>NC_081556.1:88856554-89172179 GCF_963082655.1 Stomoxys calcitrans | reverse complement strand
AAAGCCTAACATAAGTCACTGTGTCAAATATCATCGAACTCGGGTTATAAATGCGCCTTTTATGGGACCAAAGCGTTATATCGAGAGATCGGTCTATATTGCAGCTATATCCTAATTTGAACCGTTCTGGGCCAAATTAGAAAGAGGGATTTCAAAGGGCCTAACACAACTCACTAACTCAAATTTCGGCGAAATCGGACAATACATGTGTATTTTATGGGCCCAGGATCTTAAATCGAGAGATCGGTCTATACGGCAGCTATATTCAAATCTGAACCGATCTGGGCCAAATTGCAGAAAAATGTCGAAGACCCCAAAACATCTCACTGCCCCAAATTTCGGTGAAATCGGATTATAAATGCGACTTTTATTGGGCCAAGACCTTAAATCGAGAGATCGGCCTATATGGCAGCTAAATCCAAATCTGAACCGATCTGGGCGAAAATGCAGAAAGACATCGAGAGGCCTAACGCAACTCACTGTACCAAATTTCGGCGACATCGGACGATAAATACGTCTTTTATAGGCCAAAAACAGAAAGATGTCAAGGGCCCTAACGCAACCCACTGTACCAAATTTCGGCGACATCGGACAATAATTGCGCCAAAAACCTGAAATTGAGAGATCGGTCTATATGGCAGCTATATCCAAATCAACACCGATCTGAGCCAAATTAAAGAAGGATATCGAAAGTCCTAACACAACTCACTGACCCAAATTTTGGCAAAATCGAACAATAAATGCGCAACACCTTAATTCGAGAAATCGGTCTATATGGCAGCTATATCCAAATCTGGACCGATCGAGGCCAAATTGAAGAAGGATGTTGAGTGGCCTAACACAACTTATTGCCCCAAATTTCAGCAAAATCGGGTAATAAATGTGACTTTTATGGGCCTAAGATCTTAAATCGGCTAATCGGTCTATATAGGAGCTATATTAAGATATAATCCGATATAGCTCCACTTCGAACTTAACCTTAATCTTCGAACTTAACTTAAAAAAAATCTGCTCAATATCTCTATTTTGAAAGACGGTAGACGGTTTTATGACGATCAAGAATATCTATACTCTATAGGGTCGGAAATGTATATTTCTATGGGTTGCAAACGGAATGACAAAATTTATATACCCCCATTCTTCGGTGGTGGACCGGACTCAATTCGGAAAAAACATTCAAGAGGTTTGCATGTGAACTATAAATGGGGTTTGATACAACCTTAGCCTTGTTATTTTAATCTACTCACCTAAAGTCCGTCTTTTTGTACTGGCCATCAATGTATCGAACAATTGGGCTATTGGATACTCCACCAGCAGACATGCGAAAAATGCCACAATTATTGACATGAATACGGTGATCATGCCTTGGCCATTCTGTAAAAACGACATTTTGAGTTTTTTTGTGAAATTATATTGAGATGTAAAGGATAACTTACGAAATACATGTGTGTCATGTGATGGGGCTGGCGCTGGTAACCATTGGCGATCTGTAAGACTAAGACATGCCACAAATACATTTGGAATGATAAACGCGCCAACACCCGAAATATGGGCAAACAGCAAAAATCATAGGCCATCACTGGAAAAATAGGTTGGGAATTATTGAAAGAAATCTGATTTTGATCCCAATGATCAACTCACATCCTCCCTTGCAAGCCATACCAAGCACGGGAATGCCACATACGAAGATTATCCATAAGTTGCGATTAAGACCACTGAATAGAGCAGTCCATATGGATGGTTGCTGAAAGATGGCAATGGTTCCCAATAACGATATGCCACAGGCAATTGGAAGAGTTACCCATGCACCCAGTTCATATTTGAGTACACCACGAACCTTACGTCTGATCTCATCCTTGCTAAGGTACTTCACATATAACTCTCCGCACAAAATTCCAAAGAGATAACCACCAATATTGGTGTAGAAGGGTATGTATAAATATCCAAATACCTTCATGTCCTTGAAAAACCCATATCTATAGGCTCTGGAAGAAGACAAAGAAAGAAAATTTGTCATATTCGATTGTGGACTTCGAAAGAATGACTTACTCTGGTTTTATCATAAAAGATGGTTCCAATTTAAAAGTGTAACTGACCATCGTTGGTATGAACACAGCTAGGAAGGATAATGTAGCCAATACTCGTTTTTTGTACTGTGGATATCTGAAATGACGTTAGAGAATTTTACTAGTATTTTTATAACAGCCACCATTCCGTTTGTATAATCTAGAAATTTTGATCTGCGACCCCATAAAGTCTTGATACTCAAAGTCGTTGTAGCAATATCTGTTAGTCCCTCTGTCGAAATCACGATAACGGTCGAACGAATATATCCGCTTAAAATTTTGTACAGATAATTCTTGTAGATGTAGGTCGTTGGATGGCACATAGGTCATATCGGTTCAGATTCGAAGATAGCATCCATATAAAGTGGTCTTTCGATTTGATTTCCTAAGCGCATAGAAGTCCCAATCTATGTCTTATTTGAGTGAAATTTTGCAAGTAGTGGTTTATTATGCCCCGATTTGACTTCAAGAGCCCCTGGAAGCCCCAATTTTTTTCGATTTGGCTGAAATTTTGCACATGGTATGTAAAATATGGTTTACATCGGTCTATAACCTGATATAGGTCCCATAGAAACCGATCTCCCGATTTGACTTCTTGAGTCCGTAGAAGCCGCACTTTTTTCCGATTTGGCTGAAATTTTGCACATAGTGTTCTGTTATGACTTTCAGCAACTGCGCCAAGTACGGTCCAAATTGGTTTATAACCTGATATAGCTCCCATATAAACCGATCTTCCGATTTGACTTCTTGAACCCTTACAAGCCGCAATTTTCGTCCGATTTCATTGAAATTGATCATGTAGTGTTCTGTTATAACTTCCAATAACTGTGCTGGTCTATAACCTGATATAGCTCCCAAATAAACCGATCTCCCGATTTGACTTCTTGAGCCCCTGGGAGATCGATTTATATATCAGGTTAAGGATTTGGATTTGGACCGTACTAGACACAGTTGTTCGAAGTCATAACGGAACTCATCGTGCAAAATTTCAGCCAAATCATGCAAAAATTGCAGTTCCAGGGGCTCATGAAGTCAAATCGGGAGATCGGTTCATATGGGAGTTATATCCAAAATTTGAACCGATATGGCCAATTTGCAATTTCCAACGATCCATGTTCGTCAATATTAAATATCTGTACAAAATTTCAAGCGACTAGCTTTACGCGTTCGACAGCTATCTTAATTTCGACAGACGGACGGACATGTCTAGATCGAATCAGAATGTTGAGACGATCACAAATATATGTACTTTATGGGGTCCCAGATAAATATAGCGAGGTGCTCCAAACGGAATAGCTAGATTATAGCCATACTATGGTGGAGGGTATAGAATAGAGATATTGAGCTGAAACTTTGTACAGATTATTTTTTGTTCACAGGCGGGCTAAGTTCAAAGGTCGGACTATATCTTGATATAGGCCTCGTCGGAACTGATCTCCCGATAAATGGTCTAAAGCTCATAAAAGCGGCAGTTATTGCCCCATTTTGTTGAAACTTGGCACAGTTAAGTTAAGTGTTAAGTTCCTCGACATCCATGCTGAATATGGTTCAGATCAGTCTATGTTTAGATAAAGCTGTCATATAAGTCGATCTCCCGATTTAGGGTCTTGGGCCCACAAAAGACACATTTTTTATCCGATTTCGCTGAAATTTGGCACAATGAGTTGTTGTTTCAATTTGGCCCAGATCGGTCTGGATTTGGATTTAGCTGCCATATAGTCCGATCTCTCGATTTAAGGTTTTGGGCCCATAAAAGGCGCATTTATTGTCCGATATTACCAAAATTTGGGACAGTAAGTTGTGTTAGGACCTTCGATATCGTTTTTCATTTTGGTCTAGATCGGTCCAGATTTGGATATAGCTGCCATATAGACCGATCTCTCGATTTAAGGTTTTGGGCCCATAAATGGCCGATTTTGTCCGATTTTGCCAAAATTTGGGACAGTGAGTTGTGTTAGGCCCTTCAACATCCCTTTTCAATATGGTCTAGTTCGGTATATGTCTAGATAGATATAGCTGCCATATATATCGATCTCCCGATTTCAGGTCTAGGGTCCAGAAAAGCCGCTTTTATTATCCGATTTCTCAAAAATGTTGGGCAGTGAGTTGTGTTAGGTTCCTTGACATTCGTGCTCGATATGGTCTTTATTTGGATATAGATGTGATTTAAACCTATCTCCAGATTTAAGTTTAGGCCCATAAGTAGCGCATTCGTATTCCGATTTTTCTTAAAATTTTGCACAATTAATTGTGTTGGGCTCCTCAACGTCAGGGCCCGATATGGATCCGAACGAGCTATGCGATATCTGACAAGGTCAAATACTTAGTTGTGATCTTGGACAGGAAACTGAATTGGAAGTGTCACATTCAGGAGCGTACTGAGAAGGCTCACAGATGTTGGGCACTATGTAGACGGGCTCAAAATGGTGCCTGAGTCCGAAGATAGTCCACTGGATCTACAGGAGAGTGATGAGACCAATACTTACTTACGCCTCAGTACTTTGGTGGACTGCTATGGAGAAAAAGTGTAACATAAGGACCATACAACAGGTTCAGAGAACTTGTTGCCTTGGCATAGGCGGAGCGATGAGGACCACGCCCACTAGGGCACTGGAGACTATTCTAGATATCCGACCTATTGACATAGAGATTAAGTGTGAGGCAGCCACTGCGGCTATGAAACTTAAGTCGATGGGAGAATGGATTAAGGATGAAAGCAGCTCATACCATCGCGGTATAATCGAGGCGACGATAGGAAACCTGGAAGGAAGGGAAGAGGTTTCTGATCGGATACCTGAGATGAACTTGAAGTCGAGAGCGAGGCACTGCTGCCATCGGCACAGTCTTGGATTGACGGAACCCTAGTATTGCCATCTGGAAAATCAGATGGGATGTTGGAGCATTTCCTTTGTCATTGCCCGCCTTTCGCGTCTAACACATGCCGGCACTTAGGTGGAGACACAATAGCAGACATGAACCAACTTAGGGGAGTGGTATTGAAAACAATTAAGGATTTTGTAAGTAGCACGGAATTCCTAACTTAAAATTTTCTTTTTAGAGGTTACTTTGTAGTTTTCAGAGCACACAACAAGCCGACTACTTATGTTCATAGTCTGCACCCTCTTTTCAATATAGCTTAATTATTAATTATTTCGGTGAGGTTGCTCATGTTTCATAAATGGTGATTTTTTTCACAGAAATTGACGTAATGAGTTAAATACTGATATCCGAAGTGTTTGGTGGTTGGCACGGACAAGCTTAATGCCTTTTTAGTTAAGAGATGTAAATCATAACTTACTTGAAAATGAATATCAGCACCATGGTGTAGAAGGCAAATAGCTGGAAATCGGCTGCTATGTACCAGGTGTGTCCACTAACCTAAAACTCAAATGAAGACAGCATACAAATCGCTATTGCTAAATGGCAAATCAATGTAAAGCTTACCGAATGTCTTGGGGTGAAATTGTTGATCATAAAAATATTTTGCCACCAATTTTCTCGACTAAAGACTCGACTAGGTTCGCTGATGTGACGCCAAAAAGGTCCATCTGTTAATTTGCTTAAAACAGTGGCATTGATTAAAATAGTCAATGCCACAGATGGTAGAAATCTAAAATGTAATTAACCAAATAACACATAACTACTGCGGATAAATCAATAATTCTTACCTAAGCAAACGGCCAGTTACAATAATTGCAAAGAGTTGAATACATTTCCTCCAGCTTGTTTGAGGATTCACATATCGCCCTTCATTGAATTTGACATAGAACAATAGACCGCTCATTACCATAAATATCTCAATTATGGTTGATGTATTGAGAATGCCTAGACCCAACTTAGTCTTGGCAATATTCTCAAAATATTCGGGATTTTGAAGATGTAAAAATTCCATGTAGAAGGTATGCCCTTGCAGCACCATTAAAGTGCATACTGAACGAAAGCCATCAAGATAAGAAAACTCATTGCCAATAATGCCATGACAGGGCTGCACGAGACGATAATAATTGCGAGGTATTGAAAATGATGTCAAGACACGCGGCCCTAAGGTCAAAAGTTAAACATTTCATACAACTGGTACTTTAACAAATGATGAATGATTGAATTTTTTTACCTATTTCCTTATAGTTGATTTTGTAGAAATCATTAGTTCCATTTTTCTCCGTTTGATGAGTTTTTAAATAGTAATCGTAAAACGATGAGAAAATGACCAACAGAAACACCAATTTTACAATCCTGTAGAGTATGTCCTCAGCGACATCTAAAAGGAAGTTTATTCATACAATTTTATGAAGAAATATAAAAGCAAAGGCTATAGTCAATCAAAGGTTTCCTTTTAAGGAATTGTACGGAGTGACAGAAAATCCATACTATTGGGTTGCCCAAAAATCCGCAATTAGATTTTTTAAAAGAAAGTAAATACATTTTTAATGAAACTTACAATGAACTTTAATCAAATATACTTTTTTTACACTTTTTTTCTAAAGCAACCTAAAAGTAACAGCTGATAACTGACAGAAGAAAGAATGCAATTACAGAGTCACAAGCTGTGAAAAAATTTGTCAACGCCGACTATATGAAAAATCCGCAATTACTTTTTGGGCAACCCAATACAACACAAACATGCATTGGAAAAAGAACAGCTAGTAGACAAGATGTCGAACTGGGTTAGTGCCGTACTAACACTACAAAGGCATTTGCATAATGAATTCGATGTACGGCCCGCCCCTTAACTAAAGGTCTCCTCAGCCAAGAGGTCGAAACGCGTCATACAATGGTTGGTGTTGTAGTATCTTCTGGCTTTACTTTTTCATTACAAAAAATTCTTCGATCATTAAGTTTATCTCGAGTTTGCAGGCGAGACAAAATGACTACATCAAATGACTCTGGCTATAGAAAAGACGAGTAAATAACATTACCTTTCTCGAATTGTTCAGCATCTGGATTTCTTTCGCAATATTCAATAAAAGTTTTTAATTTTAAATCGTACTTCCTTTCGAACTCCTCATTTAAACATCTTTGAATCATTGTAGAATAATTTGAGCGCATTTCAATATCCAGGGGTCGTTTGTGAACTGTTTGAAAAAATTGAACCACCTAAGACATCATAAAGAATTTATCATATTAACAAGATAAGTATTTGTATAATTTAAGGAAATACTGACCTCTCTATCTAATACTTCTGTATTGTCATTAGAGTTAAAATCATCCGTTGATTTAATGTAGTTTAAACATCTCTCCACACACAAGCCAAAGAATAATTTGTCATGATGATAATGAAACCTGTGCCTATTATGCACTTCTATTTTTTCCCATAGCTGAGAGGAGTTATCTGGCTGCACCTCGGCGTAGACCATACAATAGGTGGATGACAAAGCAGATGTCTTATTAAAGAAGCATAAATCGTAATCATCGAAGTTGTAAAGCGGTGGTAACTCCTGAATGGTATCTGAAAATATGAAAATAAATGCATTTTGATTATGGTATTTTCAAGATTGACTGGAAATGAGTATACAAAGCAAGAGTAAACGCTTTACGCTGACTGCCTGAGTCCAAAACACGCCGAGAATTTCAGAAAGAAATTGTCAATGATGGTTATGTCACCACCTAGATTATCAGCCGTTTAAACTTCTCTACTTAGTTGTGTCGCTAAAAGGCAAGCCGTTCGGACTCGGCAATGACAAGGAACTACAAAGCCCTAATGGATGTTTATGTTACTTTTTCGAAGGTTAATGGGCAATTTTGCATGTAGTCACTACACAAAAATCCAAATACACCGAATATGTGAAAGAAATATGCCATTTATGAACTCAGTCTGGGTCCCACACGGCCCTACTCCAGAATCATCAAAGTCGCTTGTTTGTCCACGAGAATTTCCCAAAAACCCAAAAGATTTTTTTTGAAACGAATACCCTCTACTTTTGTTCTTTTATTCCCAAAAAGCAATATATGAAATGTTATGGTGATCGGTGTTCAATACCCCGTTCCAACACGCCGCACAAAGTAGGATGTCATACTTTCTACGGAAGCCATTGAGAATTTTAGGTCCTATAATGAAAATTGCGAAACAAAGGAATAGTAAAAACGGACCCCCCTAAAGTTGAAGACCCACGCGAACGATATGCTCATGGAATTTCGGCACCCTCTATAGAGAAGGTGCAGTATACGCGCTGGCCGGTTGTATTGGAGAAGTACAAGGCAGATATTATCCCCTTACAGGAAGTGCGATGGACCGGGAATGGCTTCACAACAACACCAAATTGTGACCAACTATATTATAGCTGCCGTAACACGAGGCATAAATTTGGTTGTGGATTTGTGGTTAGTCGGAGAATGAAGCACCTTGTCTCAAGCTTTACTGCGGTGGTTGAGAGGCTAGCCATAAAGGCCAAATCCGCATAAAAACAATTCTTCAACAGGAAAGGAAACGGAAAGACGTGAGTGTGAGCGAATTGGGATGTACAGGAATCAGAATGAAGTCCGGAAATTCTACCAAAGAATTAAACATCAAACCGATGGCATTGGTACAGGCACATCACCTTGCAGAGACAAAGAAGGAAATCTGGTAACTGACACCGTAACCGAAATGAATGACACCAGTTTTGAAATAAAGCGAAGAATAAAACAGATGCTACTTTGGATTAAGTAAGCAGTTTGAAAACAAGGCCACCTCTCGATAGACGAAGATTACACTATTCAAGACACTGATACTACCCGTGTTGTTATATAGTTCTGAGGCATAGGTACTTGTGAAAGCAGACGAGGCAGTGCTTAAAGTATTTGAGAGAAAGATTCTTCGTAAAATATATGGACCCGTTTAAGTTAATGGATAATATAGGCGTCGTATGAACCACGAGCTGTATGAAGACGATAACGTAGTTAAACGGATCAAAGCACAATGGTGGCGTTGGTTAGATCATGCTGTCACAATGGATGAAAAAGCTCTAGCAAAGAAGTCTTTTGAAGGCAAACACGATGGTACATGCAAACCGGGAAGACCAAAAGCCCGATGGAAAGGTGAAGTATGGGAGACACCTCGAAATTTGGTGTCATAGATTATAGAAGGAGCGCAGAAGATCGTGGAGATTGGAAGGCTATTCTACATTCGGCTAGTGGAACAAATGTTCTATCATAGCCAATTAAAGAAGATAAAATGATATTTGGCAGCAATAAGTATGAACTTTACTCTGCATTGATGCAGTGTAACGTTCGAATCAGACATGTTTCCTGATTCGGTTAATCGTGTCCGCCTGTCCGCGATTTTATCAAAATCGGTTTAGATTGAACTATAGCTCCTACCATATTTTCAACCTTCTGTACTACAGCCCAATATAAACTTGGAATTTCATTGTGAGACCTGTACCTTCACGGTCACCTGGAGGGAACAGTTGTGCAGAGTCTGATGCCACACCCTACATACATATGTTAGAATCGGCCAAACAATCGCCGTAAACCATTCCCTAAGCGCCTAACTCCTTCCTATTGACTTGCGAAAGGAGTAGGAAGTATTGAGTTCCTTTTTATTGTTTTCCCGGCAATCCTTCGCCAATTCAGTTTCTGTTCAGGAATGACGTCCAGGTACTGGGCCTTCGTAGACAGTGGCAACTCTATCCCATACTGGGCACGTCCTCTTAAGAATGCCCAGCTATCATTTCCTGCACCAAAGTACCAGCTTAGTCTTACTGGGTGTTAATTTGACAAATTAATTGATTTTACGCAGTCTTATCCAATTTTCGTTTAAATATTGACTCACATTTAATTTCTTCACCTACTCCTGCACCTTGCACTATCGACACAGCAGCTGACACCGAAAGGATTATTACAACAAAAAGAGAATACTTCATTTTTACTTTGTCCATTGAACTTATGGATTGGGTAAGTAGACAAGTTGTTTTAATTGCGCTGTTGGAAAGCTTTTCGACCGATCAAAACAAAATTTAATATGTTACTAAATTTTCGTTCAGACTCCAAATAGCAATTCAACTAGAAATCCAGAATACTTGATTTTGGACTAATGAAATATCTATCGTATCTCTACAGTTAAGTAATTGACAGTATTAAAATTAACGGCAATTTAATATCTTAACGATTTATATCGTGATCATGAATAAATATTAAAAACAATTAAATAAACATGCATTTATTTGTGACGAGGGATATGCGAATTATATTAAATTATGCGTTGCATACTCTGTAACATTGAACGATTGTAAAATTTTATTTGAATTTTAATAAATGAGACATTACGTTCGGCCTGTCCGGACTTTGGGTACTAGTAGTAGACTACAACAAATTCGAACTTTCATAAAATTGAATCTTCCAGGTTATGAATGGACTTTGTATACCTTTTTTGTTAAAGATTTTTATACCCTCTGCCATAGGATGCGGCATTCCGTTTATAGCACATCGAAATATTTGTCTAAGACCGCATATAGTATCGGGTTTTCTAATAAAAACTTGAAAACTTTTTATATTCATTTTGTCATTCCGTTTGCAAAACAGAAATATCTATTTCCGACCCTATAAAGTATAGATATTCTTGATCGTCGTTAAAATCTAAGACGATCTAGCCATGTCCGTCCGTCTTTCTGTTAAAACCACGATACAGTCTTTTGAAAATAGAGATATTGAGCTGAAACGTTGCACAGATTCTTTTTTTGTCCATAAGCAGGTTAAGTTCTTGATATAGCCCCCATATAGTCCGATCCACCGATTTAGGGTCCTAGGCCCATAAAAGCCACATTTATTATCCCATTTTGCTCAAATTTGGGACAGTTAGTTGCGTTATGCCAGTCGATATTCTTCTTCAATTTGGCCCAGATCGGTGCAGATTTGGATATAGCTGCCCTCTCGATTGAAGGTCCTGCGCTCCTAAAAGGTGCAATTATTGTCCGATTTTGCCAAAATTTGGGACAGTGAGTTGTGTTAGGCCCATCGACATTCTCCAGCAGTTCGGTTCAGATTTTGATACAGCTGCCATATAGACCGATCTCTCAATTAAAGGGTTTGGGTCCATAAAATGTCGCCGAAATCTGGGATAGTGAGTTGTGTTAGGTCCATCGACATTCGACAATTTGGTCCAGATCGGTCCAGATTTGGATATAGACCGATCTCTCGATTTAAGGTCTTCGGCCCATAAAAGGCGCATTTTCTGTCCGATTTCGCCGTAATTCGGGAAAGTGAGTTCTGTTAGGCTTTTCGACTTGGCCCAGATCGGTTCACAATTGGATATATCTGCCATAAAGACGAATCTCTCGATTTAAAGTCTTGGCCCCATAAAAAGCGTATTTATAATCCAATTTCGTAAAATTTTAAACAGTGACTTATAACATAAACAGTGTTATGTTATGCTTTTTGGCATCCGTATCGTATATGGTTCAGATCGGTCATTATTTGGATATAGCTACCAAAAAGACCAATATTTTGATCTACAAAATTGAACCGAATTTGGTCCAAATCAGACCGAATCCGACGTAGCTGCTATGGGGGCATAAATTATGCATTTTCACCGGATTATAACGAAAGGTGGTTTACATATATCCCCGAGGTGGTATCCAAAGTTCGGCCCGATCGAACTTATTGCCTTTTTACTTGTTTCTAAATAAAATGCAAATTGTAAGGTTTGCTCATGAACATACCACTAAGAAACACAAATCAATGGGTGCAGTCCGATTCATGTTTAAGCTCCACGATAAGGGGCCTCCTTTTTATAGCCGAGTCCGAACGGCGTGCCACAGTGCGACACCTCTTTGGAGAGAAGTTTTACATGGGATAGTACCGCACAAATATATTCTTGATCGCCTTGACGTTCTGAGTCGATCTAGCCATGTCCGTCCGTCTGTCGTCTAAAGGTAGCCGCTTGAAATTTTGCACATATACTTAAAATTGATATAGGTCGTTTGCCATTGCACATGGGCCATATCGGTTCAGATTTAGACATAGTTCCCATTAAAACCGATCTCACGATTTGAGCCCTTACAATCCATTTTTGTTCTACTTGGCTAAAATTTTGCATGTAGTGTTCCGATATGACTTTCAACGACTGTGTCAAGTACGGTCCGAATCGGTCTATAACCTGATATAGTTCCCATATAAACCGATCTTCCGATTTGACTCCTTGAGCCCGCAATTTTTGTCCGATTTGACTGAGTTTTAGCATGTAGTGTTTTATTACGACTTCCAACAACTGTGCTAAATACGGTCCAAATCAGTTCATAGCCTAATATAGCTCGCATGTAAATTGGTCTTGTTAGGAACTGAATCGAAGCATTAATTTTTGCTGGTTTGACAGAAGTTATTTTGTATACATTTTTAGCAGATTCCATGGGGGTGGGTTCCCAAAATTCGGCGCGGCCGAACTTAGCATGCTTTTACTTGTTTTTGTAGTAGGCTGTTGTATTCAATTTTGCTGTTTTTTAATTCAAGTTCGAGGTTTCTTGTTTTTTATTTAAGTTATTTATCAATATTGTAAATCGTGTTTTGTTAACCTGATATAATTCCCATAAAATCCGATCTCTGATCTGGACTTAATTAGCCTCTAGAGGGCGCAATTATTATCCGATTTGGCTGGAATTCTGCATGAATCGTTTTGGTTTGACCATCTACTACTGCGCCAAGTGTGGCGCAGTTTGGTTCATAACCTGAAATAGCTCCCTCCCTCCAGAGGCTGAAATTTTGCACAACACCTTCTTGTATGATCTTTAAGATACATGTAAAATATGGCCTGAATTGGTCCATAACCTGATATAGCATCCATTTAAACAGATTTCCCAATTTTATTTCTTGATCCACTATAGGGCTCATTTCTATCCGATTAGGCTTAGATTTTGCAAATTGAATTCCATTTTGATCTCTAACAACCAAACCAAACTTGGTCCCAATAGGTTCAAAACTGAAATAGCATAGCAATTCATATCCTTTAGCCTTTGTTTGTCCCTAAAGAGATAACAATCTAAGAACTTGACAAATTCAATCCATGATGGAGGGATATAAGATTCGGCCCGACCGAACTTAGCACGCGTCTATTTGTTAAAGTTTTAGTATTTAACACATGCCGTTAAAATTGTAGAATTTTATTTAAAATTTAAAATCTTTAGAAAAGTGTCTAATTGAAATTTTGTCTCTGGAGAAAATTGCATTGAAATTTTGTCTTTAGAAAAATTTCATAAAAATATCAATAAAATTTTGCCTTTAAAAATTTCTTTGAAATGTTATCTTACAAAATGTCCTTGAATTTTTGTGTATGGAAATTTTTTTTATTAAAAACTGGTCTTTAAAAAATATTTCATAAAAGAATTCTTTAGAAAAAAATCATTAAAATTTTGTTTAAAAAAATTTATTGAAATTTTTTGTTTGGAAAAATTTCTTTGAAATGTAATAAAAATTTTAAGCTTTAGTAAAAATTTAAAAGAAATTTTGACTCAAAAAATTGCATTGTATCTTTGTTTTTGGAAAAATTTTCTTAAAATATTGTCACTACATAAAATTTCGACAAAAATTCGTACATACTTTAGAAGTTGTAGAGGATATACAATAGTTGTGCAAAATTTTGAAAAGACTCTAGAAGTGAAAATCGGGCTACACATATACATGGGAGCTATATCTAAGTCTGAACCGATTTCTATGATCAGAAGAGTCATAAGAGAACCCTTCGTGCCTAGTTTCCAGGATCGGTTGACAAGTTGCAGATTAAGTTTAAATCGGATGAACATATATATGGGAGCTAAATCCAATTTCAATAAGTTTCGTCTCTAGGCTAAAAGAGATGCCTGTAATAAATTTGTACACAAATTAACATGTACAGAAAGACAGACGGGCCGACGAACAGACACACAGATTTAAAGACAGACAGACCGACGGACGGATAGGCACATGGACATAGCTTAATCGAATCAGAAAGTCATTCTGAGTCGATCGGTATGCTTGTTAATTGGTCTGTCTCTCTCCTTGTTCAAATACCTCCATCATTAAGAAGTATCTATGAAAAATTTCATGCGGATAGCCCCATTCGTTCGAACGCTTTCTTTATTTCGGCTATCTGTTGAACGGATGGACAAATATAGGTAGACTGATTTAATCCATTAACGATGATGAGTAGAAAAATACCCAAGAAGAGAATTTTCTTGGACAAATTCTTACGCGATCTAGGTTTCTATATAGTCGGACCCGACTTAATCTAAATTTGATCCGATTTTAATGAAATTTAGCACACGTATTTGGACGTCAAATGCAAAATTTTGATAAGATCGGACCAAAATTGTGGCTTCTACAGTCTTGAAAGACCATATCGCATGAAAGATATATATGGGAGCTACATTTCAAACTGCACCGTTTTATATAAAATTATGCTCATGTGTTAGGGTGTCAAATAAAATATATCGTATCAAATTTTATAAAGATCGGACCAAAATTGTGGCTTCTACAGCCTTGAAAGACCATATCGGATAAAAGATATATATGGGCGCTACATCTCAATCTGATGCGATTTTTTTCAAAATCAATAGCGTTCGTCCTTAGGTCAAAAAAGAGACTTGTACAAATTGGTATGAAAATCGGTCGGGCCGAACTATGGATGACCACCGACCCGGGATGTTGAAGTGCGCAACATAACTCACTGTCCCAAATTTCAGCGAAATCGGACAATAAACAAGAAAAAGCGTGCTAAAATTTCTCCGTATAAAAGTCTTCCAGAATTTGATGGTTTCTATATTTAAAAAATAACTTAATGGCTATAGTCGGTGTTGAGTAAAAATTGCTCGACTCCCCAGCCCTGGTTGATACTATGTTCGATTTTCGCGAAATTTGTTCGTGATTACTTTTCGTAGATAATAGATTTGGAAGCAAAAAACTTTTTGATATCATTCAGTCGGATATTCCCTCATAAATTCCCTACGGGAAATGTGTAGTCAATTGCGCCAAATATACCTTTCCTAAACTGGAGAATTAGTTACCTGTTTCAGGATATATCCTACAGGGAAAGAAAAGTTTCAATTGTCATAACTTATGGTTCATCATTATTTTTTAAGTCGCTTAATTTGTAAAAGAATTCTTATCCTTAAATATATTTGCTTACTAATGTTATCTCCCTTAAAAATACTATGAAAATACACTCATCCTCTTCGAACTGTCCCAGAACTTATCCTACAGGGTTAGAATGGTGGAAATTCGTCATTTCGAGCGACAATCCCTATCATCAGAGGACAGGTATGGGACCTGTCCCATTTCTCGTAGGGTAAAGAAACAATTTTAAATAAAAGCATTATGTTATCATTGAAATTTTTATATTGTAGTATTTCAATAAAGTAATCGCGAAAAACATGTGTTTTCAACTGCACGTTTTTACTCGTTCTGTTTTAAAATAACTGGTTCCGTTTTTCTGACAAATACATGCTTTATTTGTTTATTTAAATTATTAACTACTGATTTGAATAATTTATGTTCCTCATGGAAATCACGTATAATTTGTTACACGAATGAAGAATGTTTAGTTGGGAGTTAAAATCAAGATCGATGTTCGAAATTTGATATAGCTAGATGAGGAGTAAACGCAATTGATTAACACTTATGTATGTTCAGAATGATTAGAAATTCTGCTGCTTCCAAGCAACCACTCACTTTTTTCCTATTGATTATTTTATGTTTCAACTCAATTGGTATTTAATTCATGTTTATTTATTTACTATAACTTTTAACTTCATATTGGATTCGATTTTATTTTGAGTCCTTTGGTTTTTGTATAACAATGGAGTTGTACTAACCTTCGTTTTGGCAAAAAGTTTGTTCTCGAACACTTGATAAAACTAAAGCCGCCACTAATGTGGGTGCAATAGCGGTTGTATAATTCATTTTCGATTTCGTTTTTTAACAAAAAATTATAGCCTCTGTCTTCATTCAATTTTTTTTTGGTTTTTCTCTTCAAATTAATTTTTTATCAGATACGCGAATTCCTTTTGACCGTGGCGTTGGACATGCAAGAACGAACTAAAGAAAATGAGGAACATCCTTTGCTTGAACAAAACCACAACAGTTTCGACAATGGGATTGCTCTTCTTTTGATGTTTATAAACAACAGGTATTTTATTTACATTTATTGCTCTGTAACAGGTATTTTTATTCAATAAGAAGAATTTCACGAAACATGATTGCTTGTTAACACACAAGTTAAGGACGTTAACTTGAGTTACCAGATCCCTATGTTGTCCTTCAGAGTGCAATGACCATCGTCAGGTAAAGATTATATCATTCTCCCTTGTTCTGAATACGCAAGTTAATGTATTACGCTCAATAGCATTTGTTGTTGCAGGGAATTGCAAATGTGTCACATAGTTGCAAAATTTGATTGTATCTCGATTTTAGCTTTTGGGGTTGCCGCCAATCTGGAATTCATAGCCATTATGCCTTGAGGGAGTTGTTGTAGATGCGTTCTCATCTGATGAGCATACATTGACCGTAGGTGTGCCACAAGGCTCTGTCCTTTCTCCTTCCCTTTTTATACCCTCCACCATAGGATGGGGGTATACTAATTTCGTCATTCAGTTTGTAACTCCTCGTAATATTCGTCTCAGACCCCATAAAGTATATATATTCTAGCCGCTTGAAATTTTGCACAAATACTTTTTATAGGCGTAGGTCGGTTGGGATTGTAAATGGGCCATATCGTTCCATGTTTTGATATAGCTGCCATATAAATCGATCTTGGATCTTTAATTCTTGAGCCTCTACAATAACAGTGCTAAGGATGGTTGAAATCGGTCCATATCCTGATATAGCTGCCATATAAACCTATCTGGGGTCTTGACTTCTTAAGCCCTTAGAGGGCGCAAATCCTATTTCGCTGAAATTTTGCATGACGTGTTTCGTTATGATTTTCAACAACTGTGCAAAGTATTGTTTAAATCGGTCCATAACCTGATGTAGCTGCCAAATAAATCGATCTGGGATCTTGACTTCTTGAGCCTCTATAGGGCGCAATTATTATCTGATTTTTCTGAAATTTTGTACAGCGGCTTCTCTTATGACCTTCAACATACGTGTCTAATAAAACGATCTCCCTATTTTACTTTTTGAGCCCCTAAAGGGCGCAATTCTTATTCAATTTGGCGGAAATTTTACACAATGACTTCTACTATGGTCTCCAACGTTCATTCCATTATAGTCGGAATCGGACTATAACTTGACATAGCTCTAATAGCATAGCAATTCTTTTCTTTAATCCTTTCTTTTGTTTGCCTAAAAAGAGACACCGGGAAAAGAATACGACAATTGCGATCCATGGTAGAGGGTATATTAGATTCGGCCCGCCCGAACTTAGCACGCTTTTACTTGTTCTTATTTTCGTTGACGATCTATTGGGTCATTCTTTGAATCCAGTCTACTCATTTTGTGTCATTCATATTCATTCGACCATAGGCCCAGTCCTTAAGAAATTGTGGACAGGGGGCGCATTATGGATGAGACGCTCTCCCAGGATTTGTTGGCCATTTCAGAGTGGGGTGGAATGAACAGAGCAGACTTAAACGCACAGGAAACGCAGTTTTGTTTCTTGTCTCACAAGCGATTCACTGACCCATTACAATCGTCGATATCTATTGATGGTATAGATATTGAGCATTCAGATGCTCTTGATGTTCTGGGCATGAAGATACAATGTCTGTTGGTCAAAGCACGTATTCGAGGTTTCGAAAGAAGCATTTAAGTGTTTGGGCTTTCTTAAGCTGTGCAAGAAATATTTCACCTCTTCTGATCTTCTCAATATCTATACTATCTGCATCAGGAATATAACTCTCATATATGGGCAAGAGTTCCAAAATCATCCTTTGACCTACTTAACCGGGTTCAACAGAGAGCGATAGTGTTGATTGGGGACAGTAGAGTATCCAACTCTATTGCTTCTCTTGAACATCGTCAGAATGTGGGTAGCGTTGTAATGCTCTATCGTTATTTTCAAGGCGTGTGTTCCAGGGATATTCATCTACTTATCCCTGACGTTGGGATGTTCACCAGGAATACAAGACTTGCCAGGAAATTTAAGACGAATATCAATAAACACTACTCCCTCTTTCCCCCCTGCAACCCTTATTTTTTCTAATTGCCAACGCAATGTACTGCATATATAGGGGACATCCCCTGCGTGTTGGTAATGTGAAGAAAAAATGTGTAGGGCATGCGGGGAAGATGAAGAGACGTTCGAGCATTTGATATGTCATTGCCCGCATTTTGCTGCCAACAGTTCCCGGCACTTAGGAAGGGACACAATACCAGACATAAACCAACTTAGAGGCGTGGTATGGAAAACAATTAGGGATTTCGTATGTAGCGCGGAATTTCTTACTTAGATTTTCTTTTTCGAGGTTAGTTTTTTAGTATTTAGACGACACAAAAAGCCAATTACTGGCTTCGGCATATGTTCATAGTTTCACAAGGCGGATTAATATCCGCACCCTCTTTTCAACCTAATTAAACCTAACCTAACGTCTTTATATGTCAATGCCTGGCTTTTGCTGCTAACAAACTCCGACACTTGGGTGTGTATAGTATAACAGACTTTAATGATTTTGCGAGCAGCCCGGACTTCCATACATAGATCTCTCCGGTAATACTTTTGGATTAAGAGAGAATACACCTGCAATAGAACCACTGGCAAAAGTTTGGGGATTGAAACCACGCGTCTGACATACATCCGTTGTGAAACCTATAATGCTATATGGTGTTGTAGTCTGGTGGATGGCACTTCAAAAGTCCATTTACTGTTCAAAACACAGTCGGATCCAAAGGATGTCTTGTTTGTGGATTACAGCCGCACTGACGATTACGTCATTTGATGCGCTGAATTCATTGCAACAAATTGCTTCGACCACTGTTGTGAGGCTAAGGGGGTTTTTTGCTTGGTCATGCGACGGCTATGGACATAATGCCCGATGTCCCAGGCAGTCTGGATCAGAGAACAGATTGCTACCATTCGCATTTCCTAACGTATTCGTATTTCAGTTGCTTTTGACTTGCCTGCATACAACAATAGCAAGCAATGCTGTTGCTTTCAAATGCATTAATTTTTTCATGATTGTCTTTTTATGAATTTTTATACCCTTCACCATAGGATAGAGGTATACTAATTTCGTCATTTTGTTTGTAACTCTTCGAAATATTCGTCTAAGACCCCATAAAGTATATATATTCTTGATCGTCATGGCATTTTAAGTCGATCTACCCATGTCCGTCCGTCTGTCCGTCCGACTGTGCGTCGAAAGCACGCTAACTGTCGAAGGTGTAAGGCTATCCGCTTGAAATTTTGCACAAATACTTCTTATTAGTGTAGGTCAGTTGGTATTGTAAATGGGCCATATCGGACCATGTTTTGATATAGCTGCCATATAAACCTATCTTGGATCTTGACTTCTTGAGCCACTAGAAGGCGCAATTCTTATCCGATTTGACTGAAATTTTGCATGAAGTGTTTTGTTATGACTTCCAACAATTGTGCTAAGAATAGTTAAAATCGGTCCTGAAACTGATATAGCTGCCTTATAAACCGATATGGGGTCTTGACTTGTTGAGCCACAAGAGGGCACAATTAGTTTCCGATTTAGCTGAAATTTTGCAAAAAGTGTTTTGTTATGACTTTCAACAACTGCGTCAAATATGGTTGAAATCGGTCCATATCCTGTATGATGCACAACAAGCCAATTACTGGCTTCGGTGTATGACCATAGTGGCTTGGGACTAATTAACATCCACACCCTCTTTTCATCCTAACCTGTGGAAAAATACGAGTAGTCTGCAAGTGACATAGTTATCGTATGGCATATTATATATTTCGATTTAAGTGCGTCATGTCGGAAAAATGCTTAACTTTTTTGGACAATCAAAATCAGCAAAAAAAAAAACCAGAAACAAGTAAAAGCTTGCTAGGTTCGGCCGGGCCGAATCTTATATACCTTCCATCATGGGTCGCATTTGTCAAATTCTTTTCAAAAAAAAAAACAACAGTCAAGGATAAACACCACCTCCAAAATTTCAGGTAAATCGAGCAATAATTGCTCCCTCCAGAGGACCAAAAAGTCAAACTCGGAGATCGGTTTATTTGGCAGCTATTTCAGAATATATACCGATTTAGACCATACTTGGAACAGTTGTTGGAAGTCATACCAAAATGACCATATTGGACAAGAATTGCGCCCTCTAGAAGCCCAAGAAGTCTAATCGGGAGACCGGTTTATATGGCGGTTATATGAGGATATGGACTGATTTAGACCATACTTGACACAGTTGTTGGAAGTTAATATAAAACACTTCGTGCAAAATGGCCAAATCGGATAAGAATTGCGCCCTCTAGAAGCTCAAGAGGTCAAAACCCAAGATCGGTTTATATGGCAGCTATATCAAGTTATGGACCAATATAAATCATACTTAGCACAGTTGTTGGAAGTCATAACAAAACACGTCATGCATAATTTCAGCCAAATCGGATAGGAATTGTGCCCTCAAGAAGTCTAATCGGTTTATATGGCGCCTATATTAGGTTATGGACTGATTAGACTATACTTGACACAGTTGTTAGGAATCATACAGGAACACTTCATGCAAAATTTCAATGAAATCGGAAAGAATTTAACAGTGTAAGAGTGGCATTTGCAAAATGTTGTACCGTATAAAAGTAAAATTAGTAAATTTATTAAATTTTTTAGGCCAGTAGGGACGCCAAGTGAGACAGGAGGGACTCTAAAATTGATTTCATTCAATTCTGATTTTTTCAGCATCATCCACCAAATAAACATCTATAACCTTCGGTTCTGCTGGGGCCTTTCAAATCGCCGCCTGATTCATTAAAGCAATAGGCTCTCGCCCTCTGACATCGCCATCAATTAATCAAAATCTTTCAAACCGTCGGCAAAGAAAGAG
Organism: Stomoxys calcitrans; assembly: GCF_963082655.1. Classification (NCBI taxonomy): domain Eukaryota; kingdom Metazoa; phylum Arthropoda; class Insecta; order Diptera; family Muscidae; genus Stomoxys; species Stomoxys calcitrans. Next base: position 89,151,219 of record NC_081556.1, on the reverse strand, counting down.
ATTTTGTTTGTTTGCACACTTTTTTTAATCTTTTAAATCATTTCGCGATTTTTCGAACATAATCCAGGTCGTGATGCTTTCTTAACAAAACAAAAAACAGCATAGCAAAGTTAGGCAAGTGTGTGCTGTTGCCAAAACAATTTGAATGTCATGGTGGATCGCGATTTCTGATGCATCATGTATCTTCACCAACACCTTTGTCAAATTGATTAAGGTGCTCTACATACCCAACGACTATTGAGTACGGTGTAGAGCACACTCTTGTTCCGAAACAGGGCTCAATTAGTCACCTAGCTCTCCCAAGCGCAGTACGAGAGCAAAAAGACTAATGTTCCTCTATTACAAAGTCATCATCAATGCTTACAACAAACTACGCGGCCTAAATTCCATGACGTAGGTGGAAGCTGTTCATAAATTTGATCTTTGTATCGGGATAGCAAGTTCTAAAATTCAATACTAATCGTTTTAACAAACGCTTCGAAAATATAATCTCAATTCTCATTGCATACATAATGCAGTTTTTCAGTGTACAACACTTATATAAAAGCGATGAATATCAATGAACCTTATTTGTGTACACAAATATTTATTGGTTTAGTGATCTTTTATCCATAGTGTTAATTGAAAATTTTTGTACCGGATATCGATGATAGAGCTTTTGAAGTTTACAATTTCCGGCAACCTTATCGAGTTGCAACGTCAACCAGACAAGTTTCGCACAAAATTGAAAGCAAGTGTGTTATGGTCACACAACCAGTTATTATTGAAAAATATTCGAGGAATACATTAATTAAACCTTAAAAACTGCATTATTGAATGAGAAAGGTCAATGGCAATGTCAAACAAGAAATGGGATTTGTTTTTTTAAATGGTTAATAAAAAGAAGAATAAAGTAGGTTTATCCTCATTTCATGTACATCTTGAAGGAAGGTTTCATTTTTATGAGATTTTTCACAAGATGGTGTTACACTTCATGATTGACCAAACATACTTCGCGCTTTGGAGTATGTTGAATAATTAGTTTTTAGTATAACACTAGATGCATACCCGGTTCAACTTATTTAGTACTTACTTAATTCAATGGCTCTGGACTTTGCGGCTAGACACAAATTGCTGCAACCACTGCTGTGAGATTAAGAATCTAAACGCAATCAAAGAGTCAAGAATCAGCGTCAAATTGTTTGCAAATATACAACAAAAAATGTTCCTGAGTGCCTGAGCTTGTGGATAAAAAGTACTGTACCACTTTTCCTGATAGAACCGATTGGAACTACAATATATCGACTGTCTCAGATCTCTCTTTGAGAGTTAAAAATTCACCATTTCTGGGTGCCGGGCCACATAGATATCCCAGTGAATTGTAAAGCAGACGAGCTTGCGAGACTAGGAACTACCTTACACATTCCACATTAATCTAATGTAGTACTTACCACAAATGATACAATATTGCCATTACGTTAGAGGAAAACTCCAACAAAATTTTTATGAAATTTTATTTTACATCTACAGCAAAAATTGAACAATAGAGCTACTTATAACTATATTATATACATATAGTACACTAACAACATTTTCACTTATGCATCCAATTTATTTAATTTTTTTCTTCTTTTGCACTTCTGAAAAAAAAAATTAGAAAATAAAAGTAAATACAGACAATAAAGATATTAAATAATTCTAAATTAAAACAAGTAGAAAGGCGTTAAGTTCAGCCGGGCCGAACTTTGAATATCCATCACCTCGGGTATATATGTAAACCACCTTCCGTTATAATCCGGGGAAAAATGCATAACTTATGCCCCCATAGCAGCTTTATCGAAATGTGATTCGATTTGGACCAAATTCGACACGGATATTGAGGCGTCTAATAAGTACAAGTCATTGTTCAATTTTGTAGAATAAAATATTAGTCTTTTTGGTAGCCATATCCCAATATAGATCGATCTGAACCATATACGACACGGATGTCGAAAAGCCTAACATAAGTCACTGTTTCAAATTTCAGCAAAATCGAATTATAAATGTGCTTTTTATGTGGCCAAGACTTAAAAACGAGAGATCGGACTATATGGCAGTTATATCCAAATCTGAACCGATCTGGGCCAAATTGCAGAAAGTTGTTGAACAACTTAACGAAACTCACTGTCCCAAATTTCGACGAAATCCGACAATAAATACAACTTTAATGGGTCTTAAACCTTAAATCAAGAGATCGGTCTATATGGCAGCTATAACCAAATCTGGACCGATCTGGGCCAAATTGAAGAAGGATGTCGAAAGGCCTAGCAAAACTTACTGTTCCAAATTTCAGCAAAATCGGACAATAAATGTGGCTTTTATAGGCCTAAGACCCTAAATCGGCAGATCGGTCTATATGGGGGCTATATCAAGATATAGCCGGATATAGCTTATCTTCGAACTTAACCTGCCTATGGACAAAAAAGAGTCTGTTCATAGTTTCAGCTCAATATCTCTATTTTTAAAGACTGTATAGTGATTTCAACAGACAGACGGACATGGCTAGATCGTCTTAGATTTTTACGCTGATCAAGAATATATGTACTTTATAGGGTCGGAAATCAATATTTCGATGCGTTGCAAATGGAATGACAAAATCGTCATGTCATTCTAAGTCGATCTAGCCATGTCCGTCTGTCCGTCCGTCTGTCTGTCAAAAGCACGCTAACATTCAAAGGAGTAAAGCTAGCCGCTTCAAATTTTGCAAGAATACTTGTTATTAGTGTAGGTCGGTTGGGATTGTATATGGGTGTTTTTTTTTATGATTTTCAACAATTGTGTTAAGTATGGTTGAAATTGGTCTATAACTTGATATAGCTGTCATAGAAACCGATCTGGGGTCTTGATTTCTTGGGTCTCCAGAGGGCGCAATTTTTTTCCGATTTGGCTGAAATTTTGCATGAAGTATTGTGTTATGTTTTGTTTTGTTTCAGCAACTATGCTAAGTATGGCTCAATCGGTCCATAACCCGATATAGCTGCCATATTAACCGATGTTGAATCTTGACTTCTTGAGCCACTAGAGAGCGCAATTCTTATTCGATTTGGCTGAAATTTGGCAAGAAGTGTTTTGTCATAACTTCTAACAACTGTGCCAAATATGGTTCATATTGGTCCATAACCTGATATTGCTGCCATATAAACCAATCTGGAACTTGACGTCTTGAGCCTCTAGAGGTCGCAATTATTATCCGATTTGGCTGAAATTTCAATACAAAGACTTCCCTCATGACCTTCAATATACGTGTCAATTATGGTCTAAATCGGTCTATAGCCTGATACAGCTATACTGAATATACTTCTTGAGACCCTTAAGGGAGCAATATTTATTCGATTTGTCTGAAATTTTACACATCGACTTCTACTACGGTCTCCAACATTCAGTTCAATTATGGTCCGAATCGGACAATAACTTGATATTATAGCTCCAATATCATAGTAATTCTTTCCTTTTATCATATGTTTGCCTAAAAAGAGATACCGGGAAAAGAACTCGACGAAAGCGATCCATCGTGGAGGGTATATAAGATTCGGGCCGGCCGCTTTTACTTGTTATTCATAAACACTTTTACTTGCTATTCATAAACTTTCAAGAACTAATGTTTTTTGAGGAATTGAAGTAAGAATTTTAATACTTTTTTATATCTACCACCATAGTATAGGGGATATACTAATCGAGTCATTCCGTTTGTAACGCCGCGAAATATTGATCTGCGACCCCATAAAGTCTATATATTCCTGATCGTCTTGATATTCTAAATCGATTTAGCCATGTCTGTCCGTCCTTCCGTCTGTGGAAATCATGACTTCTTGAACTCCTAGTTATAAACTGATTGGGCTGAAATTTTGCCCAAACATGTTCCGTTCCGACTTCCAACAATCGTGCTAAGTATGGTCTAAATCGGTCCTTTACCTGATATAGCTCCCATATAAACCGATTTGTCATCTTGAGCCCCTAAAAGCCACAGTTATCTGATTGAGCTGACATTTTGCAGTTAGGGTTCTGTTATGACATCCAACAATCGTGACAAGTTTGGTGAAAACCATTGTATTACCTGATTTAGCTCCCATATAAACCGGTCTCCTGATTTTACATCTCAAACCCCTGGAAGCCTTAATTTTAATTCGTGTCACGTACGGTCCAATTCCATGCTGTAAACTTTTAGCAGAATCCACAGTGGTTGGTTTCCAAGATTCGGCCCGGCCGGCTAGTGGATCACGATTTCGGATAAGCCATGTATCCTCACCAACACCCTTGATGAGGATTTTCTTTGTTCATCTCAATTGTTTTTTTTTTTGCTCATCCCAATTGTGTGTTGAGCTTGTGGCTTGGCTCATAAAAAATAGACGAACGTTAAGTTTACAGCTAACTCAGAGGTTAGCATGTCCCCGCCTATGACTATGAAAGCCTAAGTTCGATTCCTGGCGAGAACATCAGAAAAATTTTCTACGCTGGTTGTACCTTGCTAATGCTGGCGATATTTGTAAAAACTTCTCCTGAAAGAGGTATCGTACTGAGGCACGCTCGTCTATAAAAAACGACGTCTATAAAAACGACGATATGTGAGAAGTTTACCCCTGAACCTTAATGGAATGAACAATTTTTACTTGCATTTTCTTTAAATTCCAATTTCGAAGAAAGTGGACTGGCACTACTTCTTTCTATGAACATTTGTTGCTAGTACAAACGTGTATGGTTAACTCACCTTCTGAATTTTCCTTTAAATCGGCTATGAATGCATCGAAAATTTGTGAAACAGGGAACTCCACTAATATGCATACAAAGAATGCCACAATTATTGATAACGTTGTAGTTATCATTCCCTGTCCAACCTGCAATTAATCAAATATGGTAGATATGACACAATGTTTATTAATGATATAAAAAAGGACACTAACCATGTACTTATGGGTCATATAATGTGGCTGCCTCTGATAACCATTTGCTATTTGCAATACACATACATGCCACATATACATCTGGAATGAGAGACGCGCTATGATACGGAATATGGGCAAACAGCAAAAATCATAGGCCATCACTGAAATAAAAAAACGGAGAGAGGAGGAGTTTACGTGAAAATTCTTACATGGTAAAATTGTGACAATTTACTTCCTGCTTTGCAAGTCATTGTCAGCACCGGGATGCCACAGACGAAGACAATCCACAAATTGCGATATGATCCACTTAAAAGTGCCGTCCATATGGATGGTTCAAAGTAAACCGTAATAGTTCCGCAACGAATTATAAGCCAGCCAATGGGAATAATTAACAAGATTGACAGTTCATATTTGAGCACTCCTTGTACCTTGCGCCGTATCTTCTCCCTGCTAAGGAACTTTATGTAAAGCTCCCCACACCATATACCAAAGAGATATCCGCCCAAATTCGTGTAGGAGGGTATGTACAATTTTTCAAATTCTTTCGTATTGCTAATAAATCCATATCTATAGTTTCTATATTTAAAGTAATCGATGATTAGTTTGTGAGGTTTTTAAAGATTTATTGGCTTACTCAGGTTTCACAATATAAGTCGATTCCAGTTTAAAATAGTAACTTATCGCTGTGGGTATAAGTACGGAGAGGAAGGATAATCCTACTAAAACGTGTTTCTTATAGTGTGGGCTTCTGAAATTATAGAGAAATATAATAGAAAAGTTATTGACTTAAATTTGGCCAATTAAATTTTTGTGCATTTCTAATGTAATCCAAGAAAACATTTAAAGAAAAACAAGTAAAAGCGTGTTATATTCGGCCGGGCCGAATCTTATATACCCTCCACCATGGATCGCATTTGTCGAGCTATTGCCACGTTATCTCTTTTTAGGCAAACAGAGGATAAAAGAAAAGAATTGCTATGTTATTGGAACAATATCAAGTTATGGTTCATTTCGGACCATAATTGAACTGAATACTTGAGACCATAGTAGAAGTCATTGTGAAAAGTTTCAGCCAAATCTAGTAAGAATTGCGCACCTAAGGGGCGGAAGAAGTAAAACAGGGAGATCGGTTCATAGGGGAGCTGTATTAGGCTATAAACCGATTCATGTAATTTTCGACACGTATGTTAAAGGTTATGAGAGAAGCCGTTGTACAAAATTTCAGCCAAATCGGATAATACATGCGCCCTTTAGAGGCTCAAGAAGTCAAGATCCCATATCGGTTTATATGGCAGCTATTTTAGGTTATGGACCGATTTGATCCATTCTTAGCACAGTTGTTGTTGTTGTTATAACAAAACATAACAAAACAGCTCATGTAAAATTTCAGCTATATCGAATAATAATTGGGCCCCCTAGTGGCTCAAGAAGTCAAGACCCCAGATCGGTTTATATGGCAGCTGTATCAGGTAATGGACCGATTTGAACCATTCTTAATACAGTTGTTGGAAGTCATAACAAAACACGTCATGCAATATTTCAGCCAAATCGGATACGAATTGCTCCCTGTAAAGGCTCAAGAAGTCATGACCCCAGATCGGTTTATATGGCAGCTAAATCAGGTTATGGACCGATTTGAACTATTCTTAGCACAGTTTTTGAAAGTCATAACAAAACACCTCGTACAAAATTTCAACCAAATCGGATAATAATTGCTTCCTCTAGTGTCTCAAGAAGTCAAGACCTCAGATCGGTTTATATGGCAGCTATATCAGGTTGGAAGTCATAATAAAACACCTCACGCCTCATCTCTAGCGACTCAGAAGTCAAGATCCCAGATCGGTTTATGTGGCAAAACGTGGACCGATATAGCCCATTTACAATCCCAACCGAACTACATTAATAAGAAGTATTTGTGCGAAATTTTAAGCGTCTAGCTTTACTCTTTCGAATGTTAGCGTGCTTTCAACAGACAGTCGGACGGACGGACGGCCTCATGCTGACTTTTTTGCAGGGATTTTTAAACACTATCCAGCTAAAAATTTTTCACCAATTAGCACGCTTTTACTTGTTCATAACTTTCAACGTGGATTATCACGACAAAAGTACATCGGTTCATAACCTGATATATCTGTCATATAATCCGATCTTTAATCATGACTTCATTATCCACTAGAGGGCGCAATTACTATCCGATATGGCTGAAATTGTTATGACTTCCAACAACTATGCTAAGTATGGTCAAAATCGGTACATAACCTGATATAGCTGTCATATAAGCTGATCTTTAATCTTGACTTCTTGAGCCACAAGAGTTCGCAATTATTAACCGACTTGGCTGAAATTTTGCACGAGCTGTTTTGTTATGACTTCCAATAGCTGTGCCAAACATGGTTTATATCTGGGATCCTGATCCGTTCCGTTGTACAAGAACAACGGTTTCTCCCATGACCTTCAACATACGTGTCAAATATGGTCTGAATCGGTCTATAGCCTTATACAGCTCCCATATAAACCGATCTCCCTATTTAACTTATTATGTCCGAATCGGACCATAACTTGATATAGCTCCAATAGCATAGCAATTCTTTTATTTTATCCTTTGTGTGTTTAAAATGAGATACCCGGAAAACTCGACAGACGCGATCTATGGTGGAGGGTATATAAGATTCGTCCCGGCCGAACATAGCACTCTTTTATTTGTTATGCATGATTTGGATTCGCGATCAATTTTAAAACGACTTTGCTGCAAAAAGTGTCAACATGTGATTATTCAGTTAAAAGTTATACTTTCTAATCTGTATAAAATGTGAAAAAATTTTATTTTTGCATTTTTTTGGTAAAAAAAAAGAATTTTCATTGATTAGTCTGTATTGAAAACAATTGCCTAAATATCTTAATTTTTTTATTTTGTGAAGAAGACATATTGTAGATGCATTTTAAGTGAAATTTGTTTAAGATATATCAACTTTCACTTCAAAATATTTGTTATAAAAAAAATTTAAAGACCTCTAGAGTTTTCAAGTTCCAAAGGTCAGATAGTTTATGTTTGGGTTTATGTTTTTTTTTTACTCCATATGTCCCCCTGAACCCATGCAAAAAGTTTTTTGCACCTAACAAGTTTGTTTTTGATCTTCTAATATAATTATAATAATAATTATTACTTACTTTGAAATAAATATAAGGACAAAAGTGTAAATCGTAAATAACTGGAAGTCGGCTGCAAGATACCATGTATGATTGCTCACCTAAAATACAAATGGGCTTATCATAAAGACAATGTGCTGATACAAGCAATCATTTAAATCTTACCGAATGCTGTGGTGTGAAATTATTTATCATGAAAATATTTTGCCACCAATTTTCTCGGCTGAATGTTCGACAGGGTTCGCTTATGTGACGCCAAAATGGTCCATCGGCGAAAGAGCTTAAAGCGGCGCCATTAACTAAAAGGTTTATAGCTACCGACGGTATAAATCTGAAATTTTGTAACAAATCGGAAATGTCACAAGCAGCCGGTAATCTAAAAGCGACACAAACTTGTACCTCAGAAAACGAGCAGCAACTATGAGCAAAAAGATTCGCAAGCATTTAGTCCAACTTGTCTGCGGCGTTACAATTTGGCTCTCCTTGAATTTCACAGTGAATAATAGCCCGCTCATCACCGCATAGATTTCAATGACGGTTGAAGTGTTGAGTAGAGCTAAGCCAGCTTTGCTCCCCATAATATTTTCGAAATACTCGGGATTTTGGATATGTAGAAACTGCAAGTAGAATGTGTGGGCTTGTATCACAAAAATTGTGCATATCGCGCGATAACCATCGAGATATGCAAAGTCTTTGCCAATTTTTCCACGATAGGGTTGGTTCAGGCGATAATAGTTTCGTGCTACCGAGAATGATGTCAAAATGCGTGATACTATAAGAAAAACCCAACAATTAAAATGGATATATAAAACGTAACCAAACTTTGGCATATGCTGTACTTAGAGGAAAGAGATGATGTCTACTTACCAAAGTCTACATGGTTATTTTTGTAAAAATCTCCATTTTGGTTTTCCTCTGTCTGATGTGTCAGCAAATAATAATCGTAGAATGATGAAAACAGCATCAACAGAAGAAGGCCTTTGACGACTTTATGTAGAAGTCTCACTCCTTCATCTGAAATAATATTTGTTTAGATGGGCAATAAAACATTCAATTCCAAATTTCGTCGGTTGAGAATTGTCATTACTGCGTCCCTAAAAGTGCAAATCGGGCGATGTATACATACATGGGAGCTATATCTAAATCGGAACTGATTTTATGAGAATTCATTATTTTCATCATTGAGCTCTACCTTGATTACAAAAAAAACGTCAAACGGAAATTAAGTACAGAAAGGATACGCGAACAGGCGGACATCGCTAAACCCAATCAGGAAGAATATCTGAGTCGAATCAGTCACTGCATCACATCCACAATAGTAGAGCAAGATAGAGTTCATGGTTTTGCTATAAATGCCATATAAATGTGTACTTTGTTTCCGACTTTAATACTAGGACCTAAACTTCTCCACTGGATCTCTTAAAAAGTTCAAGGCAAAAACTTGGACGTCGTGTCAACAGAGTTTATCGTTAAACGAGCGCCATATTATGCTGAATTTTACTTATGGGGACCAAGAGGAAAAAAATGGAGGGCACACTCAGAGAAATTTGTTAGTAAAAATAGCAAATAAAAAATGCAAATAAAAGCGTGCTATGTTCGGCTGGGCCGAATCTTATGTACCCTCCACTATGGATCGCATTTGTTAAGTTATTAGAATAACTCTTTCTAATATATATGAGCTATATCAAGTATTGACCGATACGGCTGTTGGAAGTCATAGAAAAATACCACCTCCAAAATTTTACGGAAATCGAGTACAAATTGCACCCTCCAGTGGCACAGTGGCAAAATGGAAAATCGGTTTATATGGCAGCTATATCAGGTTATCAACCGATTAGACCATACATGGCACATTAGTTGGAATTCAGACCAAAACGACATATGCAAAATTTCAACCAAATTTTATAAGAATTGAGCCCTCTAGAAGCTTAAGAAATCTTAGCGGGAGATTGGAGGCAAGGGTGGTATTTTGACCCAAGCCAGGCACTCAAAACCATTGAACGCATTGTAGACACCATGATAAAGAGTAGGACGTCCAGCGAACTGCTCAAATAAAGGGTGATTTTTTTGAGGTTAGGATTTTCATGCATTAGTATTTGACAGATCACGTGGGATTTCAGACATGGTGTCAAAGAGAAAGATGCTCAGTATGCTTTGACATTTCATCATGAATAGACTTACTAACGAGCAACGCTTGCAAATCATTGAATTTTATTACCAAAATCAGTGTTCGGTTCGAAATTTTGACAAATTTTGTTCAGCGATGAGGCTCATTTCTGGTTTAATGGCTACGTAAATAAGCAAAATTGCCGCATTTGGAGTGAAGAGCAACCAGAAGCCGTTCAAGAACTGCCCATGCATCCCGAAAAATGCACTGTTTGGTGTGGTTTGTACGCTGGTGGAATCATTGGACCGTATTTTTTCAAAGATGCTGTTGGACGCAACGTTACGGTGAATGAACACATTTCGAACCGAACACTGATTTTGGTAATAAAATTCAATGATTTGCAAGCGTTGCTCGTTAGTAAGTCTATTCATGATGAAATGTCAAAGCATACTGAGCATCTTTCTCTTTGACACCATGTCTGAAATCCCACGTGATCTGTCAAATACTAATGCATGAAAATCCTAACCTCAAAAAAATCACCCTTTACAAACAGCATGCCTATGCCAAGGGAAGGTCGGTGGAGACTGCCTTGCAGGAGAATGTGCATAAAATAGAAGAATCCTTCGATGCCAAAACGTACACACTGGCGGTATGCATTGACATCGACGGGGCTTTTAACAATGTGCGGACCGACACACTGATCAAATCCTCAGACCAGTGCCGGGTAGATCCGGTGCATAGAGATTGGATAAACCATATGCTAAGGAACAGGTGGATAAATTGTGTGTCGCATGGCATAAATATAAGGGAGAAAGTGGCGCAAGGTACGCCACAGGGGGGCAATTTATCGCCACTCCTTTGGGCGACCACCATAAATGACCTATTACGGATGCTGACTGCGGTTTTGAATCAGTCTGCTACGCAGACGATGTTCTGATACTTCTAAGGGGTAAGGATCCGAATCAGCTATGCAGAAGGGCCGAAAGGGTCTCGCATATGGCATATGACTGGGTCTCAATGTTAACCCAGAGAAGACCGAAATATGCCTGTTCACGAGGAAGACGAAAGAGGACCAATTTAACGCACCCCGTTTCCTCAATAAGACGAGATGATGAGAAGGCTCACAGATATTGGGAACAATGTAGACGGGCCATAGGCTCAAAATAGGGCCTGAATCCGAGGATAGTCCACTGGTTCTACAGGAGCGTGATAAGACCAATACCTACTTACGCCTCAGTAGTTTGGTGGACTACTATGGAGAAAAAGTGCAACATAAGACCATACAATAGGTTCAGAGAACATGTTGCCTTGGCATAGGCGCAGCGATGAGGACCACGCCCACTAGAGCACTGGGGACTGGACCTATTGACGTATAAATTAAGTGTGAGGCAGCCACTGCGGCTATGCGACTTAAGGCGATGGGAGAATAGATTGAGGATGGGATCAGCTCATACCATCGCGGTGTAATCGAGGCGACGATAGGAAACCTGGTAGGAAGGGAAGAGGTTTTCGACCGGATGCCTGAGATTACCCTTGAGATCGAGTGGGAAGCACTGCTCCCAGCGGCACAGAGGCCTCCGAACGAAGTGCCGAAGTGCGACACCTCTTTGGAGAGAAGTTTTACATGGCATACTACAAATGTTGCCAGCATTAGGAGGGGAAAACCACCGCTGAAAAGTTTTTCTAATGGTTTCGCCAGGATACGAACCTATCTGTTTAGACTGCCTGCACATAATACGGTCCTACAAGCGGGGATTCGGGCTTTCACGGAATGCGTGAGGTTGTGTGGTGCTAACGCGAGGGTGTCGAGTTTGAACATCTTTACGGACAGTAAAATTGTCATAAGGGCAATAGCAACCAGAACGGTAAGGTCATGAACAGTCTTGCAGTGTATGATGGAGATTAGTGCCTTCTCTGAGGATGGCAAAATCCTCATCGTTTGGGTGCCGGGCCATAACGGAGTAAGTGGGAATGAAACGGCAGACGATTTGGCAGTGAAGGCCAGAGGACTGCCGTTAATGAACTTGGGTAACCCGAAACCTTTCAGGTCGACACAGTCCGAGTGAAGAGCTTGGGCGATGAATGCGCATGCAACTCTGTGGAACAACGAAACGGTTGTCTAACAGATACCGGCACTTAGGTGGGGACACAATACCAGACATTAACCAACTTAGGGGAGTGGCATTGAAAACAATTAAGGATTTTGTAAGTAGAACGGAATTCATAACTAGAGGAAATTTAATCGGATAATAAATGTGGCTTTTATGGGCCTAAGACCCTATATCGGCGGATCGGTCTATATGGGGGCTATTTCAAGATATAGTCCATCTTTGAACATAACTTGCTAATGGACAAAAAAAGAATCTTTGCAAAGTTTCAGCTCAATATCTCCATTTTTAAAGACTGTAGCGTGATTTCAACAGACAGACGGACGGACATGGCTAGATCGTCTTAGATTTTTACGTTGATCAAGAATATATATACTTCATAGGGTCGGAAATGGATATTTCGATGTGTTGCAAACGGAATAACAAAATGAATATGTCCTCATCCTATGGTGGTGGGTATAAAATAAATTTGCAGGCCGGGGGACTCTAACCTGGGTTTGCGAATCTATCAGTGACATGTGAATCCTCGCACGAAGGAAGTAAAATCATTATTTTAAACCGTAACAGTTACAGTACCTGTTGCTAGTTCGGTAAATAGTGTTTAAGAGCCATACTTGGCTTGGATGTTGGAGGTCAGTAGAAATCATCGCCAATTTGGAATTCTCAACGACCTACGTTAATGAGAAGTACCTGTTCAAAATTTCAATACGGACGGACATGGCTAGATCGACTCAGAATGTGAAGAAGATCAGTAATATATGTACCCTGACACAGAAAAGTCTACATACCCAACTCGAAAAATACTTTTTACAAAGGAAATTTTGATAGGAAAGAGTTTTTCCGACAAATGTCTATTATTCCTATTCCTAGTATTATAATTAGGAAAAATTTCATTCTTCTTAGCGAAATCTTTCGTAATCTGTGCAAAATATTAAAACTACTTAATTTTAAGATGAATGCTTTTAGTTTGGTGTATTAATGAATTTTCGCTTCTTAAGTTTTTGTTACCCAAGTATCTTACTATAGTACAACAACCTTTTTCAAGGTGATTATCTTCTGGGCCTTTTTCGCAATACTCAATAAATGTTTTCAGCTTTAAATTGTATTTCCTTTGGAATTCCTCGTTCAGACATCTTTGCATCAGTGAAGAATATTTCAGCCGCATTTCTATGTCCAAGGGTCTTTTATGGATAAATTCCAAATGCTTAATGATCTTTAACGTTGTAAACGAAAATAGTATTAGTTTCATATAGTTGATAAAATTGGACTATTAGTAACCTAACCTCCATATCTAGCGTTTCATTAGTTTCTTTAGTCGGATAATCATCATCCTTGGAATCGATGAAGCGCAAACATTTCTCCACACACACCCCAAAAAAGAGTAAATCATGGCGATAATGAAATTTGCCCATTTTATGCTCCTCAATTGCTTGCCATATATTTGAAGAATTATCTGGTTGCACTTGAGCTAGGACCATGCAATAGGTGGAGGCCAGAGCTGATGTCGTATTTACAAAACACGTGTCGTAGTCGTCGAAAGTATATAGTGGGGGTAACTCTGGAGAAGAATCTAAAATTAAATAAACCAAACAACAAACATATTAAATAAATAAAATATATAACAAAGACGAATAGTGGTATGCATATAATTAGGGATACAGATCAGAAAATGTTTTTAAAAAATTTTTTTTTAGGTTAATTGATAAATACATTTTGCTTTAGTCTGTAAATATTAGAGTTGGGTAGTTCCGGATGGAACTAGTTCATTGGAACTTATCCAAGTAAGGAACTGCTTGAACTAGTTCCATCTCTTTCCTTCTTAAAGGAATCTAAAAAGGTGATCGCAAATAAAAAGGAGCTAAGGAACTATGAAAAGGAACTAGTTCCTTCTGTGGAACGGAACTAAAAGGAGCGATCACTAAAATTAACTAAAATGCCCACCTCTAGTAAATATACAAAAGACAAGTGATTGACTGACTGATCACTGCCCAAACCAAACGGCTAAAATTTGAATTATGAAATTTTGCCCGACATTTTTATACCCTCCACCATAGGATGGGGGTATACTAATTTTGCATGTAGTGTTTTGATATCACTTCCAAAAACTGTGATGAGTGTGGCGTAAATCGGTAAATAATCTGATAAAGCTGCCATATAAACCGATCTTTGGTCTTGACTTCTTGAGCTTTTAGAAGGCGCAATTCTTATCGGATCTGGCTGTAATTTTGCACGTGGTGTTTTGGTGTCACTTCCAACCTTTATGCGAAGTATAGTTCATATCGGTCTATAACCTGATGTAGGTGCCATATAAGCCGATCTTGGATCTTGACTTCTTGAGCCTCTAGAGGGCGCAATTGTCATCCGATTTACCAGAAATTTTGTACAACGGCTTCTCTCATGAACTTCAACATACGTGTCTATAACGGTCTTAATCGATCAATAGCTTGATACAGCTCCCATATAAACCTATCTCCCAATTTTGCTTCTTGAGACCATATAAGGCACAATTCTTATCCGAATGGACTGAAATATTCCACAATGACTTCTACAATGTTCAGCATTCATTTATGGTCCGAATCGGACTATAACTTGATATAGCTTCAATAGCATAACAATTCTTATTCAATATTCTTTGTTTGCCTAAAAAGAGATAGAATTCGACAAATGCGATCTATGGTGGAGGGTATATAAGATTCGGCCCGGCCGAACGTAGCACGCTCTTACTTATTTTAAAAATCTTTTTAAAAATAAGTTTTTTTTAGGTTAATTGATAAATACATTTTGCTTTAGTCTCTAAATATAAAATAGACGAGTGATCGACTGACTGATCACTGTCCAGACAAAACGGTTAAAGTTTGAATTATGAAATTTTGCCCGAAATTTTTTGTTCTTGTTTCGTAGGTACGACATAATTTGGGGTTTGGTGATATTCGTTCGTTAAGGTACGAATTGGTACGAAATGGTAAATGTTTGTAAAGGGCGAATGGAAAGGAATAGGAAAACGTGGTTCGGCTATGAAAGAAATTTTCTAAAATCGTACCGGTTCATTTGGTAATTTCTTTGTAAATTGAGCTAAAGCTCTGAATTTTGGTATATAGGTAAACTATATCATCCTATATTAGTTTTTGGAAATTTGTACATTTAGCTACTAAAAAGTACCAAAAGGGGTAAAACCCAAAAAAATTTGGGCTTTATGACCGTTGGGCGTTATGACAGGTCGCCAGTGGAAGGCTTCGTATTTATGCGGAGTAGCCGCAAATGCGGCCGCGGGCAGCCAGCGATTTCGAGAAGAGAGTCTCAGTGAGGGGTCAGTTGGGACTGACTCTTGTTAAATACTGAGTGCCGATTTATTGGCGCCATCAAACAACAAATGGCCAACATTAGCGAGCGGCTCGCGAAATCGAGGTATACATGTGCGATCCCACATAGCCCATGCGGTTGGGGCGCTGGGCCATTAACCCGCACCAGGAAAACTCTTAGGGTTACTCTAAGAAACAAAAGAATAGTAAAAATGGACAACCCTGACGATGACGACCTACGGGAACGAAAAAGGACCATTATCTTCGGATCTGCACCTGTAACTCCGGACTCTTTATAGAGAAGGTGCAGTATAAGCATTGGCGGATATATTGGAGAAGTACACGGTTTACCGTAGACTGTAACATCTTGTCTCCAGTTTTACTGCCACAATCCGCATAAAAGAAAGAAAATGTCAACATCAGCCTTATTTATGCCCATGCCCCGACAAAAGACAAAGACGAACGGACCAAGGATATTTTCTAGAAAAAGAAAACGACCGCTGCCCCGCCCATGATATTAAAATCGTTCTGAGAGTTGAAATGGGAAGATAGGGAAAATTAAAAGATATGGGTTGACGGTAAAAATTTCAACACTGCATAAAACATGGTAGTTAGCAGCACTAGATTTAGACATATAAAAAACAAGTAAGGACGGGCGAAAGTCGGGTGAAGCCGACCTTTTGATACCCTACACCACATTGGATATGCAGGCTAAGTTGTCGAATTTAAAATTTACTTAAATTTGATGTATGTAGAATTTTAATCAAAATCCGTACATATTGTAGAAGCCATAGAGTAAATCATTGTGCAAATTTTTGAGAAGAGCGATTGATAAATGGGTTAGGAAAGTCCTTAAAAGTGAAAATCGGGAGATGCATATGTATGGGAGCTATATCTAAAACTGAACAAATTTCTACGAAATTCATCAGTCATCAGAAGAGTTATAAGAGAAAACTTCGTGCCATATTTTGTGAAGATCGGTTAACAAATTTCTTAATTTTTGAGTTTTATTCAAAATCGGACGAAAATATATATGGATCTGAACCTATTTTTATTAAATTCAATTGCAATACCGGGAGTCATCCTTTGTGCCAATTTTCGTGTGAATGACCAAATTATTGCACTACTAGTACAAATCGGACGAACATTTATATGGGAGTTATATCTAAATCTGAAGCGATTTCTATGAAATTCACCAATAATTTCAAGATTTATAAGAGAATAACTCGTGCAAAATTTCGTGAGTTTACAAATGACGATATAATTGTCATTAGTTCAAATCAGACGAACATATATATGGGAGCTATATCCAATCTATGTCACAAAGCTCTAAAATTTAGGTTAATTATTTTTTGTTTTAAAATTTCTTAAGAACGATATATGACTGCTCTTATAAGCCTGCACTATAACTATAAGATTCAATCTTGTTGTGTAGATATTCATTAAACAAATAAATGAATAAAATCATTTTTTTGGACTGAATAATTGGTGTTTTGCAAAAATAAACATTAAAAAATAAGAAAACTTAAATACTTTTTTATGCCTTCCAAACGTTTTATCGATAAAAATAATAAAATCTTAAAAGCGATGCGTATACCCCTGCTCATGTTCATTCGTTGCAATCTCAACAACGACCGAAACACTAAACTTCGAACCTACCGTGCCAAGTATCATCCATATCAGTTTATATACTGATAAAGGCCCCCTTAAATATCTATACCCCGATAAGAATTCTTGAGACCATAGAAGCCGCAATTTATTTCTGATTTGATTTTTGCAAAAAAAAGTCCAAGGCAAACTGAGTAAATAAGAGTATATTTTTAGAGAAAACCAACATTCCAAACTTAGCACGTGTTTACTTATTTAGTCTTTCTTTCATTTGGCCTTATAATACATTGATAATGAGACGGCATATACAGAATGTTTTAAATTCACCGTTTTATTTTTTGTAAATATGGAAATAGGTTAATTTAACATTCAACGCCCTTTCGAACACTAACAAAGTCAGGCACATTAAACCCTGTTGTCGCCAACTAGTGAGAAGGGTCAGTGCTAAAGAAAAATGTTTATCATATTTCACTTTCAAACGGATTTGTTTTTCTATTAAAAAGAAGAGGTGGCTAATGCACTTGGAAATCTAAACATATACAATGTGATTCTCCTTTATTACAAACCATGTTACAGAAGTTTAAAAATACACTGAGAAAAGTCAATGCTGCAAATGCAAATTTTGTCCATTAACATTCCACTAAGGAACAGGGGCAAACTTCTCACATATCAATGAGTGCAGTCCGATTCAAGTTTTAAGCTCAATGATAAGGGGCCTCCTTTTTATAGCCGCGTCCGAACAGCGTGCCACAGTGCGACACCTCCTTGGAGAGAAGTTTTACATGGCAAATGTTGCTAGCATTAGGAGGGGAAAACCACCGCTGAAAATTTTTTCTGAGGGTCTCGCTAGGATTTGAACCCAGGTGTTCAGCGTCATAGGCAAACATGCTAACCTCTGCGCTACGGTGGCCTCTTAAGTACTTCTTAAGAGGCCAAAAAGTCTTTTCGAGACATTGCACAATGGGAGGAAATCGTAAAACAGCGGCAAAAAGTAAAATTTTCAGAATGACATTTTGTTTAATGTTATAATTGAAGTTGCTTTAGAACACTTTGGAGAGAACAAATCGCAAGAAATTATAAAATTTGGCAACCCTGGTTATTAGCAAACAACTGATAATTTTTCGTTGGCCATATATTCTTTTAAGGTATTTGAATTACTGAATACTTCAAATATGTGGTATACATTTTTAGGTTAGGTTGAAAAGGAGGGTGTGGATATTAATCCGCCCCATGCCACTATGGACGAACACCTAAGTCTGTAATCGGCTTGTAGTGCGCTCTAAATACTAAAAAAGTAACCTCCAAAAAGAAAACCTAAGTTAGGAATTCCGAGCTACTTACAAAATCCTTAATTGTTTTCCATGGCATGCCCCTAAGTTGGTTCATGTCTGGTATCGTGTTCACACCTAAGTACCGGTGTCTGTTAGCCGCGAAAGCCGGGCAATGACATAGGAAATGCTCCAACGTCTCATCATCTTCCCCACATGCCCTGCACATGCCATAACTTGCCGCACCGATTTTGCATAAGTAAGCTTGTAGTCCTATGTGTCCCGTTATGACACAAAAAGCTATACTGACCTCCTTCTTACTTCCTTTCAGTAATAGTCTCGTCTTCTCCCGATCCGGATCACCCCACCACGATTTTCACCATTCTACTGACTGTTTCGCTGTTCCATAGTGTTACATGCGCGTTTGTAGCCCACGCCCGAAAGGCTTTGGGTTAACCAAGTTTATCGACGGCAGTTCTCCTTCCTTCACTGCCAAATTGTCTACACTTTTATTCCCCCTTACTCCGTTATGGCCCGGCACACAATCGATGCGGATTGTGCCATCCTCGGAGAAGGCGTTAATCTCCTTCTTACACTCGAAGACTATTAGTGACCTTACCGTCCTGGTTGTTATTGCCCTTATGGCTATTTTACTGTCTGTAAAGATGTTCACACACGACGTCCTCGCGTCGATCTTTAAAAAAAATGCATATTTTATGTGCCTTAGAACTTAACTCATGATTTTGGTATATACATATACTGCTATATCCAAAAATTGACCGATCTGAACCATATAGGACATGAATGTTGAAGAGCTTAAAAGGGCTCACTGTGCCAATTTTAGCGGAATCGGACAATAAATGAGCCTTTTATAGGTTAAAGGCCTCAAGTCGGGCGATCGGTCTATATAGCAGCTACTTCTAAATACAGACCTAACTGGACCATATTGAACACAAATGTCGAAGAGCCTAACATAGCTCACTGTGTCAAATTTCAGCGAAATCGAGTGATAAATGTGCTTTTATGGTCCCAAGAACTTTAATTGGAGGAGATTAGCATATATGCCAGCTATATCGAATGTCGTATGTACGAATGTCGAATTCACATTTATGGGCCTTAAACCTTAATTCAGAAGATCGGTGTATAATGCAGCTACATTAACCGTTTTGAACTGGAATATCGAGGGACCTAACACAACTCAGCGTCCAAAATTTCATCGAAATCGGGCAGTTAATACACTTATTATGGACCAAGACCTTAAATAAGACCCAAATAAAGACCGATCTTGACCATACTCGATACGATGGTCAAGAGCCCTAACGTAACTCATTGTTCTCAATTTCAACAAAATCGGTTAATAAAATATATTCACCTCTTTGGGCCTTATACCTTAAATCGGGAGATCTATATATATGGCAGTTATATCCAACTCTGGACCGATCTTAGCCGTATTGAACAGCGATGTCGAAGGGTCTAACATAGCTTGCTATGCCGAATTTCAACTAAATGGGACAATAAATTTGCCTTTAATGGGCCCAAGACCTTAAATCGAGAGATCGGTCTATGAGTATATGGCATCTATATGCAAACCTGAACCGATCTGTGCCAAATTGAAGAAAGATGTCGAAGGGCCAGACGCAACTCACTGCCCCAAATTTCAGCAAAATCGGATAATAAATGTGGCTTTTATGGGCCTAAGACCTAAAATCGGCGAATCGGTCTATATGGCAGCTATATCCAAATCTAAACCGATCTGGGCCAAAGAAGGATGTCGAAAGGCCTAACACAACTCACTGTACCAAATTTCAGCAAAATCGGATGATAAATGTGGCTTTTATGGGCCTAAGACCCTAAATCGGCGGATTGGACTATATGGGGACTATATTAAGATATTGTCCGATATAGCCCATATTCGAACTTAACCTGCTTATGAACAAAAAAGAATCTGTGCAAAGTTTCAGCTCAATATCTATATTTTTAAAGATTGTAGTGTGATTTCTACAGACAGACGGACATAGCTTCATCGTCTTAGATTTTTACGCTGATCAAGAATATATACTTTATAGGGTCGGAAATGGATATTTCGGTGTGTTGCAAACGGAATGACAAAATTAGTATACCCCCATCCTGCGGTGGTGGGTATAAAAAAGAGTCTGTGCATGGTGTCAGCTAAATACCTCTATTTTTGAAGACTGTAGCGTGACTCCAACAGACAGACGGACGGCCATCGCTAGATCGTCTCAGATTTTTACGACAATAATATATATATATATATATATATATATATATATATATATATATATATATATAAATATATATATATCATATATTTTTATTTATTTTTTTTTTAATTGGCTAAGACAGAATATTTGTTCCACTAGCCGAACGGAGAATAGCGTTCCAAGCGCCTCGATCTTCTGCGTTCATTCTATAATCTCTGACATCAAGTTTCGAGGTGTCTCCCACCACTTGATCTTTCCATCTGGCTTTTGGGCTTCCCGGTTTGAGTGTACCACCGTGTTTGCCTTCGAAAGACTTCTTTGCTGGAGCTTCTTCATCCATTCTGACAACTTGACCTAGCGAACGCAGCCGTTGTATTTTGATGCGTGTAACTATGCTATCGTTGTCATACAGCTCATACAGCTCGTGGTTCATACGTTGCCTATATTCTCCGTTAATGCAAACTGGTTCATATATTTTACGAAGAATCTTTCTCTCAAATACTCCAATCACTGTCTCATCTGTTTTCACAATTAGCCATGCTTCAGAACCATATAACAGCACGGCTAGTATCAGTGTCTTGTATAGTATAATATTCGTCTGTCGAGAGGTGGCCTTGTTTCTAAACTGCTTACTTAGTCCAAAGTAGCATCTATTTACCAATATTATTCTTCGCTTAATCTCAAAATTGGTGTCATTCGTTTCGGTTACGGCGGTGCCGAGGAAGATAAAGTTACTGACTGTCTCAAAGTCGTGGTTCCCAACTTTCTCCATGTTCTTTATCTGCTCGGTTGTGCAAGGCTTTTTGGGAGTTGAAACCATCCATTTCGTCTTATCTCCATTTACTGCCAGACTCATTTTCACTGACTCTCTTTCGATTCTTTCAAAGGCTGCAGTTACTATTTCCGGTGACCGACCTATGATATCGATGTCGTCGGCATAGGCGAGTAGCATGTGTTCTCTTGTGATTAATGTGCCATACCTATTCACATCTGCATTTCGTATAATATTCTCGAGCAGGATATTAAAGAGATCACACGATAGGCCTTCTCCTCGTCTGAAACCTCGTTTGGTACTAAATGGTTCGGAAAATTTACGTGGCATATAACCACACAAATGTCACAAGCATTAGAAGGGGATAATCACCGCCGAACATTTTTATACCCACTACCGAAGGATGGACACATCGAATTATTCATTCGCACTGCCCGGGCCGAATCTTATATACCCTCCACCATAGATCGCATTTATCAAGTTCTTTGAATGATTTTCAATATATAAATAAGTAACGCCCCCTCCAGACCCCCCAGTGGCTCAGAGTGTCAAATTGGGAGATCGGTTTATATGGCAGTAAAATCAGGTCATCAACGGATTTAGACCATACTTGGCACAGTTGTTAAAAGTCATACCAAAACGACCTATGCAAAATTTCAACCAAATTAGATAAGAATTGTGCCCTCTATATTATAAAGCAGCTATATTAGGTTATGAACCGATTTGAACCAGTCTTACCACAGTTGTTGGAAGTCATGCCTCAACGATATATGCAAAATTTCAGCCAAATCGGATAAGAATTGTGCCCTTTGACTGCTCAAGAAGTCAAGACTCAAGATCGGTTTATATGTGAACTATATCATGCTATGAACCGATTTAAACCATACTTAGCACAGTTGTTGAAGGTGATACCAAAACAGCACTTGCAAAATTTCTGCCAAATCGGATTGTTTTATATGACACCTATATCCAATCATTGACCGATATGGCCCATTTACTATCCCAACCGACCTACACTAATAAGAAGTATTTATGCAAAATTTCAAATGCCTAGCTTTACTCCTTTGCAAGTTAGCGTGCTTTCGACAGACACACGGACGGACGGGTGGACATGGCTAGATGAACTTAAAATGCCATGACGATCAAGAATACATGTACTTTATGAGGTCTTAGACGCATATTTCGAGGTGTTACAGACAGAATGACGAAATTATTATACCTCTATCCTATGGTGGAGGGTATAAAAAGGAGGTCCCTTATCATTGAACTTAAACTTGAATTGGATAGCACTCATTGATGTGTGAAAAGTTTGCCCTTGTTCCTTAATGGAATGTTCATGGGCAAATTTGCATTTTTTGCACTCTGTGTTCTACTTGATATTGCTGCGTGGAGACAAAAATGATAACGATGTAACTTTAAAGCATCGAAAAACGAAGGCTTAACATAAGAAGACGTTTTAATGTTCTTCATTTCAGCAGCATTCAAATAGACAATTAAAGGCATGCTAAATTGAAAAGCGCACCATCGAAAAATAACGAAAGGACAGCGATTTTTCCATGAGTATACTCATTAAGGTGCCTGTGCTAAAATGTAGGGCATAAAGATGAACAAGTTGCTGAAAGTACTTGTTTGCTCTAGACCTTATTTGAAGCATGGGATGTATGTGCAATTTGTAAAGACAAAAAAAACGTATCTACTACAACTCTAAGAAGGTTTACCCAAGTATTCATGGGTCTAAATCCATGGTCGAGCTTCTGGCTTTCAGCTAAACTTTTCTCTTGGTCTCAAATAAACCTATTTGTTGCTTTGAATAATAAATCTGATCTGATATTTTATTGCAAGAATAGACCGGCATACAGAAGAACATGCGGACAGACCGTCTTATCAAACGGGTACAGTATTTAGTAACCTTTAACATCTATTTTCACCCAAATAGTATGCATTGCAAAAACCCGTCACATCTAGGTGGTTCGATTATTCATAGAACGTTTTGTATACCTATAAAACAAATTTCAAAAAACCCCTCCTTATGCATTACCTTCACGCCAATAGTGATTACATGTCATGAAACATCTACAACTTTGTTACTAAAGATTATCGCTTTAAACTATGTTTGCCCAAAAAGTAATTGCGGATTTTTTAAAAGAAAGTAAATGCATTTTTAATAAAACTTAGAATGAACTTTAATCAAATATACTTTTTTTACACTTTTTTTCTAAAGCAAGCTAAAAGTAACAGCTGATAATTGACAGAAGAAAGAATGCAATTACAAAGTCACAAGCTGTGAAAAAATTTGTCAACGCCGACTATATGAAAAATCCGCAATTACTTTTTGGGCAACCCAATAATATGAACATTCAGAGTATGAGAAAATCCTTTTCTAGTTAAGTTAACCCGTTATTGATGCATTAGTATCACTAGCTTACTTTCATCATACAAATTATGAATGTTGAATTTTAGCTTTAATACAATAGTTGAACGCCCATACACGTATGCTTGTACAATTATTTTAACGTTTGTTTCTTAAGTCTTTTGTTTAAGGCTTATTGCCGGTTTATTTATAGAGATTTTATTAAGTAAAACTGTTTTGTATTTCGGTAAATATATGTAGTATAAACAAATAAATAAATGTTTAAATTAAATGTTGCTATATGAAACCGGTATAAGGCGTGAATGTGAGAGAGTTATTTTTGCAAATTGAACGATATGTAAATTAATTTTGTTCAGACAAAAAATTCACTTGTTTTTTTATTGAGTCTATTATTTTTATTTTCTCAGGTCACTCACCTATATAAATTCGCAATCTGCGTATATCATGGAATTGCAAAAACATTTTAAAGCTTGTTACGAACTCTTCTATTTGTCTTCATAACATTAGTATGTATTACTTTGATATTGCATTAGGTAACAACACTCATAGTTTGCACTCTGTAATTATACCCACCACCATAGGATGGGGGTATACTAATCTAGTCCTTTCCATAAATTATATACATTCTTGATCGAATGGCTAAGATATAATGTCATTACGACGATTGGCATAAATATCTTATCAGATAGCCATTAAATCCCTGAAGAACGTATTTCTGAACACAAAAACCGCCCTCGACTGCCGTAGATCTCTCAACGAGATGGCTGAACAGTTAAAAATTCACCTGTTCTGGGTGCCGGGCCACAGATATATCACAGGGAATTCTAAAGCTGACGAGCTTGCGAGACTAGGAACTACCTTACAAGGGACACTGGAATCTGTGGGTATGCCTCTAGTTACATGTAAGCTAAGTTTTCAGGACCAGACCCCAAGGACAAGGAATGATAGATGGTCAAAAAGAGGGGGCTGTGAGCATTCCAAAACTATGTGGCCTCATCTAGACTTGAAGAGGTCTACTGATTTTCTGTCATTGGTGTCCGTCATGACAGGTCACTGTCTAATCGGAACAAATGCTGACAGACTGAAGGTTGCCAGCAACGACTTTTGCAGAAGCTGAAGGACATCGAAGAAGAGGAGACTATAGAACACCTCCTGTGTGTGTGTCCCGCACTAGCAGTTAGAAGGAGTTCCACTTAAGGTTTTCATTTCTTTGAGAACCTGTCTGACTTAGCGGATGTGAACATTCGCAAGTTACTGGGCTTTTTAAAGCGATCTGGATGGTTCAACGGTAGGAACTAGAAGGCATCTTCCTTCTTCTGTTCCTGTGGTATCAAAATGGACTAAAACGTCTGAGTGAGTCTGATAGAAGTCTATAGAACACCTCCTGTGTGTGTGTCCCGCACTAGCAGTTAGAAGGAGTTCCACTTAAGGTTTTCATTTCTTTGAGAACCTGTCTGATTTAGCGGATGTGAACATTCGCTTGTTATTGGGCTTTTTAAAGCGATCTGGATGGTTTAGCGGTAGGAACTAGAAGGCATCTTTCTTCCTCTGTTCCTTTGGTATCACAATGGATGAAAACGTCTAAGTGAGTCTGATGGCAGACTGCCACTTAAATCTAACCTAACCGGATCGTCTCGACATCCTGAGTCGATCTAGCCATGTCCATCCGGTCGTCTGTCGAAATCACGATAGCGGTCAAACGCGTAAAGCTAGCCGGTTGAAAATTTTTCACAGATACTTAATATTGATGTAGGTCATTGGGGATTGCAAACGGGCCTTATTGCTTCAGATTTAGATATAGCTCCCACATAAACCGATCTCCCGATTTGACATCTTGAGCCCAGTCAAGAAGTTGATATAGCTCCCAAATAAACCGATCTCCCGATTTGGCTTCTTGATCTTCTGGAAGCCAATTTGGCACGTAGTGTTTTGCTATAATTTTCAACAACTGTGCAAAGTACGGTTCAAATCGGTCAAGAACCTGATATAGCTCCCATATAAACCGATCTCCCGATTTGACTTCTTGAGCCCATGGAAGCCGCAAATTTTGTCTGATCTAGCTGAAATGTTGCACATAGTGTTCTGTTATGACTCTCAACAACTGTGCCAAGTACGGTCCAAATCGGTCTATTACCAGATATAGCTACCATATTTTAGCAGAATCCATGGTGGTGGGTTCCCAAGATTCGGCCCGGCCGAACTTAGCACGCTTTTACTTGTTTTAATTACTAGCTTGTGTGCGGAATCGTACAGGGGATAATTCTCTTAAATTAGTATGTACTGCTCGATGATAGGGACCCTCTATATCCAAGTTCGAACGGCCTGCTGCAGGGTGAAAATTTACTGGCGCTGAACCGCTGGGTTCGAGTCTTGTCGATAACAGCAGAAATTGTTTTTCAGTAGTTGTTATACCGTAACTCTTGTTTGAACCGTTGAGGGGAGTTGACGTTTTGTTATTTCGCACCGCAACAATATTCTGTAATTGTAATCAGAGATGGTTCGTCTGACAATTTTTTAAGTATTCGCCTGCCAAAAAGTTGTAAACGTCGAAAACGTCATGTATTGGTAACGGGTGATTGTTTAAAAGCTATAGGAAAGTTTTTCAAAAAAAAACTCATAAAATTCAGAAAAATGCGTGAAATCTTTATTTGAATCGATAGTACGGTCCATATAATTTAGAGTTTGAAGATTATATCTTGAAAATGTTGACCGTGACTGCGCCTCAAATGGCCCATTCGCTTAATCCAATTTTGGCATACTATTTCCATTTCGGCCGGTATCTTACGAATAAATGCTTCAATGTTGTCTTCCAATGCGTCAATTGAAGCGGTATTGTCTGTGTAGACATGAGCTTTAATATAGCCTCACAAAAAATAGTCTAAAGGCGTTGAATCGCACAATCTAGGGGGCCAATTGACCGGTCCCGAACGTGAAATAAAATGTTCTGTGTGGCATTTGGCACCGTCTTGTTGAAACCACATGTCATGCAAGTCAAGCTCTTGCAGTTTGGACAAGAAAAAGTTCGATATCATCTCACGGTAGCCCTCACCATTCACAGTTATGTTATGATTCGCATCATCTTGGAGGAAGCACGGTCCAATGATGCCACCAGCCCATAAACCGCACCAAAGTGTTACTTTTTCTGGATGCATTGGTAGCTTTTCCTCACTCCAAAATCGACAATTCTGCTTATTTACGTACAAATTGAGCTTCGTCGCTCAATGGAAGAAGCGCGCGATGAACTTTCTTAACAGACCACGCATTTTGATAATAAAATTCAATAATTTGCAAGCGTTGTTCGTTTGTAAGACGATTCATGGTGAAATAATAGACCAAACTGAAGATGTTTGACAGTGAACGAATCACGAAGCGTGCGTGAGCTGTTTAAACCAGTGTTGCCAAAAAGAGATAGCAAAAAAATCACCCTTTAGATATCTCAAAGAATTGTAGAGCAAACGTGCTTGTGGGAACTACCTGGAGCGTGTAATCCAGGGGAAGTGGAATCTGTGGAGCGACATGTAAGCTAAGTCTTCAGAATCAGGACCGAAGTTCAACGAGTGACAGATAGTCACAAAGGTGTGGGGGTGTAAACCTACCAAAATTATGTGGCCTAATCTAGACTCGAAGAGGTCCATCGGTTTGTTGTCACTGGCTACAACAGACGCTGACAGACTGTAGGTTGCCAGTAACGACTTTGACCGAAGCTGCGAGGACGTCGAGGAAGAAGAGACTGCAGAACATCTACAGTGTGGGTGTCATGCACTGGTAATCAGAAGGGGTTCCACTTCAGGTTGTCATTTCTTTGAGAACTTCTCTGATTCAGTGGATGTTAACATTCGCAAGTTGTTGGACTTTTTAAAGCGATCTGGATGGTTCAACGGCAGGAAAAGAAGCCATCTTCCTTCTACGTCTAAGTGAGTCTGATAAACTGCCACTTAAACCTAACCTTACCTACTTTAAGCAACAATTAAACGACATTTCCTTAGAATTAGGATAATGCGCAGATGGCGTTTAAGTTTCTAAAACATAAACGCCATGAGGATGGCAAAATCCGCATCACTTGGGTGCCGCGCCTTAACGAAGTAAGGGGAAATGAAAGGGTTGACGATTTGGCGGTGAAGGCCAGAGGACTGCTGTCAATAAACTTGGTAAACCCGAAGCCTTACGGGTCGACGCAGTCCGAGTTAAATGCATGGGCGGCGAATGAGCATGCAACCCTGTGGAGCAGTGAAACTGAAAATAATATGGAGGATCCTGATCGTGAGAAGGCGAGGCTATTACTGAAAGGAAGTAAGAGGGAGGTCGATATATCTACTGGTATCATGACGGGACACATTGGTCTACGAGCTCACCTGTGTAAAATTGGTGCGAAAAGTGATGGCATGTGTAGGGCATGCGGGGAAGATGATGAGACGTTGTGCCATTTTCTTTGTCATTGCCCGGCTTCCGCGTCGAACAGATACGGGAACTTAGGTGGGGACACAATATCAGACATGAATTGCCACAGTTATTGGAAGTCGAAACACAATACCGCATGCAAGATTTCAGCCAAAGCAGACAAAAATTGCGCCTTGTAAGGACTCAAGAAGTCAAATCGGGTCATCTGAACCGATATGGCCCATTTGCAATCCTCAATGACGTTCATCAATAAAAAGTATCTGTGAAAAATTTCAAACGGTTAGCTTTAAAAGTTCGACCGCTATCGTGATTACAGCAGACGGAGATGATCGAGAATATGTATACTTTATGGGGTCTTAGAAGAATATTTCGAGGTGTTAAAAAAGGAATGATTAGATTTGTATACCCCCCATTTCATTGAAGTATATTCTATTAATCAGTTTTATACCCTCCACCATAGGATGGAGGCATACTAATTTCGTCATTTTGTTTGTAACACCCCGTTTGAGACCGCATAAAGTATATATTCTTAATCGTCATGACATCTAACTATCTAGCCATGTCCATCCGTCTGTTCGTCGAATGCACTTCCGGAGGAGTAAAGCTAGCCGCTTGAAATTTTGCACAGATACTTCATATTAGTGTAGGTTGGTTGGAATTGTAAATGGGTCATATCGGTCCATATTTTGATATAGCTGCCATATAAACAAAACTTGGATTTTGACTTCTTCAGCTACGAAATGTTTTGTTATGACTTTCAACAACCGTGCAAAATATGGTTTAAATCGATCCATAACCAGAAATAGCTGCCATATAAATAGGTCTGGGATCTTGACTTCTAGAGCCTCTAGAGGGCGCAATTGTTATTCAATTTGGCTGAAATTATGTACAAGGGCTTCTCCCATGACCTTCAGCATACGTATCAAATATGGTCTGAATTGGTCTATAGCCTGATACAGCTCCCCTATAAACCGATCTGCCTTACTTATTTCTTGAGCCCCTAGAGGGCGCAGTTCTTTTTCTATTTGGCTGAAATTTATCACAATGGCTTCTACTATGGTCTACAACATTCAATTCAATTAGCATAGCAATTCGTTTCTTTTGTCCTTTGTTTGCCTAAAAAGAGATACAGAGAACTCGACAAGTGCGATCCATGGTGGAGGGTATACAATATTCGGCCCAACCGAAATTAGCACGCTTTTACTTGTCTATTTTCATAATACTGGATTTTTCAAATGAAAACGAATTAAATTTTCTTGGGCCGAACTTTGGATACTCGGATATAAGTTAATGGCCACCACCACCCGACCAATATCATTGCTCCCATTGCTTGCTCTGCAAGTCAAAGCACAAGAGCATGCAAATACCGAGTAGTGATTTGCACACTCACACCCGCTCTCATATTTTGAATTGCAGAGCATGTGCAGACCAAATGTAGATTAGGATCAATGATATTGATTGGGTGGCATGCCATTAACTTATATGTCCAAGACCAAAGACATTAGATAGGGAGATATGACTGTATTTTGAAAGTTACTCACGCGTTGAAATGCCGATAAGACTTCTTCAGCCTCTACAAGCTGCAATTTTTGTCCGATTTGGCTGAAATTTTGCACGTCGTGTTCCGTTATGACTTCCAACTACTGTTCCAAGTACGGTCCAAATCGGTCATGAAAACCGATCTCCCGATTTGTCTTCTTGAGTCCTTACAGGGCGAAATTTTTGTCCAATTTGGCTGAAATCTTGTATGCGATATTGTGTTTCGACTTCCAACAACCTCTACAATTACCGGTGTCAGTTTATATACCTGATATAGGTTCGGTTAGGCTGAAAAGAGGGTTCGGATGTTGATCCGCCCATGCCACTATAGACATACACCTAAGCCAGTAATCGACTTGTTGTGCGCTCTAAGTACTAAAAAATAGAAACCTTATAAAAGAAAACATAAGTCGGGAATTCCGTGCTGCTTGCCACGCTCCTAAGCTGGCTCATGTCTGGTATTGTATCTCCACCTCAGTGCCGGTATCTGTTAGACGTGGAAGCCGGGCAATGGCAAAGGAAATGTTCCAACGCCTCATCATCATCCCCGCATGCCCTACACATGCTATCGCTTGCCGCTCCAAGTTCTATGTATCCCGTTATGATACCAATGGCAGTACTGATCTCCTTCTTACCCCCTTTTAGTAATAGCCTCGTCTTCTCACGATCTGGATCCCCCCATAGGATATTCGCCGTCCTACCGACCGTCTCGCTGCTCCAGAGAGTAGCATGCACATTCGTCGCCCAATCCCTTAACTCGGACTGCGTCGACCCGAAAGGCTTCGGGTTTACCAATATTATTGACGGCAGTCCTCTAACCTTCACCGCCAAATCGTCTGCCCTTTCATTTCCCCTTACTCCGTTATGGCCCGGCAAACAAACGATGCGGATTTTGCCATCCTCAGAAAAGGCGTTAATCTCATTCTTACACTGACCTTACCCTCCTGGTTGTTATTGCCGTTATGGCCATTTTCCTGTCCGTAAAGATATTCACACTCGACATCCTCGCGTTAGTACCACAACCTCACGCACTCCGTTATCGCCCGGATTTTCGCCTTCAGGACAGTATTATGGTCGGGCAGTCTAAAACAGATCTCAGGCCTTGGGTTCTCAATGTAGACCCCCAGGCCCACTCTGTCCTCTAGCTTTGATCTATCCATGTAACATGATCTTCCAGATGGCAATACTAGAGTTCCTTCAATCCAAGACTGTGCCGTTGGCAGCAGTGCCTTGCAATCGACCTCAAGGTTCATCTCAGGTATCCGATCGGAAACCTTTTCCCTTCCATCTAGGTTTCCTATCGTCGCCTCGATAATACACCGATGGTATGAGCTGCTCCCATCATCAATCCATATACCTGATATAAATAGCTCCCATATGAATCGGTCTCTCGATCATCCTTGCTCGGTTCCTAGAAACTTTAAGTTTGGCTGGATTGACAGAACTTTGGTAGATGTAGATTAAAATTATGCCCTTTGCCAAATTTTTTTTGTATAAATTTATAGCAGAATCCATGTTGGTGGGTTCCCAAGATTCGGCACGGCTGAACTTAGCACGCTTTTACTTGTTTTTCGTTAGTCGAGCTCAAATGACCAGGATTACGTGAGTTAGGAAGGAGAGATTTTTTTTATGAATTAAAGAAATGAGATTGCCAATTATCAGACAATCGGGCATAGATGTCACAGTTTTCTGCGTAATATCTTCTCAAACAATTCCAGTTCTCATCTCCTCCATACTAACCCTATGCAGGCTGCGACATCCTCTATTGTTTTAATATCTTCCTGAGTAGCATCGCCAGCCAATGACAACAAAAATTCGCCCCCTATCAAACGAGGGGGCTTAATTGTTTTGAAACAGGCTTCTCGTTTCTATATTTAGAAAAAACAACCACTGAAAGCTGTTTTTATTTTTATTTTCTAAGCTATCACGTGCTCTTGGTGTTCATCATATTTGTTCTGACTGCTAGAGCCAGAATAATCATTGAATAATCATTTCTTTCGCGTTAGTCGAGCTTAAATGGCCACGAGAATGTGTGTTAGGAATGAGAGATGGTTTTTATGAATTAAAGATAAGAAATTTCCAGCTATAGGCTAAAAAAACGAACATGGTACCAGTTTTATCAGACAATCGGGCATAGAATCACATCATTGGCAAACGCATTTCTGGGTTGGTAAGAGCCTCGTCAGTGCCTGGTGTATTATATCCGTCAGTCTGTATTATATCCGTCAGTTGGATGGCATGTTAATTATCCTATTTAAGCTTAGATTTTCATACCCTCCAGCATAGGATGGGGATATATCAATTTTGTCATTCTATTTGTAACGGTCAGGAAGAATTTGTAACAAGTAAGAGCGTGCTAAGTTCGGACCATGATTCGCATCTGTCGAGTTCTTTGCGCAGTACCTCTTTTTAGGCAAAAAAAGAATAATTAATATGGACGGAGGAGGAGCTATATCAAGTTATAGTCCGATTCGGGGCTCAAGAAAAGGTCGATTCAGACCATATTGCACACATATGTTGAAGGCCATGGAAGAAGCCGTTGTACAAAATTTGTGCCAAATCGGATGAGAATTGCGCTCTCTAGAGGCTCAAGAACTCAAGATCCCAGGTTTGTTTATATGGCTGCTATATCAGGGTATAGACCGATTTGGACCATACTTGGCATAAATGTTGGAAGTGATACCGAAACACCACGTGCGAACTTACAGCCAAATCGGATAGGAATTGCGCCCTCTAGAGGCTCAAGAAGTCAAGACCCAAGATAGGTTTAAATGGCAGCTATATCAGGTTATAGACCGATTTGAACCATACTTCGCAAAGGTGTTGGAAGTGATATCAAAACACTATGTGCAAAATTTCAGTCAAATTGGTTGAGAATTGCGCCTTCTAGAGGCTCAAGAAGTCAAGAGCAAAGATCGGTTTATATGGCAGCTATATCAGGGTATGGACCGATTTGGACCATACTTCGTAGAAATATTGGAAGTGATTCCAAAACACCACATACAAATTTACAGCCAAATCGGATAGGAATTGCGCCCTCTAGAGGCTCAAGAAGTCAAGACCCAAGATAGGTTTAAATGGCAGCTATATCAGGTTATAGACCGATTTGAACCATACTTCGCAAAGGTGTTGGAAGTGATATCAAAACACTATGTGAAAAATTTCAGTCAAATTGGTTGAGAATTGCGCCTTCTAAATGCTCAAGAAGTCAGGACCCAAGATCGGTTTATATGGCAGCTATATCAGGTTATAGACCGATTTGGACCACACTTCGCACAATTATTGAAAGTGATATCAAAACACTATGTGTAAAATTTCAGTCAAATCGGATAAGAATTCCGCTTTCTACAAGCTCAAGAAGTCAAGACCCAAGATCGGTTTATATGGCAGCTATATCAAAACATGGGCCGATTTGGCCCATTTACAATCCCAACCGACAACCTACACTAATAAGAAGTATTTGTGCAAAATTTCAAGCGGCTAGCTCTACTCCTTCGAAAGTTAGCGTACTTTCGACAGACAGACGGACGGACGGACAGATGGACGGACATGGCTAGTTCGACTTAAAATCCTATGACGATCAAGAATATATATACTTTATGGGGTCTTAGACGCATATTTCGAGGTGTTACAAACAGAATGACGAAATTAGTATACCCTCATCCTATGGTGGAGGATCTAAAAAGGCATTAAGTTCGGCTGGGTCGAACTTTGTATACCCAGCACCTCGGGTTTATGGGAAAACCACCTTTCGTCATAATCCGGTGAAAATTTCATTATTTATGCACCCATATCCGAATATGGTCCGATTTAGTCCAAATTTGGCACGGACATTGAGTGGACTAATAAACACAAGTCAAGTTTCACCTTTGGTTCAATATTGGTCTTTTTGGCAGCTACATCCAAATCTGGACCGATCTGAGCCACGGATGTCGAAAAGCCTAACATAAGTCACTGTGTCAAATTTCAGCGAAATCGGATAATAAATGCGCCAGCTATAGGCTAAAAAAACGAACATGGTACCAGTTTTATCAGACAATCGGGCATAGAATCACATCATTGGCAAACGCATTTCTGGGTTGGTAAGAGCCTCGTCAGTGCCTGGTGTATTATATCCGTCAGTCTGTATTATATCCGTCAGTTGGATGGCATGTTAATTATCCTATTTAAGCTTAGATTTTCATACCCTCCAGCATAGGATGGGGATATATCAATTTTGTCATTCTATTTGTAACGGTCAGGAAGAATTTGTAACAAGTAAGAGCGTGCTAAGTTCGGACCATGATTCGCATCTGTCGAGTTCTTTGCGCAGTACCTCTTTTTAGGCAAAAAAAGAATAATTAATATGGACGGAGGAGGAGCTATATCAAGTTATAGTCCGATTCGGGGCTCAAGAAAAGGTCGATTCAGACCATATTGCACACATATGTTGAAGGCCATGGAAGAAGCCGTTGTACAAAATTTGTGCCAAATCGGATGAGAATTGCGCTCTCTAGAGGCTCAAGAACTCAAGATCCCAGGTTTGTTTATATGGCTGCTATATCAGGGTATAGACCGATTTGGACCATACTTGGCATAAATGTTGGAAGTGATACCGAAACACCACGTGCGAACTTACAGCCAAATCGGATAGGAATTGCGCCCTCTAGAG
The DNA here is from genome assembly GCF_963082655.1 of Stomoxys calcitrans. Taxonomy (NCBI): domain Eukaryota; kingdom Metazoa; phylum Arthropoda; class Insecta; order Diptera; family Muscidae; genus Stomoxys; species Stomoxys calcitrans. Next base: position 89,116,831 of record NC_081556.1, on the reverse strand, counting down.
GCTCAAGAAGTCAAGACCCAAGATAGGTTTAAATGGCAGCTATATCAGGTTATAGACCGATTTGAACCATACTTCGCAAAGGTGTTGGAAGTGATATCAAAACACTATGTGCAAAATTTCAGTCAAATTGGTTGAGAATTGCGCCTTCTAGAGGCTCAAGAAGTCAAGAGCAAAGATCGGTTTATATGGCAGCTATATCAGGGTATGGACCGATTTGGACCATACTTCGTAGAAATATTGGAAGTGATTCCAAAACACCACATACAAATTTACAGCCAAATCGGATAGGAATTGCGCCCTCTAGAGGCTCAAGAAGTCAAGACCCAAGATAGGTTTAAATGGCAGCTATATCAGGTTATAGACCGATTTGAACCATACTTCGCAAAGGTGTTGGAAGTGATATCAAAACACTATGTGAAAAATTTCAGTCAAATTGGTTGAGAATTGCGCCTTCTAAATGCTCAAGAAGTCAGGACCCAAGATCGGTTTATATGGCAGCTATGTCAGGTTATAGACCGATTTGGACCACACTTCGCACAATTATTGAAAGTGATATCAAAACACTATGTGTAAAATTTCAGTCAAATCGGATAAGAATTCCGCTTTCTACAAGCTCAAGAAGTCAAGACCCAAGATCGGTTTATATGGCAGCTATATCAAAACATGGGCCGATTTGGCCCATTTACAATCCCAACCGACAACCTACACTAATAAGAAGTATTTGTGCAAAATTTCAAGCGGCTAGCTCTACTCCTTCGAAAGTTAGCGTACTTTCGACAGACAGACGGACGGACGGACAGATGGACGGACATGGCTAGTTCGACTTAAAATCCTATGACGATCAAGAATATATATACTTTATGGGGTCTTAGACGCATATTTCGAGGTGTTACAAACAGAATGACGAAATTAGTATACCCTCATCCTATGGTGGAGGATCTAAAAAGGCATTAAGTTCGGCTGGGTCGAACTTTGTATACCCAGCACCTCGGGTTTATGGGAAAACCACCTTTCGTCATAATCCGGTGAAAATTTCATTATTTATGCACCCATATCCGAATATGGTCCGATTTAGTCCAAATTTGGCACGGACATTGAGTGGACTAATAAACACAAGTCAAGTTTCACCTTTGGTTCAATATTGGTCTTTTTGGCAGCTACATCCAAATCTGGACCGATCTGAGCCACGGATGTCGAAAAGCCTAACATAAGTCACTGTGTCAAATTTCAGCGAAATCGGATAATAAATGCGCCTTCAATGAGGCCAAGACTTTAGATCGAGAGATCGGTCTATGTGGCAGCTTATTTCAAAATGGACCTATCTAGGCCATCTCAAAAAGAATATCGAGGGGCTAACACAACCCACTATCCTAAATTTAAGAGAAATCGGATAAAATATTGGGCTTTTATAAGTCCAAGGCCTTAAATCGAGAGATCCTTCTATATGGCAGCTATATCCAAATCTGGACCGATCTGGACCAAAATTGAATAAATGATGTCGAAGGGCCTAACACAACTCACTGTCCAAAATTTCAGCGAAATCGGCCAATAAATGGGCATTTGGTAGCTATATCCAAATCTGGACCGATCTATGCTAAATTGAAGAAGGATGTCGAGTGGCCTTATACAACTCACTGTCTCCAAGTTCAGTAAAATCGGATAATAAATGCGTCTTTTACGGGCCCAAGCCCTTAATTCAAGAGGTCTGTCTATATGGCAGCAATATCCAAATCTAGACCGATCTAGGCCAAACTCAAGAAGGATGCCAAGTGACCTTACACAACTCACTGTCTCAAATTTCAGTTAAATCGGATAATAACTGCGACCTTTACGGGCCTGATACCTTAAATCGGTAGATCGGTCTATATGAGGGCTATATCGCCCTCATCTTCGAACTTAACCTGCTAATGAACAAAAAAGAATCTGTGCAAAGTTTCAACTCAATATCTTTTTTTTTTAAGGACTGTAGGGTGATTTTAACAGACAGACAGACGGCCATGGGTACATCGTCTTCAATTTTTACAACAATCAAGAACATATATACTTTATAGGGTCGGAAATGGATATTTCGATATGTTGCAAACGGAATGATAGATTGAATAAAGCCCCATCTTTCGGTGGTGGGTATAAAAATTCATAGTGTGAGCCTACAAAAGTATCTCCCAAAGAACTGAACAAATGCTATGCTTCGTGCAGTGCGGTCAGTGCTTCAGCAGCTTTTACACTTTCACTTCTTTTTAAAGATTTTTATGCATCTACCATAAAATTGCATAATGATCTGAAACATCGAATCGCATAACTTAACAAAAATGTCAACAGCTTAGTTTGCAAAAAAATTGGCTTTCTTTAAGTCAACACTTTCACATCGTTTGGAATAAAAAAAAAACTTCTTTTTCGAATTGAGCCACTACTGAATGTAGAATTCTGTTGTTATTTTATATCACTTACTATTAGATTGCACTTGACCAATGGCAGCTCCAGCCAGCGCCAGGATTAACAATAGTTTGACGTTAAGAAAATACATTTCGCATCCGTTTTTTTGCTCATTAGCGTTTTGAATAACGTAAAGGGATTGTTTTCTTTTTTTCAAACTTCGAAATGCACTCAATAGAAAGTATTGCAAAGATTCGAATTAGAAAAATTTCCATGCGGTTTCAAACTTTCTCATATTAGATTTTTTAAAAAACCACAATTTTTGCACTTCCACAATTTCTTCCAATTTCATCGACCGAAAAGAACACACTTGGAATCCGCAAAAACACCTATGATCTAGGGAAGTTCGAATGACTCTGTATTATATTGAATCATAGCAAACTATAAAATTCCTCAAATATGCAAACATATCAAAGATTCAAAAATTAAAAATTCCCCATAAAAACGGAACGACTTAAGAACAAGAATTTGGGATATCGTTGTTGTAAACCGACTACTAAAACCACAGCGAAATGTTTATAGTCTGTGTGTGGCATAAAAAATTTCGCATTTTGCAAACTGGTACAGTTCACAAATTAGCAAACGATTTTCGATTTTTGTCCAATCTATAATACCTCACTCACGTCTATGATGCTTGGAAACTATGATTTATGTTGAAAGTTCTTTTCTTAAAACCAAACCAATCAACTATGATAATTTTCAAGAATAGCTTTATAAAAGTTTGAACTTTTGTCTTCTTTTATTTCGCTTTGTGGAAAAGAAACCATTTTTAGCGTTCTGTGTGTCAATGTTTCTGGCTAGAATGTTCCTATTAAATGTGATAAAGATATATGTATACAAAACTATGTCTAGTGTCCCACACCTTAAAACCCCACAAGACACAGTGGGAGAAAATAAAAAATAAAAGAAAAAAAAACTAGAAAAAAAACAAGTAAATGCGTGCTAAGTTCGGCCGGGCCGAATCTTATATACCCTTCACCATCTATCGCATTTGTCGAGTTCTTTTCCCGGTGTCTCTTTTTAGGCAAACAAAGTAAAGGAAAGGATAAAAGAAAAGAATTGCTATGCTATTGGAGCTATATCAAGTTATGGTCCGATTCGAACCATAATGGAATGAATGTTAGAGACCGCAGTAGAAGTCATTGTGTAAAATTTCAGCCAAATGGAATCAGGATTTCGCCCTTAAGGGGATCAAAAAGTAAAAGTAATACAGCTCCCCTATAAAGCGATCTCCCTTATATGGGGAGCTGTAATAGGTTATAGACCGATTCAGGCCATAATAAACAAGTTTGTTCATGGTCATGGGAGCAGCTGTTGTACAAAATTTCACACAATTCAGATACTAATTGCTTCCTATAGAGGCTAAAGAAGTCAAGATCCCAGATCGGTTTACATAGCAGCTACAGCGGTCAAAAAAAGTATTCATCATTAGCAAAATTGATAATAAATTCACTTATTTTGGGTAATTGAAGAAAATTTAAAGTAAACAAATAATGTAGTTTTATGCAATAGTTTATTTTTCGTAATATGTTTTAAAATAAATTCAAAAAATAAATTTAATTAGCGCAAAAAATGCAATTTTATATAATAACACCAAAAACAGAACAAAAAAAGTATTCATCATTGATGTGCTATCATCAAAGTCAAATTCAAATATTATTTGGGAATCCCCCTTTTCTGTTTTATTTAGTAAAGGAGGCTTTGCCCTTGACAGCAAATATTTAATTTCATTGAAAATATAGTTTTTGTCAAAATGGGTCGTAAGCAAAACGAGGTTTCTGATGGGGTAAAAGTTTTGATAATAAAACACCACAGGAATGGTTTAACTCAAAAAACTATCAGTGAAATATTAAATAGACCACGATCTACTATACAATCCATCATCAGAAAGTGGACAGAAACGAAAACTGTTGACAATAAACCAAGATCTGGTCGACCAAAAGCACTTTCAGTTGGAGATGTGCGTTGGCTAGTGCGGCAAGTTCAGAAAACTCCGAAGACAAATGCGACCATTCTTCGTAAAAACACTATGGAATATTTAGGGAAGGAAGTTACTACACAAACAATTCGAAATACACTCAAAAGGCATAGTTACAGAGGAAGAACTGCACGTAAGAAGCCCTTTATAAATAAAATAAACCGAGTGAAAAGGCTAAACTTCGCAAAAATGTATGTAAAACAGCCCGAATCATTTTGGAAAACAGTCATTTTTGCAGACGAGAGCAAGTTTAATCTTTTTGGGTGCGATGGAAAGGTCATAGTGTACAGAAAACCAAATACAGAGCTTGAAGAACGAAACACAGTTGCTACTGTAAAACATGGTGGAGGTGGTTTAATGGTTTGGGGGTGTATGGCGGCTTCAGGAGCGGGAAATCTTGAAATTATTAATGGAGTAATGGATCATAAGTATTACATTGACATTTTAAAGAGGAATTTAAAAGATAGTGCTGTAAAACTTGGGCTTGGTAATAACTTTCAATATTATCAAGATAATGACCCCAAACATTCTGCTTTAAATACCAAGATGTGGATGCTGTATAACTGCCCCAAAGTCATTAAAACTCCTCCTCAAAGTCCCGACTTGAACCCAATTGAACATCTTTGGGAACATCTCGAACGCAAATTGAGAACGCGCAATTTTTCGAGCAAGAATCAAATGCAACAGGTGATAATGGAGGAATGGACTAATATAGACCAAAATATAACCGCTAAATTAGTCCAATCGATGTCAAACCGATTAAAAGAAGTTATAAGACGCGGTGGTCGAATAACAAAGTATTAATTTTTTTAAATTATGTTATTTATTTTTTTGTTTTTTTGCAATGATGAATACTTTTTTTGTTTAATTTTTTGTGTTCAGCTGTAAAATGGCCCTTTTTGTTCCAATAAATACTATTTTTTTCTTTAAAAACAATGAAATTGTGTACATATATATCACACAAGCACTACTGCATCATTAGTTTAATATGTTTTTATTCCAATTGTCTTTTGTAGACTTATTAAAAAAAAACATTGAATGATGAATACTTTTTTTGACCGCTGTATATCAGATTATGGGCCGATTGGAACCATACTTTGCACAGTTATTGAAAGTCGTAACGAAACACGCCATGCAAAATTTCATGCGAAATCGGATAGGATTTGCGCCCTCTAAAGGCTCTAGAAGTCAAGACCCCACATCGGTTTATATGACAGCTATATCAAACAAAAACTATTTGAACCATACTTAGCGCAGTGATACAGAAACACCACGTGCAAAATTTCAGTCAAATCGGACGAGAATTGTGCCTTCTAGAGGCTCGAGAAGTCAAGACCCAAGATCGGTTTATATGGCAGCTATATCACAACATGGACCGACTCGGCCCATTTACAATCCCAACTGACCTACACTAACAAGAAGTATTTTTGCAAAATTTCAAGAGGCTAGTTTCAAATGTTAGCGTGCTTTCGACAGACGGACGGACAGACGGACGGACACATCCACCTGCAGAGACAAAGAAGGAAATCTGGTAACTGACACAGATATCATGCTGAGAATATGGAAAGAACATTTTACCCAACTGCTAGTGTCCGACGTTGGCGGCGAAGAGGATGCCGCAGAACCAATCCCTGTTGATGGTATAGAATGTTTACCTCCTAGGCAGAGTGAGGTCCAAGTAGCAGTGACCTTACTCAGGAACAACAAGGCAGTAGGTACCGACGGGTTACCTGCTGAACTATTTAAGACCGGAGGCGACACGCTGATAAGGCGTATGGATCAGCTTATCTGCGCAATCTGGCTAGAAGAACGCATACCCGATGATTGGAACCTCAGCATACTATGTGCCGTACACAAGAAAGGAAACAAGACGGAATGTGCCAACTACAGAGGAATAATTCTCCTCCCTTTCGCATACAAGATACTCTCGAGCGTACTGTGTGAAAGATTAAAACCTAAAGTCAATGAGATAATTGGGCCCTATCAATGCGGTAACCTGGTAAATCCACCCTAGACCTGATATTCATATTGCGCCAAATCCTGAAAAAGACCCGAAAAGGACAAATCAACACCTACCATCTCTTTGTTGACTACAAAGCCGCCTTCGATACTTCTTTACGTTCAAAGATATTTCAAGCCATGTCTGAGTTTGGTATCCCTGCAAAATTAATAAGACTCTGCAGGATGATACTTGCTGATATGCGTTCCTCAGTAAGAACAGGAGAATAATCTCTCCGAACCATTTAATACCAAACGATGTTTCAGACAAGGAGACAGCCTAACGTGTGATCTCTTTAATATCCTGCTGGAGAAGATTATACGACCTATGACATCGACGACATCGATATCATAGGTCGGTCACCGGAAGTAGTAAATGTGAAAATGGGTCTGGCAGTAAATGGAGATAAGACGAAATAGATGGTTTCAACTCCCAAAACGCCTTGCACAACCGAGCAGATAAAGAACATGGAGAAAGTTGGGAACCACATCTTTGAGATAGTCAGTAACTTTATCAACCTCGGCACCACCGTAACTGAAACGAATGACACCAGTTTTGAGATTAAGCGAAGAATAATACTCGCAAACAGATGCTACTTTGGACTAAGTAAGTAGTTTAAAAACAAGGTCACCTCTCGACAGACGAAGATTACACTTTACAAGACACTGATACTACTCGTGCTGTTATATGGTTCTGTAGCATGGGTACTTGTGAAAGCAGATGAGGCAGTGCTTGGAGTATTTGAGAGAAAGATTCTTCGTAAAATATATGAACCGGTTTGCGTTAATGGAGAATATAGGCGATGTATGAACCACGAGCTGCATGAGCTGTATGACGACGATAGCATAGTTACACACATCAAAATACAACGTCTGCGTTGGCTAGGTCAAGTTGTCAGAATGGATGAAGAAGCTCCAGCAAAGAAGTCTTTTGAAGGCAAACACGGTGGTACACGCATACCGGGAAGCCCAAAAGCCCGATGGAAAGATCAAGTGGTGGGAGACATCTCGAAACTTGGTGTCAGAGATTTTAGAATGAGCGCAGAAGATCGAGGCGCTTGGAACGCTATTCTACGTTCGGCTAGTGGAACAAATATTCTGTCATAGTCAATAAAGTCAAGACCCATGATCGATTTATATGGCAGCTATATCAAAACATGGACCGATTTGGCCCATTTACAATCCCGACCGACCTACACTAATAAAAACTATTAGTGCAAAATTTCAAGCGGCTAGCTTTACTCCTTCGAAAGTTAGCTTGCTTTCGACAGACAGACGGACGGACATGGTAAGATCGACTTAAAATGACATGACGATCAAGAATATATATACTTAATGGGGTCTCAAAAGCATATTTCGAGGTGTTACAAACAGAATGACGAAATTAGTATACCCCCCATCCTATGATGGAGGGTATAAAAATTCAATCGATTATCTTAGTAATTTGCGAGAAATCGTAACTTCATTCTGCACAACAATTCAAAAATTAAGATTTTTCTAAAATAATAAGAAAATGCTTGTTTTCAGCAGCACACCACGCCCACAATAGCAAATATTTTGATCTAATTTGTTGGCTTCCCAATTTTCACAATGTATGCTTCCGAGTGAAATCAAAATAGTAGAAACCAGTATTGTTCAAAAAAAAATTATTTTTGGCCAGTGAAATTGATTCCGTTTGATATGCCAAAATCAAGTGTCTAGCCAGACACACATAATGATTGCCTGAAACAATTCTGGAATTCTCATGAACCTATTCTCGTATTTTAAATAAAAACGAGATTAATTAAGAGTAGTTATATAGGGTAGTTAAAGAAGAGGTACTGATGCCTTTAGTATATAAAATTAAGTAAACAGAATAATAATAAAATTTTGATTAATGCCAAAAGCAATAATTATACCCTACACCACTACTGTGGTACAGGGTATTATAACATAGTGCATTTGTTTGTAACACCCAGAAGGAAGAAAGATAGACCCACTGATAAGTTTACCGATCGACTCAGAATCACTTTCTGATTCGATATAGTTATGTCCGTCTGTCTGTCCGTATGCCCATGTTTATTTGTGTACAAAGTACAGGTCGCAGTTTTCATCCGATCGTCTTCAAACTTGGTATGGGCATGTTTTTCGGCCTAGAGACGATGCCTATTGAAATTGAAAAAATCGGTTCAGATTTGGATATAGCTCCCATATATACGTTCGTCCGATTTGGAGCTTTCAAACATATGTTCGTCCGATTTGCAGTAATACTACAATAAAATGGTCATTTGTTAACCGATTATCTTCGGAAAAGGAAATCGGCCAAAGAAAAACCCTTAATGACCGGGGAGATTCGCAATATTGGGAAAGGGGTCCACAGACCTTTTAACAGAGCACGTCGTAAAAAAGCGGAAGTATATTGGGATGTGTATTACACACGGCTCAAGGAATACAATAAGATTACCAGAGCGGCAAAACGTGCCTCCTGGAAGCTTTTCTGCAAACAGGTCGATAGCGTTGATGACGCCGCCAAGATAATAAATTGTCTCTCAAAAACCTATGTCCAAACTGAAACTTTAGTGGACGATATGGAAGTGAGAGCAATGACAACGGAGGACATGTTGAGGTTTTTGATGAAAACCCATTTTCCAAACTCACGGAGACACCAGAATTTTGGAATAATGACGTTGATCGAAGGTTTATAATTACGGAATTTATGGTGAAGGAATCCTTGAGGAGCTTCAAACCATTTAAGTCATCCGAACCCGATGGAATATTTCCGGCGTTACTACAGAAAGCTGCAGACTATCTGGCGCCTCGTCTGGCAAAAATTTTCACAGCGTGCCTAGGACTTTCATATACTCCGAAAGCCTGGCAGGAGGCAAGTTGGTGTTTATACCTAAGCCCGCAAGGCAAGTTATGCGACACCAAAGGCCTACAGACCTATAAGCCTTACGTCCTTTCTACTCAAAACCGTGGAATGTGTTGTGAATACCATGATAAAGAGTATAACATCCAGCGAACTGCTCAAATACAAACAGCATGTCAATGTCAAGGGAAGGTCGGTGGAGACTGCCCTGCACGAGGTTGTGCATAAAATAGAAGAATCCTTCGAATCCTTCCAAAACGTACACACTGGCGGCATGCATTGACATTGAGGGGGCTTTTAACAATGGGCGGAGCGACACACTGATCCAATCCTTAGACCAGTACCGGGTGGACCCGGTCCTTGGACTGTGTCCAATGGCATAAATATAAGGGAGAAAGTGACACAGGGCACGCCACAGGGGGCATTTTATCTCCACTCCTATCGGTGACCACCATAAATGACCTATTACGGATGCTGACTGAGGAGGGATTTGAACCCGTCTGCTACGCAGACGACGTTATAATACTTCTAAGTGGTAAGGATCCGAACGAGCTATGCAGAAGGGCCGAAAGGGTCTTGCATATGACATATGACTGGGTTAGACCCGAGGTCTCAATGTTAACCCAGAGAAGACTGAAATATGCCTGTTCACGAGGAAGACGACGGTGGGCCAATTTAACGCACCACGTTTCCTCAATAAGATGATTTCGATATCTGACAAGGTTAAATACTTAGGTGTGATCTTGGACAGGAAACTGAATTGCAAGTGTCACATTCAGGAACGTATTGAGAAGGCTGACAGATGTTGAGCACTATGTAGACGGGCCGTAGGCTCGAAATGGGTCCTGAATCCTAGAATAGTCCACTGGCTCTACAGGAGCGTGATTAGACCAATACTTACTTACGCCTCAGTAGTTTGGTGGACTAGTATGGAGAAAAAGTGAAAGATAAGGACCATACAACAGGTTCAGAGAACATGTTGCCTTAGCATAGGCGGAGCGACGAGGATCACGCCCACTAATGCACTGGAGACTATTCTAGATATCCGACCCATTGACATACAGATTAAGTGTGAGGCAGCCACTGCGGCTATGAGACTTATGGCGATGGGAGAATGGATTGAATATATCCATCGCGGTATAATCGAGGCGAGGATAGGAAACCTGGAAGGAAGGGGAGAGGTTTCCGATCGGATACCTGAGATGAACCTTGAAGTCGAGTGCGACGTACTGCTGCCATCGGCACAGTCTTGGATTGACGGAACCCTAGTATTGCCATCAGGAGGATCATGTTACACAAATGGATTAAAGCTAGAGGACAGAGTGGGATGGGGGTTTACATTGAAAACCAGGCACTGACAACTGTTTTAGACTGCCTGACCATAATACGGTCCTGCAGGCCGAGGTCCGAGCGATCACGGAATGCGTGAAATGGTGTGGTGCTAACGCGAGGACGTCGAGTGTGAACATCTTTACCGACAATAAATTGCGATAAGGGTAATAACAACCAGGACGGTAAGGTCACGAACAGTCTTCCATTGTAAGATGGAGATTAACGTCTTCTCTGAGTATGGGAAAATCCGCATCGTTTGGGTGCCGGGCCATAAGGGAGTAAGGGGAAATGAAAGGGCAGACGATTTGGCGGTTAAGGCCAAAGGACTGCCGTCAATAAACTTGGACGGTCGGTAGGACGACGAATATCCTATGGGAGATCCAGATTGTGAGAAACGAGGCTATTAACGAAAGGAAGCAAGAAGGAGGTCAGTATAACTGTAGGTATCATAACGGGACACATAGGACTACGAGCTCACTTATGTAAAATCGGTGCGGCAAGTGATAACATGTGTAGGGCATGCGGGGAAGATGATGAGACGTTGGAGCATTTCCTTTGTCATTGCCCGGCTTTCACGTCTAACAGATACCGGTACTTAGGTGAAGACACAATATCAGACATGACCCAACATAGGGGAGTGGTATTGAAAACAATTCCTAACTTAAAATTTTCTTTTTAGAGGTTATTTAATAGTTTTTAGAGTGCACAAGAAGCCGAGTACTGGCTTAGGTGTATGTATAGTGGCATGGGGCGGATTAATATCTGCACCCTCTTTTTAACCTAACCTAACCGATTCTCTTGAAATTGGGCAGGAAGGATTTTCTTATGACTTCCGACATTACCGGTGTATTTTTTAGAAATTGGTTCAGATTAAGATATAGCTCCCATATATATATTCGTCCGATTTGCAGTAATAATGCAATAAAATGGTCATTTGTCAACCGATTCTCTTGACTCTCGACATTACTGGTGAATTTCATGAAGATCGGTTCAGATTTAGATATAGCTCTCATATATATATATATATATATATATATATATATATATATATATATATATATATATATATATATATAAATATATATCGCCCGATTTTTACTCCTAGTGCCACTGCAAGCGCATTTATTGACCAATCTTCCCGAAACTTCGTACAACGCTTTCTTTGACGGCTGTGACAGAATCTGAGAAGTTTGCTCGAAATCGGTTCAGATTTAGATAGAGCTCCCATATATATGTTCGTCCGATTTGCAGTAATATTGCAATAAAATGGCCTTTTGTTATGACTTTCTTATGACTCACGATGTTGCAAATGCAAATTTTGTCCATGATCATTCCACTAAGGAACAGGGGTAAACTTAAAGTTTAAGATCAATGATAAGGAGCCTCCCTTTTATAGCCGAGTCCGAACGGCGTGCCGCAGTGCGACACCTCTTTTGGAGAGAAGTTTTACATGGCATAGTACCTCACAAATGTTGCCAGCATCAGGAGGGAAGACCACCGCTGAAAGTTTTTTCTGAAGGCTTCGCCATGTTTCGAACCCAGGCGTTCAGCATCATAGGTGGACATGCTAACCTCTGCGCTATGGTGGCCTCCTTCACTCTCGATATTACTAGCGAATTTCATAGAAATCGGCTTAGATTTAGATATAGCTGTCATATATGTATATAGCCAGATTTTCACTCCAAGAGCCGCTGCAAGCGCATTATTTGACCAATCTTGCCAAAATGTTGTACCACGCTTTCCTCGACGACTACGACATTATCTGAGAAGTTTGCTTGAAATCGGTGCAGAATTAGATTTAGCACCCATAAATATATATGTTCGTCAGATTTTGTGTCATTTGTAAAAATGTTCTCATTTGTCAACCGTAGTTATTACAGTTTGAACGTTGTTGATCGCCGATGTCCATCGAAATTGTATTCATAATTGGATATAGCTCCTACATTGTACTTATAGGGTAGGTGTAGGATATTATACAGTCGGCACCGCCCGACCTTTGCTCTTCCTTACTGGTTTTTGTATGAGTTTTTGTCAACACATTATTTTGTTTAACGGGTTTTTTTTTTTGTTGGCAGTGTGTATCAAACGAAGATCTTTGCAATGAAGGAAGTGGTGGAATGACTAAAATATAATATGTATTAGGCTATAGACCGATTCAGACCATATTTGACACGTATGTTGAAGGTGTTGGGAGAAGCCGTTAGACAAAATTTCACAAATATCAGATAATAATTGCGCCCTATAGAGGCTCAAGAAGTCATAATAAAACACATCATGCAAAATTTCAGCGAAATCGGATAGGATTTGCGCCCTCTAAAGGCTCAAGAAATCAAGACCCCTGACCAGTTTATATAACAGCAATATTAGGTTATTCTCCAATTTCACCCACACACCCATGGCACAGTTGTTGGAAATCATATCAAAACGCGTCATGCAAAATTTCAAATCGGATAAAAATTGCGCCCTCTAGTGACTCAAGAAGTCAAGATTCAAGTTCGGTTTATATGGCAGCTATGTCAGGTTATGGACCGATTTAAACCATACTAGGCACAGCTGTTGGAAGTCATGACGAAATACCTCATGCAAAATTCCAGCCAAATCAGATAGGAATTGCGCCCTCTAGAGGCTCAAGAAGTCAGGTCCCCAGATCGGTTTATATGACAGCTATATCAGGTTATGAACTGATTTCAACCATACTTATCAGAGTTGTGGGAAATCATAACAAAGTACCTCATGCAAAATTTCAGCCCAATCGGATAAAAATTGCGCCCTGTAGTGGCTCAAGAAGTCAGAATCCAAGATCGGTTTATATGGCAGCTATATCAAAATATGGACCGATATAGCCCATGTGCAATCCCGACCTACACCTATAAGAAGTATATGTGCAAAATTTGAAGCGGCTCGCTTTATTCCTTCGAAAGTTAGCGTGCTTTCGACAGACAGATGGACTGAAGGACGGACAGACGGAAGGACATGGCTAGATCGACATAAAATGTCATGACGATCAAGAATATATAAACTTTATGGGGTCTAAGAAGAATATTTGGAGGAGTTACAAACAGAGTGACGAAATTAGTATTCCCCCATCCTATGGCGGAGGGTATAAAAATAGTGCCTCCCCAATAAAACAGATTTGTTTGACCCAAAGATGCCTCAACTCTAACGCACTTGCCAGTTTAGTGAGTTTAGCAATTTTCACCACATACATCTCCAGATTAGTTCGCTACGGCCTTCTATAAAGTGCACACATTTAGCCTGGAGATCGGTTTTACTTGTTTTGTCATTCCGTTTGTAACACATCGTAATGTCTATTTCCGGTGCTTTCAATTGTATATGTTCATCTTCATGCGATATGAGGCAAATGACCTCTATTGGAAAATGTTTCTACTACAGTTGTGTTATCTATATGGTAGTTATGTAGTGGTAGTTATGATCAAACGAAATCTATCGGTGACACCAACCATTTGCAAAAAGTCTACACGATCTGTCTTTTGACCTATGATATACATAGCATACCTTTAGGTATTTCTATAGGAATTTGTCAAACTCTTCTAAAACATGAAAACTTCGCAAAATGACAATTTTGATATAGATTGTCGAGAGATGGCAACAATGGTGGCAAAACGAGACTAGCGGGGCACATTGTCTTATCCCCGATAGATAATTTTGGAGCAATAGGAGCCCACAAGGACCTAACCCAGATGCAATCCGGCCATGGCTATTTAAGGAGCAACTTGCACCGAATGAGGGAAATGGGTTTCAACACCTGTGTGTATGATGTGAAATTTTGCATGCGGTGTTCTGTTGCTACTTCCAACAACTGGTCCAAATCGGTGCGTAACCTGATATAGCTTCCATATAAACCGATCTCTCGATTTGACTTCTTGAGACCTTACAAGCCGCAATTTTTGCCTGATTTTGCTGAAATTTGCACGTAGTGTTCCGAACTTTGCACGCTCTTACTTATTTTCATTTAAACACCATCAAATGCAACAAGACTCTAAATTGGTTTCCAGAAGTCTCACTTCTAAAAATGTTGAGAATCTTTTTAGATCCACAGATCCCAAGCCTGCCGTAATGCATCTTTTAGTAAGTTAGTTATTAATAAACTTTCTTACGGTAGAGTTGATGCCTAGAAACTCCAACTCCTTCGTGATTGCCGTCGGCTTTACATTATTGAAAGCACCTTCAATGTCGAGAAATGATACCATTGTATGTTCCTTGACAGCTAGAGAACCCTCTTTGTAGCCGACTAGATCGTGAAGGGCTGTTTCAGTGGATTTGCCTTTACTATATGCATGCTGCAGCCGCGACAGGCGATCTTCAGGGATCTTTGCTCTAAGATATGTTTCTATCAACCTCTCAAGACTCTTCAGCATAAAGGATGACAGACTTATAGGACGTGTGGTAGGTTTTCCTCGTCCTGAAAATGACCTTCGTGTCCCTCCATTCCACAGGTATATATGACATGCTGATACAAGCATAATATATCTCCCTATGCCAAGGAACCTGTCTATCAGATGCAGCTAGTAATCCAACCGGTGATACATCATCAGGACCTGGCGACTTAAAGGAATCTAAACTTTTAATCGCCCAAAGCATTTTCGGTTCAGACACAATTTCCCTAATAACCTCCGACGAATGCATATCTGTAACAACCTCTTCTGAAGCCACGTTGTTGAAGAATTTCCCGGGAAATGTGTATCAACGAATAGTGCTAGTGTTTCCTCACTAGACATTGCCCATATATTCTCTGACTTCTGACTATAACCCACCGTAATAGGTCTCGAGGACAGAATCTTCCTTAGCCTAGAGGCCTCAGATGTATCTTCCACGGAGCTGCAGAATTCTACACAGGATTTGTTCTGAGCCTTTCTCAGCTCGGCCTTATATTTTCTTAGCTCAGCCTTAGAGATGTCCCAATCGTGTGGTGCTCTTGTGGCTTTTGCACTGTTGAAGAGTTTTCTGCGGCCCTTCCTTAGGCCAACCAGCTCTGGGGTCCACCATGGCGGTCGCTGTTTGCCCCATGGTTTGGCTCTAGGACATGCTGACCTAAGCGAGTCATTCAGGGCCTTCGTAATCCGCTTGACCACTATGTATATATCCTTTGCAGTTGCCACTTCCTTTTCTGGTCTACGTAGAAGGCATAGACGTGCAGTATTTGCGCCGAAATTTATCCCAATCCGCATTTCTTCTCTTAAGCCGAGGGACTACTTCTGCAGTATTTTGCTCCAATGCTGAAACTAATATAACGATGATCAGAGAAGCTGTGGTCTTCCAACACTTCCCAGTCGCATATTCTTGCGCTTATATCTTCCGACACAAAGGTAATATCTAGTACCTTCTGTCTGTTCCTGGTAATAAAGGTCGGTTTATCCCCTTTATTACAAAGCAGCTCTCCCCTTTTGTTGAGATCCGAACTTCACCATATCTGGAGATTTGCATTAGCACCACTTCCTACAATGCGACTCTTTCCTACAGAAGCGGCTGATTGAAACAAAAGATTTGAAGGCGGCATCTGTAAATGGTGTGCCATATATAGGAAAGTCAGCCAAGAATAAGACTTATTTATTTCAAGGCTGGCTACTACTGAATCTTCAGTGCTTAGCTACGGAAGAAGAAAAACATTTAGACTACTCTTTGCAAGAATACAAGCTCTGGGTCTCCCATTCTCCGCACCCTGAACGGAATTATTAGTCCACGGACAATTCCTCCACACACCTGGATAAGAACCAAGTCAAATCCCTCTGCCAACAGAAGGATCTTTGGAGATTTATCTGTAGAAACCGGACCATAGTCAGGGTTCAGAACTTCCACCACTGATGTGTTTGTCTCGTCTTCTGACTCCGCCAGGAATTCATCCTCACAAGATTCGTTAGATCTTGTCATGATGAGCTTCCGTACGCATCCAGGGGCAGGTGAGAAATCTGTGGAACCACTCTTCCTCTGGACACTGGCGGTATGGACGATTCGTCCTTAGATGCTTGAATAGCTGCTGCTGTCGAAGTACTTTTTGAGTTCCGTGCATCCCCGATGGCGCACACCTTGAGCCCAGTCCAAATTGATGACCCACCTACAAAGAGCTTGTCGGGTCCCATTTCAATGCCATCCCCCCTGCCTCGATACGAATACTGCAGGACTCCGGTCACCATCAGCCTCATCCAATCTACCAACCTTCCAGTCGGTGGTTGAAAGATTGGGATTACATTCCCTTAGTCTTCCAAGTACGGTTTCAGGATTTTAGGGAATCCTTGGTATCCAAGCATGCGCTATTAGTCGAGAAGGAATATCTTCATTCTTGACTAAATCTAATGCTGCCCGTGTCCAGATCTCACCAATCTTTTTTAGCGCACTACGATACATTTCAATTGAGAGTTGAGAGCCGAAGGCAATTAGTCTGATTTTGGCCCCGATACCAGCCTGCATCGTCACAAGCTGGAGGAGACCCAGGAAATTCCGCAAGAACATCGGAGTATACTGATGACAGTTCATTGACTATCCCACTTCAATTATTCCTATTTATGCAGTCCTGTTCTTCTCCCTTGTCGATAACTGCCATCAACAAATTGTCACTAGCGACATTAGCAAAGGTTCTTGAACCAATCTTATTATTGTTAGTCCTAGTTCTTTTAGGCCACCGTAGCGCAGAGGTTAGCATGTCCGCCTATGACGCTGAACGCCTGGGTTCGAATCCTATCGAGACCATCAGAAAAAATTTGCAGCGGTCGCTTTCCCCTCCTAATGCTGGCAACATTTGTGAGGTAATATGCCATGTAAAACTTCTCTCCAAAGGGGTGTCGCACTGCGGCACGCCGTTCGGACTCGGCTATAAAAAGGAGGCCCCCTATCATTGAGCTTAAACTTGAATCGGACAGCACTCATTGATAGGTGAGAAGTTAGTCCCTGTTCCTTAGTGGAATGTTCATGAGCAAAATTTGCAAAGTTGCAGCTCTTTCAGGCATGAGATGCCCTCCAGGTGACCGCAGCCTTTTGGCTGACTGCGGTACAGTTTCCAAATCTAGACGTGTAGTCTTTGAGGTAGCCTGTGCAGCGAATTCCCAAACCCAATTTAGGGAATCTCTCTCCCTATCAGTGAGAGTCTTAGGATCATTTGGACCAAGCCTCTCAATAAACCTGAGAGCGATGCGACTTCTATTATTCCAACCTTAAAGAGCGTGTTGGTTTGAGGAGGATGATCGATGGCCTAGGCAAATTATAGGCATGCTAAGAATGAATAGGTTCGGCTTTATCCCTTAGACTCGAACGAAGTGTCTTCGTCAAAAGCCCCTGTTAACCAGTCGTCTGTCGGCTAGTGGAGCCTGGAGCAGCCGCTCCACCAGTTGATATATCAGCAGCAGCTGTTGGGTCTTTGGAGTCCATTTTGAGCCTATTCCCGAGCTCTAGATCTGCTGCTCCACTGGAAACAGACGCAGATCATCAACCGCCTAATGGATACCACTATCATAGCTATCCTTGAGTGACTTAAAATTTTCTTCGAAAAAAATGACCTATTACGAGTTACAGAAAAGTTCTTGCTGAGCGAAATAACAAAACGTCCGCTCCACTCAACGGTTCAAACAAGAATCAAGAACGTATAAAGTAACAAGTAAAAAGGCGTTAAGTTAGGCCGGGCCGAACTTTGGATACCCACCACCTCGGGTATATATGTAAACCACCTTTCGTCAAAATTCGATGAAAAATGAATACCTTATGTCCCATAGCAGCTATATCGAAATATGTTCCGATTCGAACGAAATACAAATAAGTACAAGTTGTTGTTCAATTGTGTACAACAAAATATTGATCTTTTAAGTAGCTACATCTAAAAATAAACCGATATGAACCATTTTCGACACGGATGTTGAAAAGCCTAACATAAGTCACTGTGTCAAATTTCAGTGCAATCGGATTATAAATGCGTCTTTTATGGGGCCAAGACTTTAAATCGAGATATCAGTCTATATGGCAGCATATCCAAATTGAAGGAACCCTTGTATTGTCATCTAGAAGATCATGTTACACGGATGGATCAAAGCTAGGACAGAGTGGGCCTGGGGGTTTACATTGAGAACCCAGGGACTGAAATTTGTTTTAGACTGCCTGAACATAATACGGTCCTGCAGGCGGATATCCGGGCGATCACGGAATGTGTGAAGTGGTGTGGTGCTAACGCGAGGACGTCAAGTCTAAACATCTTTACCGACAGTAAAAATTGCCATAAGGGCAATAACAACCAGGATGGTAAGGTCACGAACAGTCTTGCAGTGTAAGAAGGAGATTAACGCCTTCTCTGAGGATGAGAAAATCCGCATCGTTTGGGTGCCGGCCCATAACGGAGTAAGGGGAAATAAAAGGGCAGACGATTTGGGATGAAGGCCGGAGGACTACCGTCAATAAACTTGGTTAACCCGAGGCCTTTTGGGTCGACGCAGTCCGAGTTAAGGGAGTGGGCGACGAATGCACATGCAACATTGTGGAACAGCGAAACGGTCGGTAGGGCGACGAAAATCCTATGGGGAGATCCAGATCGTGAGAAGTCGAAGATATTACTGAAAGAAAGTAAGATGGAAGTCAGTATAGCTATTGGTATCATATCGGGACACATAAGGCTACGAGCTCACTTATGTAAAATCGGTGCGGCAAGTGATAGCATGTGTAGGGCATGCGGGGAAGATGATGAGACGTTGGAGTCTTTCCGGCTTTCGCGTCCAACAGATATCGGTACTTAGGTGGAGACACAATATCAGACATGAACCAACTTAGGGGAGTGGTATTGAAAACAATTAAGGATTTTGTAAGTATCACGGAATTCCTAACTTAAAATTTTCTTTTTAGAGGTTACTTTATAGGTTTTAGGGCGCACACAAGCCGATTACTTGCTTAGGTGTATGTCCATTGTGGCATGAGGCGGATTAATATCTGCACCCTTTTTTCAACCTTACCTAACCTATATCCAAATATGGACCGATCTGTGCCATATTGCAGAAGTATGTCGAGGGGCCTTACACACTTCACTGCCCAAATTTCGGCGACATCGGAAAATAAATGCGCCGCAATAAATGTTGAAGGGCCTATCACAACTCTCAAATTTCAGCAAAATCGGATAATAAATGTGGCTTTTATAGGCTTAAGACCCAAAATCGGCGGATCGGTCTTTATGAGGGCTATATCAAGGCGTGGGCCGAATCTTATATACCCTCCACCATGGATCGCATTTGTCGAGTTCTGTGCGCGGTATTTCTTTTTAGGCAAACAAGGAATATTGAATAAGAACTGTTATGCTATTGGAGCTATATCAAGTTATAGTCCGATTCGGACCATAAATGAATGCCGAACATTGTAGAAGTCATTGTGTAATATTTGAGTTCATTCGGACAACTTATAATAAGAATTACGGCTTGTAGGGGCTCAAGAAGCAAAATCGGGAGATAGGTTTATATGGGAGCTGTATCAAGCTCGATCGATGATCGATTCAGACCATATTAGATACGTATGTTGAAAGTCATGAGAGAAGCCGTTGAGAATTGCGCCCTCTAGAGGCTCAAGAAGTCAAGATCGAAGATCGGTTTATATGGCAGCTCTATCAGGTTATGTATCGATTTGCGCCATATTTAGCACAGTTATTAGAAGTCATAACAAAACACCTCGTAAAAAATTTCAGCCAAATTTGATGATAATTGCGCGCTCTATTGGCTCAAGAAGTCAAGATCCAAGATAGGTTTATATGGCAGCTATACCAGAGTAAGAACCGATTTGAATCATACATAGCACAGTAGTTGGAAGTGATACCAAAACACTACGTGCAAAATTTCAGTCAAATCGGACGAGAATTGCGCCCTCTAGAGGCTCAAGAAGTCAAGACCCAAGATTGGTTTATGTGGCAGCTAT
Source organism: Stomoxys calcitrans (assembly GCF_963082655.1). NCBI lineage: Eukaryota > Metazoa > Arthropoda > Insecta > Diptera > Muscidae > Stomoxys > Stomoxys calcitrans. Next base: position 89,096,354 of record NC_081556.1, on the reverse strand, counting down.
ACCAGATTATGAACCGATTTGAATCATGCTTAGCACAGTTGTTGGAAGTGATACCAAAACACTACATATGTGCAAAATGTCAGTCAAACCGGATGAGAATTGCGCCCTCTAGAGGCTCAAGAAGTCAAGACCCAAGATCGGTTTATATAGCAGCTATATCCAATCATTGAACCATACTTAGCACAGTTGTTGGAAGTAATACCAAAACAACACGTGCAAAATTTCAGTCAAATCGGACGAGAATTGCGTTCTCTAGAGGCACAAGAAATCAAGACCCAAGATCGGTTTATACGGCAGCTATATCAAAACATGGACCGATTTGGCCCATTGCGCCCTCTAGAGGCTTAAGATGTCAAGACCCAAGATCGGTTTAAATGGCAGCTATATCAAAACATGGACCGATTTGACCCATTTACAATACCAACCGACCTACATTAATAGGAAGTTCATTGAGATAAGTATTACGGACGGAAGAAGGGACGGACAGACGGACGGACATGGCTAGATCGACTTAAAATGACATGACGATCAAGAATATATATACTTTATGGGGTCTCAGGTGCATATTTCGAGGTGTTACAAACAGAATGACGAAATTAGTATACCGCCATCCTAGGGTGGAGGGTATAAAAAAGGCTGATGAAGTGAATACAGCTACTACTCGCTGCTTGCAAAATTTGTTTCTTACAGATAAAATCAAACAGTTGAACACAGGCAACATCACTTAGCTAAACTGTAATTCTATGGACTTTCGTTTGCTTTCACTATATATTTGACGTACTCACAGATGATAAACCATGTTTGGCAAATAAACAAATTGTCGTAATGTCCACTTATAATGCATATTAAATTAGGTTCAATTTTTATTTAAACATGCAAATCACAAAACGCACAAAACAGACTTAGGAAATATTTTCTAATATAATTATTTGGAAAACTTTTTAAAACTAGGCACTCCTTTTGAAAGCTTCTCAGTGACAATTCAAACGTTAGAGCGTCGAAAATGGTTCCAATAACTTGCGTCTTTCGAATATTCTTAATGGCAGGTTTATGTAGTGTATGCAAAGGTGGCATTGACGGTAAGAATCTAATGAAATAAAATAGTCAGAAAATAATATCGAACAACTCATTAAACTATGCTCTTATCATTCTTCAGTGACAACTTATAATAAAATGCCACCTTTATATGAAACAGACGATTATGATCAATGTCTACTGCAGACAAATGCCTCCTTTTGTGTGGCCTACGTCGAAATAGAAGCGAATTATAATTCAAAACTATGGCAACAGATTTGGCAGTTTCAAAATTCCTATCAATTTCGCTATCGCCATGATCAGCTGTATCGTGGTGTATGTACAGCCAAATGTGAAACGACTTCTTCAAATTCTTACAATATATCAATAAAATCAAAAGAAGCATTGCGTTATAGAAGTACAAACATGCGAATGGCTTCGAAGCTCCATAAAATATCTCAAAGTCAGAATGCAATCGTTGCTTATGAAAGCCAAATACATGATTGTGTTCATCGGGAATTTTTACAAGGATATAATTTGAGTGTGAGGACCTTTGTGACATATTGTGTTAATTTGCAAGAACCTCTTGAAAAAGGTAGGTGATAAATTTTCTTAAACATTTCCATTAAAGGGTTATTGGTGGAACTTAATTCGTGAACAAATATTCGGCCGATGCGAACCTTGCATACTCCCCACTCTGTTTATACAGGTATAAATTTAAATTTGCTAAATATGTATAAAGGGTGACATACCAAGTAACGATTCCTAGTGGGTTTAACTTGGAAGAGTTCAATCCTTGGCTTGGTACCGATTTTTATCTCAACAGTGAACACTGACCTCCCCATGGCATTACCTGGGTTTGTTATCTTTAAAATCCAGTAAGAGTTGTAAGATATTATGTGCTGGGAGAACGACATGGTTCATTCATTATACCCATCACCGAAGGATGGGGTATATTCATTTTGTCATTCCTTTTGCAACATATCGAAATATCCATTTACGAGCCTATAAAGTATATATATTCTTGATCAGCGTAAAAAAAAGACGAGCTAGCCATGTCCTTCCATCTGTCCGTCTATCTATTGAAATCACAGACTTTAACAAGTAAGAGCGTGCTAAGTTCGGCTGGGCCGAATCTTATATACCCTCCACCATGGATCGCATTTGTCGAGTTCTATGCGCGGTATATCTTTTTAGGTAAACAAATAATATGGAATAAAAACTTTTATGCTATTGAAGCTATAACAAGTTACACTCCGAATCGGACCATAAATGAATGCTGAACATTGTAGAAGTCATTGTGTTATATTTCAGTTCATTGGGATAAAAATTGCGCCTTGTAGGAGCTCGAGAAGCAAAATCGGGAGATAGGTTTATATGGGAGCTGTATCAAGCTATTGATCGATTCAGACCATATTAGACACGTATGTAGAAGGTCTTGAGAGAAGCCGTTGTACAAAATTTCATCAAAATCGGATGAGAATTGCGGCCTCTAGAGGCTTAAGAAGTCAAGAACCCAGATCGTTTTATATGGCAGCTATATCAGGTTCTATTTCGATTTACGCCATACTTAGCACAGTTATTGGAAGTCATAACAAAACACCTCATGCAAAATTTCAGCCAAATCGGATGAGAATTAGGCGCTCTATTGGCTCACGAAATCAAGATCCGAGATAGGTTTATATGATAGCTATACCAGATTATGAACCGATTTAAATCATACTTAGCACATTTATTGGAATTGATACCAAAACACTACGTGCAAAATTTCAGTTAAATCGGACGAGAATTGCACCCTCTAGAGGCTCAAAAAGTCAAGACCCAAGACCGGTTTAAATGGCAGCTATATCAAAAGATAGACCGATTTGAACCATACATAGCGCAGTTATTGGAAGTGATACCAAAACACTACGTGCAAAATGTCAGTCAAATCGGACGAGAATTGCGGCCTCTAGAGGCTCAAGAAGTCAAGACCCAAGATCGGTTTATATGGCAGCTATATCAAAAGATAGACCGATTTGAACCATACTTAGCACTGTTATTGGAAGTGATACCAAAACAATACGTGCAAAATTCAGTTAAATCGGACGAGAATTGCACCCTTTAGAGGCTCAAGAAGTCAAGATCCAAGATCGGATTATATGGCAGTTATATAAAAGATAGACCGATTTGAACCATACTTAGCATAGTTATTGGAAGTGATGCCAAAACACTACGTGCAAACTTTCAGTCAAATCGAACGAGAATTGCGGCCTCTAGAGGCCCAAGAAGTCAAGACCCAAGATCGGTTTATATGGCAGCTATATCTAAACATGGACCGATTTGGCCCATTTACAATCCCAACCGACCCACACTAATAAGAATTATTTTTGCAAAATTTCAAGCGGCTAGCTCTACTCTTTCGAAAGTAAGCCAGCTTCCGACAGACAGACGGACGGACGAACGGACGGACATGGCTAGATCGACTTAAAATGACATGACGGTCAGGAATATATATACTTTATGGGGTCTCAGACGCATATTTCGAGGTGTTACAAACGGAATGACGAAATTAGTATACCCCCATCCTATGGTGGAGGGTATAAAAATTGAGATATTGCGCTGAAACTTTGCACAGTTTTTTTTGTCCATAAGCAGGTTAAGTTCGAAGATGGGCTATATCGCACTATATTTTGATATAGCTCCGGTATATACCGATCCGCCGATTTAGGGTCTAAGGCCCATAAAAGCCTCATTTATTATCCGATTTTGGTGAAATTTTGGACAATCAGTTGTGCTAGACCCTTCGACATCCTTCTTCAATTTGGCCCAGATCGGTCCAGATTTGGATATAGCTGCCATATAGACCAATCTCTCGAAATATAGTTTTTGGCCCATAAAAGGCGCATTTATTATCCGATTTTGCTGAAATTTTGGACAGTTAGTTGAGTAAGGCCCTTCGACATCCTGCTTCTATTTGGCCCACATCGGTTCGGATTTTAATATAGCTGTCATATAGACCGATTTCTCGATTTAATGTCTTGGACCCATACAAGGCTCATTTATTATCCGATTTTGCCGAAATATAGGACAGTGAGTTGTGTTAGGCTCCCCGAAATCTTTCTACAATATGGCACAGATCGGTTAAGATTTGGATATAGCTGCCATATAGACCAATCTCTCGATTTAATGTCTTGGGCCCATAAAAGGCTCATTTATTATCCGATTTTGCTTAAATTTAGGACAGTCAGTTGAGTAAGGCCCTTCGACATCCTTCTTCAATTTGGCCCAGATCGGTTCAGATTTGGATATAGCTGCCATATAAATCGATCTCTCCATTTAAGGTTTTGGGCCCATAAAAAGGCGTATTTATTGTCCGATTTTGCCGAACTTTGGGACAGTGAGTTGAGTTAGGCTCTCCGACAACTTTCTGCAATTTGGTCCTGGTCGGTCCAGATTTGGATATAGCAGCCATATAGACCGATCTTTCGATTTAAGGTTTTGGGCTCATATAAGGGCCACATTTAATATACGATTTCCCCGGGGCAGTGAGTTGTGTTAGGCCCTTCGACAGCCCTCTTCGATTTGACCCAAATTTGACCGATCTCTCAATTTAAAGTTTTGGCCCCATAAAAGGCACATTTATAATCCGATTTCGCTCTAATTTTACACAGTGACTTATGTTAGGCTTTTCGACATCCGTGTGGTATGTGGTTCAGATTGGTCTATATTTGGTTATTGCTAGCAAAAAGACCAATATTTCGCGCTACAAATTGAACAATGTGACTTGTACTTATTAGACCAATCAATATCCGTGTCGAATTTGGCCCAAATCGGACCATATTTCAATGAAGCTGCTATGTGGGCATTTTTCACCAGATTATGACGAAAGGTGATTTACATATATACCCGAGGTGGTGGGTATCCAAAGTTCGGCCCGGCCAAACTTAACGCTTTTTTACTTGTTTTTAAATATTTTGTCACTTTCTTTATAAACGAGTGTCAAACATGACGTCAAATTTGATTTTCTATTACATTTTAGGACCATGGTACAAAATTGCATGTCTAATATTTATAGTCATTGGAGCTCTTAATGTGATATCAACGTCCTATGATTTAATCCATAGATCAAAACAAAAAAACAAAGAAAGTAATAGCAGCTATGATGATGGTCATAAGCATTTTGGTAATACAAACTTCCATGTAAATGGTCTTCTCTAAGATCTCTATTCACATTTTAGTTGAGAAATACTTTTGCAGCTTCTCAATGTATCGCAATTATTGCCGTTTGATCATATCCAATAGCAATGATGCCATTGGTAAGGATCTTCAATTTTTAGATGGTGTTCGAGCAATTCTCTCTATAACTGTGGTAGTCGAACACATTGCCTACGCTCAATATATGCCAATAAAGAATCCTGAATTCGTTGAAAATCTCTATATGTCTGCGTTCTTTTTGTCTCTCATGCATGTGGTGGTATGCATTGAAGTATTCTTCATGTTGAGTGGTTTAATGTTGTATCTTAAATTCAATAAAGGCGAATATGTTGCAGCAACATCAAGTCTCAAAGAGTGTGCAGTTGTTTATATACGCTTGCTTATATCCCGATACCTAAGGTTTGGACCAATATAAATTGGATATCATGATTAGATGGCTTTATTAACGTATTGAAGTAAATTTTATTTGCAGATATTTGCCTTCGTTACTGCTGCTCTTGTTGTTCACATCCCACATGTTGTTAAATCTTCAGAATGCACCATTTTGGCGACATGTTATGGAACCAAATGTTATACTTTGTCGCAGCGAGTGGTGGGCGAATGTCTTGATGACCTCCAATTTGGGACTTAATAATTGTGTAAGTAATTTATACTGATGAATCCAATGCATCCAATATCCATATTACGAATATACATCGCAGATTGTGTGCTCGTGCTCCGATTTTGAGAAAGTATTTTGCCTTCTTACTTTAATTGGCTATGATTGAACATTTATCCCACTAGCCGAACTTAGGGTTAAAACAGATTGCAGAGGTCATGCGAGAAGAAAATTTGTCTATAACACAGTGAAAGCGAGAATCTGCACTGAAATTCTGTTTGGTCCATGTGTTTTGCTGTTATGTCATTTAGTCTTGTTGTTGTTGTAGTAGTTTGTTGTATTCTATCTTTCGTCTGCCTGATTCTGTTGTGTGTCAAGACCCAGGAACTTTGCGACTAAGATGGGGTGCAACCACAGGGATCGGGGTCTGAGTCGAGTGGGTCTGGCTGGGCAGTTAAATAGGTGACGTGTATCGTGCGGCCCCTGGTTACAATCGGGACATACATCTTGTACGTCGGTATCAATCCTTGCTCTGTAGAAGTTGAGGCGGCTGCATCTGCCGCAACGAAATTTCTTCAGTTGCAATGGGAGACGGTCGTTCTTCGAGGACTACATTCACTCGGTAGCCATTTACCACATCTGCTACCTCGTCTGCATGAATGTTGTCTAGACCTGCTTGATATGCCGCTTGATCTAGAGGTTCTCTCTTGTAGTACTGAACCTCACGCTCAGAAGAACAGAAGAAAGAAGGTGCCTTCTAGTTCCTACCGTTGAACCATGCAGATCGCTTTAAAAAGCCCAATAACTTGCGAATCTTTACATCCGCTAAATCAGACTGGTTCTCAAAGAAATGAGAAATAAAGTGAAACTCCTTCTAACTGCTAGTGCGGGACACACACACACAGATGGTGTACTATAGTCTCTTCTTTCTCGATGTCCCTACAGCTTCTGCAAAAGTCGTTGCTGGCACCCTTCAATTTGTCAGCATGTTTTCCGATTAGACAGTGGACCAGTCATGACTGATACAATGACTGAGACGTCTGTTCTAGCCAATGACAGCAAAGCAGCAGACCTCACAGCCTTCTCTTTGTGACCATCTATCATTCGTTGTCCTTCGGGCCTAATCCTGAAAATTTAGTATACATGTCGCTAGAGGTATACCCACAGATTCCAGTATCCCTGAAATGTGTAGGGTAGTTCCTAGTCTCGCAAGCTTGTGTGCTTTACAATTCCCTGGGATATCTCTGTGGCCTGGCACCCAGAACCAATGAATTTTGAACTGTTCAGCCATCTCGTTGAGAGATCTGCGACAGTCGGTTTTTGTGTTCAGAAATACGTTCTCCAGGGATTTAATGGATGCCTGGCTGTCTGAGAAGATATTTATGTCAATCGTCGTTATGGCTTATATCTTAGCCATTTCATCCTTAATTGCAAGGATCTCTGCTTGATACACAGTTTAGTGGTCGGGTAACCTTTTCGATATGACCAGTTCCCAAAGCCCACCTGGTGGGAACCATCCGTATAGGAGTCTATGTTACTTCTGTTACCAGGGATATCGTAGTTCCAATCGGTTCTATCAGAAATAATGGTACAGTAGTTTTTATCAAAAAGCGGTTCAGGTGGGGTGTAATCCACACTGCCTGGTACATCGGATATTGTATCAAGGATAACACAGTGTCCGTAGCCGCCACATGACCAATGAGAAAACTCCCTTAACCTCTCGGCAGTGATCGCTGCAATTTGTCTAGCCACAATGTCCAGAGCAGATGTGATGCACAAACTAGTCTGGAACCGGTTAAGTATAGAGCAGAAGGGGAACTTTTGAAGCGCTGTCCACCAGACCACAACACCATAAAGTATTATGGGTCTAACCCCCCAACTTTTGTCAACGGTTGCCTTGCAGATGAATAGAGTAATAGTTGCCTTTTTTGCCCTTTCCAAAATGTTGGATTTGAAGATCAATTTCCTGTCCAGCAAAACACCCTGGTATTTTGCGCAACTTGTATCTCCTGCTGAAACCAATTCATCGCATGACTGCTCTGTTGATATTTTGCACTGATACATCTTGTTGATGTAGGTCGTTGGAGATTACAACAGGACTTTATCGATTCAGATTTGTATATAGCTCCCATATGAACCAACTCCCGATTAGACCTCTTAAGCCTCAAAAAGCCGTCGTGGTTGTCCGATTTTGCAGAAATTATCTACGGAAGGTTCTTTTGGGACTCCTACGACAATAGCAATGCGAAGACCAGTCTAAATCGGTCATTAACCTGATATAGATCCCATATTAACTGATCTCCCGATTTGACATCGTAAGCACCTGAAAACCGCATTTGTTATCCGATTTGGCTGAAAGTTTGCATCGAGTGTGCTGTTATGACTTCCAACATCCATGTCCAGACCACGTCCTTTCAACTACGTTGAAAAAAATTTTCGTCCATCCATGCCGCCACGATGTATAAACATCACCCTTGCCTCCTGGCAGGAGCAAACAGCATGCCTATGTCAAGGGAAGGTCGGTAGAGACTGCCCTGCACGAGTTTGTGCATAAAATAGAAGAATTCTTCAATGCCAAAAAATAAACACTGGCGGTATGCATTGATATCGAGGGGGCTTTGAACAATGTGCGGACCGACGCACTGACCCAGTCTTTAGAGACTGGATAACCCATATGCTAAGGAACAGGTGGATAAATTGTGTGTCCCATGGCATAAATATAAGGGAGAAAGTGGCACAAGGCACGCCACAGGGGGTCATTTTATCGCCACTCCTAAGGGTGACCACCATAAATGAACTATTACGGCTGCTGACTGAGGAGGGATTTGAACCCGTCGCAGACGCTGTTATAATACTTCTAAAGGGTAAGGATCCGAACGAGCTATGCAGTAAAGCCGAAAGGGTCTTGCACATGGCATATGACTGGGCTAGACCTAGATTTGATTTGATTTGATTTGATTTGATTTGATTTATTTATTGACATTACTAGTACAACAAGATGAAATATCTTATAATTGACTGTACTAGAATTAAAAGTGAACACACAAAAAATGCAAACGATACTTAAAGAATAATTATAGAGTAATTATGGTAAGAATTAACATTATATAGGTTGAATATGAAAAACGATTATATAAATCAAGCATAAAATTTAAAAAGTTCAGTTTTAAAGGCGGAAGCATTGCTTAACAATTGAATATTATTGGGGAGCGAGTTCCAAAGACGTGGTGTGCCTATGTAGAATTGTCGTTCTGAAGAAAGTTTTCTAAATCTGGGTAGAATTAGTTTTTTTCCTCTATTGGATCTTGCGAACTGTAAACGATTGTACAGATAAGGAGGTACTTGTGTATAAATTATTTTATGCAGTTGTAATAGACATTTGATTTTAAGATAGTTGTCAAATTGGACATTAAAAATTTGGTATGAAAACTCCGAAATTCTTTCCCTTCTTCCTTTGTTAAAGACATATCTTGCAATATTATTATAGGCAACATTAAGTGTCCTTGTGTCATTATAACCGCAGCATGCAAAAACTTCACATCCATAGAGAAGCGTTGGGATTAAATACGTTTTAGCAAGCAATAAGCGAATATCTTGAGGAGTCGATGTACGTAATTTCCATAGGTTTCTCAACATGCCATGAATTTTGCCGGAAGCTCGATTTATGTGGTTAGTCCAATTCAACTTGGTGTTAAAAGTCAAACCCAAATTGCTAGATGACTCCACTCGCTGAATAGTTGAGTCTGAAATTCTTAAGTTAATATCGGGTTGAGAGGCTGGAGTCTTGCCAATAATTATTAGTTTAGATTTCGATGGATTTATGTTTAAACAATTTGTACATGCCCATTCGCTGATTGCTTGCAAGTCTTTATTGAATTTTGAGATACAGCTATTGATATCTTCGACTTTTGTACTAGCATATAGTTGTACGTCATCCGCATACATTTGTATACTGCATGTCTCAGGGACGTCAGGAAGGTCATTTATATATAGGGTAAACAATAAAGGACCAAGAATAGAGCCCTGAGGCACACCTCGCGATATATCCAATACGTTCGACTTTTGTTCATTTAGGACAACACACTGGGAACGATTTGACAAATAAGACGCAATAAGATTGCAGGCGGTATCGGAGAAATAAAACAGCTTATTGAGTTTTGAACACAAGATATCATGATTTACTGTGTCAAACGCCTTACTATGGTCCAACAGGACGAGCATGGATATCATATTTTTATCCTGTTTTTTACGAAGGTCTTCGACGACACCAATAAGAGTTGTTGTGCAGCTTCTTTTTTTCCTGAACCCAGACTGGTGCTCAGTCAACAGTTTCTCATTTTCAAGAAACGCTGTTATCTGGGAACTTAACAAATTTTCCAAAACTTTTGATAGAAAAGGTAAAATTGCTATTGGTCTAAATTCGTTGTTTGCTTTCAGTATTGGTATTATTTTAGCTTGTTTCCACTTCTGGGGAAACGTGGATTTTGTAATTATGCTGTTAATTAGATACGTAATGTACGGTAATAGCTGAGGCATCAAAAGTTTAATAAAAATTGGGCTAACGTCATCAGTACCCACAGCGTTGGACTTAATTGAAGTGATACTTTTCATGACATCAGTACTATTGACGCATTGAAATGAAAAATCATGTTCAATGGGAACCGTCTGGAGACATGAATAAAAATCGTTAGAGGTGCTAGAATTACCCACTTTTGTAAATAGCTCATTTAATTGATTTAAATTAACGTTAGTTGTATTGCATTGCATAGTGCCAATACCGATATCGCGAATAGTTTTCCATTTTGATTTGCTGTCCACAGCACATTTAAACTTCCTGCTGTAATACTCGTATTTAGCCGCATTAATGCTTCTTACAACTGCACGCCGGGCATGCTTAAAAATATCATGTAGATACGATGTTTTAAAACGTTGCCATCTTTGATAAGCCAGGTCTCTCTGTTTGATTAAAATTTTAATATTATTATTAAACCAGGGTTGCTGATTGTGATTCACCACCTTGGTTTTAACAGGAACACAGTAGTTATATAGAAAAAGAAGGTTGTTTTGCAGAAACGTTAGTTGGTCATCGACACTACTCAGTGTATAAATGAAATTCCAATTGATTTTATCAAGGCAACTGTTTACCAGATTGAGATCGATGTTTTTAAAATCCCGGTAGGTGTAACTTGTAGGCGTGGTATTAACATGCACATCATAGATAAAAAATAAAAGATCGTGTTTCGAAAAACCAGGAGCACACAGCTGATCGTACAAAAGTATTTTAGAATAGTTGTTAACGAATACTAAATCCAATAAGCTTGCATTTGTGTTGGTAAAATGAGTAGGAACACTTGTGTTAAAGGAGAATAATCCAAGTGTTTGCATGATGTTAGAAATGTTGTTGTCCAGTAGCAAGTTGCTGTTAAAGTCGCCTGCGATGATTATATCATTGTAGCAGAGTGATAAGTTTTCAATAACATTTCTAACGGGTTCGATATCGACGTGGTTGTTCGGCCTATAAACACAACCTAGCAAAATTGTTTCCTTATTTTGCATGCTAACTTCAATAAAAAGATACTCCATACTAGAGTCATTATTGGACCGAAGCTTAAGGGTAAAACGTAATCCAAGTTTTATATATATAGCTACTCCGCCAGCATTCGACTGTCTATCAGCTCTTAAGAGTTTGTATCCATTGACATTGTAGATACTGTCGCATATTGTGGGCTGAAACCAAGTCTCAGATACACAAATAATGTCCACTCCAGAGTTGCAGAAAACATATCTGAACTCATCAATTTTGTTATTTAGACTTTGCGCGTTGATGTGTACCACACGTAAACCAGGTTTTTGTTTTGCCATTATTTTAATCATACAGTTAAGGCTGGCTTTGGAACTATAAGCGTTGTTACTCATCAAGAATTTCAGGTGTTAGCAATGCTTCTGAAGTTTGTAGATTGATGAAATAGATTAGAAAGCTTGAGACTATTATGTAGATAATTGAGCATGAATAAATTATAATAAAAAATTTTAGTAAAAAATAAATTGATAACATTAAAAATATATAAGTGTATTTTAGGTGAATAATTGCAAAAAATAAAGAAACAGTGCTATGGATCTGTGACGATTGAAGAAATGTTGGAAGTTTGTTCAGGTATTTCATCGGATTGACGAAAAAATTTATTTAACTGCTCGATGTCATCAATTTGTTGCGGGGGATCAGATCTCATTTTTTTAACATAAATTAGTCCACGAAAAGAGTATGCAGAATCCACATATTTCTGCCTTTTAAGTTTAAGTGCGCTCTGTAATATTTTGTAGTTCGCTGCTGTCAAATTTTCATTGATGTGAACGACATAATTTGAATCGAACCCAATATGGTTTAATAGGAGAGGGGTTTTATTCGTGCGTTTGAAAAAAGCCATCGATTTCAAGATATAATTTTTATCATAAGATGACATTAAGTCCACAATAATTGTTGCATCATTGTTTTGACGTATTTTATTTTTTAAACGGTATATTGATTTTACTGTGGGTGTAGGAATATTAAAACAATTGCAAATATTACTGAATAATATGTTTAAGTTTTCGCCGTTGTACGAAGGAATACCGTTTATTCTTAGTTCAGAAGCTACATGAAAGTTTTCTTGCTTTGCTAGCTGTGCTTTAAGGATTTTAATTTCATTTTCAAGCTCACTATTTTGTGGATATACCATCTTTTGCGATTTAAGTTCAAAAATATCTTTTTCAATCACAATTATTTTGTCTGCGACTGTTTCCATATTGACAATACGTTCTTTAAGAGATGTAATTTCACTTTGAAAGTCACTGATTCTCTTATCAAGTTCATGTAACAAACGGGTTTCACTCTCTTTTATTAGTGTTTGGATAAGTTCGTTTTGTTTTTCAAACCGTTTATCGATGAGCATAACAAGTCGCTGAGGTGATTCGTAGTTAGAGAGTCTAGGTGTTTTGCAAGTGCTTTCTATATATGATGCTTGCATTATTTCTCTCATTCGTTTTGGCGCCTGCGGTGGTGCAACACTCTCACTGATGTTATTTTGCGAGAAATCAAAACTAGTGTCTGTCATTGTTTTAGATTGGCGCGGCTGAAACTGTGAGCGAAATGGTATGGTGCTTGTTCTTAATGCTTATTGCTTTTCTGTTTTCTTATTGACTTTTTGTGTTTAAGTTTATGTTCTAACACAATGCTGCCACTGTCGGGCCTATTATTTTAGTTTATTTTTGCGATTGTAAGTGCTTGTTTTAACAGTGCAAATATATGGCCGAATGCGACGTTGTGATGCGATTAAAATAGTACACTTTTAAAAACACATTTCCTTTAGGAATATTTTTTTGAATTATTTCAATACAGAGCCACAAAAAACACGACTGCTCTCTTGGAGGTTTAATGACCTTTCAGAAGACTGAAATATGCCTGTTCACGAGGAAGACGACGGTGGGCCAATTTAACGCACCACGTTTCCTCAATAAGAGCATTTCGACGTCTGACAAGGTCAACTACTTAGGTGTGATCTTGGACAGGAAACTGAATTGGAAGTGTCACATTTAGGAGTGTACTGAGAAGGCTCACAGATGTTGGGAACTATGTAGACGGCCCGTAGGCTCGAAATGGGTCTGAATCCGAGGATAGTCCACTGGCTCTACAGGAGCGTGATTAGACCAATACTTACTTACGCTTCAGTATTTTGGTGGACTGAGAAAAAGTGCAACATAAGGACCATACAACAGGTTCAGAGAGCATGTTGTCTTGGCATAGGCGAAGCGATGAGGACCACGCCCATTAGGGCACTAGAGACTATTCTAGATATCCGACCCATTGACATACAAATTAAGTGTGAGGCAGCCACCGCGGCTATGAGACTTAAGGCGATGGGAGAATCGATTGAGGATGAGAGCAGCTCATACCATCGCGGTATAAACGAGGCGACGTTAGGAAACCTGGAAGGAAGGGAGGAGGTTTCCGATCGGATATCTGAGATTAATCTTGAAGTCGAGTGCGAGGCACTGGTGCCTTCGGCACAGTGTTGGATTGACGGAACCCTAGTATTACCATCTGGAAGATCATGTTACACGGATGGATCAAAGCTAGAGGACAGAGTGGGTCTGGGGGCTTACATTGAGAACCCAGGGACTGAGATCTGTTTTAGATTATCTGACCATAATACGGTCCTCAAGCGGAGATCCGGGCGATCACGGAATGCGTGAAGTGGTGTGGTGCTAACGCGAAGACGTCCAGTGTGAACATATTTATCGACAGTAAAATTGCCATAAGGGCAATAACAACCAGGACGGTAAGATCACGAACAGTCTTGCAGTGTAAGAAGGAGATTAACGCCTTCTCTGATGAGGGGAAAATCAGCATTGTTTGGGTGCCGGGCCATAACGGAGTGAAGGGGAATGAAAGGGCAGACGATTTGGCGGTGAAGGCCAGAGGACTGCCGTCAATAAACTTGGTTAATCCGAGGCTTTCGGGTCGACGCAGTTCGAGTTAAGGGAGTGGACGACGAATGCGCATGCAACATTGTGGAACTACGAAACGATCGGTAGGACGACGAAAATCCTATGGGGGATCCAGATCGTGAGAAGACGAGGCTATTACTGAAAGGAAGCAAGAAGAAGGTCAGTTTAGCTATTGGTATCATAACGAGAAAGATAGGACTACGAGCTAACTTATGTAACATCGGTGCAGCAAGTGATAGCATGTGTAGGGCATGCGGGAAAGATGATGAGACGTTGGAGCATTTCTTTGCCATTGCCCGGCTTTCGCGTCTAACAGATACCGACTCTTAGGTAGAGACACAATACCAGACATGAACCAACTTAGGGGAGTGGTATTGAAAACAATTAAGGATTTTGTAAATAGCACGGAATTCCTAACTTAAAATTTTCTTTTCAGAGGTTACTTGATAGTTTTTAGAGCACACAACAAGCTGATTTCTGGCTTAGGTGTATACCCATAGTGGCATGGGGTGGATTAATATCTGCACCCTCTTTTCAACCTAACCTAACCTAAATGAAATTTTACTTAACAAATTTTAATAATTTTGTTTTTACTTTACGCGTTTTCACATGTTTCTAACTATTTAATAAACATTTCAGTGTTGGGTGCATACCTGGTATATTGCAGCAGATTTTCAGTTATACGCAATTTTTTTGACAGTCCTTATCATTGTATCCAAGTAAGATTTATTTGGTCTTTGCTATATTAACATTAAACCAATAAATAATTATACTTATGGTTGGCAGATATCCTCATCTTAAAATGCGTCTTTATATAGGCATAGGAACATTGGGCTGGGCCCTACCCAGTGCGGTTAGTTATTTTAAGGAGTTGCAATCGGTCAGTACCATGAACCTTGAGTAAGTCTGGCAATAATTAACATAAACTTATCTTAACCTTTTGATGACGCTTTGTAGAAACTATCGTCACATGTACCTTAAAAACGTTGAGACCGGAAAACATTTGTATCTGAGTCCATATGCCAATCTGAATGGATTTTTGCTTGGCATCGTTTGTGGTGAATTGTATATGAAATATTTGCGCCAGCAACGATACAAGAGAATAGTAGCAGCGTATTTAAGATATTCGCCTTTGTACGGTTGGCTGTTGATATTTCTCATCTGGTATTTAGGATCAGTGTTGTTTTTTAAGGATCGCACAATTTGGACAGCATTGTTTCCAATTCTACACAAACATCTATCGGTGACAATTGTGGCCATTATTGTTGTAATATACAATATGTGTCACGGTGGCGGTAAGTTGTTAAAATACTACAAAGAAATAATCCTGGAAAACTTTTGCATACCCAAGATCACGGATGCTATAAAAACTTTAAAAAGTAAAAAGGCGTTAAGTTCGGCGGGGCCGAACTTTGAATACCCACCACCTAGGGTATATATGTAAACCACCTTTCGCCAAAATCCGGTGAAAAATGCATACCTTATGCCCCATAGCAGTTATATCGAAATATGTTCCGATAGGTAGAAGCCATTGTTCAATTGTGTATAACAAAATATTGGTCTTTTTAGTAGCTATGTATATCTAAACATAAAAATGTCGAAGAGCCAACCGCAACTCACTGTCCCAAATTTCGGCGACATCGGACAATGAATGCGCCTTTTAGGGACCCAAAACCTTAAATCGAGAGTTCGGTCTATATCTGGACCCATCTGGGCGAAATTAAAGAAGGATGTTGAAGGCTTTAACACAACTTACTGTCCCAAATTTCCGCGACATCGGACAATAAATGCGCCTTTTATGGGCCACAAACCATAAATCGAGAGATTGGTCTATATGACAGCTATATCCAAATCTGGACCGATCTGGTCCAAATTGAAGAAGGCTGTCGAAGGGCCCAACACAACTCACTGTCCAAAATTTCGGCGACATTGGACAATAAATGCGCTTTTAATGGCCAAAAACCTTAAATCGAGAGATCGGTCTGTACGGCAGCTATATCCAAATCTGGATCGATCTGTGTCATATTGCAGAAGTATGTCAAGGGCCTTAACCTAATTCACTGTCCCAAATTTCGGCGACATCGGACAATGAATGCGCCTTTTATGGACCCAAAACCTTTAATCGAGAGTTCGGCCTATATCGCAGCTATATTCAAATTTGGACCCATCTGGGCGAAATTAAAGAAGGATGTTGAAGGCTTTAACACAACTTACTGTCCCAAATTTCGGCGACATCGGACAATAAATGCGCTTTTAATGGCCCAAAACCCTAAATCGAGAGATCGGTCTATATGGCAGCTATATCCAAATCTGGACCGATCTGGTCCAAATTGAAGAAGGATGTCGAAGGCTCAAATTTCAGCAAAATCGGATAATAAATGTGGCTTTTATGGGCCTAAGACCCTAATTCGGCGGATCAGTCTATATGGCAGCTGTATTCAAATCTGAAACGATCTGGGCCAAATTGAAGAAGGGTGTCGAAGGGCTTAACACAACACACTGTTCCAAATTTTGGCGAAATCGAACAATAAATGTGTCTTTTATGGGCACAAGACTTTTAATCGAGAGATTGGTCTATATGGCAGCTATATCCAAATCTGAACCGATCTGGGCCAAATTGAAGATGAGTGTCGAAGAACCTAACGCAACTCACTGTCCCAAATTTGGGCGAAATCGGATAATAATTGTGGCTCTTATGGGCCTAAGACCCTAAATCGGACGATCTAGCAGCTATATCCAAATCTGAACCGATCTGGGCCAAATTGAAGAAGGGTGTCGAAGGGCCTAACACAACTCACCGTCCCAAATTTCAGTAAAATCGGATAATAAATGTGGCCAAAAACCCTAAATCGGCGGATCGGTCTATATGGGGGCTATATGAAGATATAGCCCGATAGAGCCCATCTTCGACCTTAACCTGCTTATGAACAAAAAAAGACTCTGTGCAAAATTTCGGCTCAATATCTCTATTTTTAAAGACTGAAGCGTGATTTCAACAGACAGACAGACGGACATGACTAGATCGTTTTAGATTTTTACACTGATCAAGAATATAAATACTTTATAGGGTTGGAAATGGATATTTCGATGTGTTGCATACGGAATGACAAAATGAATATACTCCCATCCTGGGGTGGTGGGTATAAAAATGATTTTACGAAAAAAACTAATTCTGATAAACCTTAAATCTTTCTTACGGTAAAGAAATCCCACGTGATCTGTCAAATACTAATGCATGAAAATCCTAACCTCAAAAAAATCACCCTTTATATACTTGATCAGCGTAAAAATCTAAAACGATTTGGTCATTTTGGTCATGTCCGTCCGTCTGTATGTTGAAATCACGCTATAGATTTTAAAAAGAGTGATATTGAGCTGAAAGTTAGTTGTGTTAGATCAGTCGACATGCCTCTTCAATTTGGCTCAGATCAGTTCAGATTTAGATATAGGTGCTATATAGACCGATCTCTCGATTTAAAGTTTTAGACCCATAAAAATGCGCATTTATTGTCCAATTTTGCCGAAATTTGGGTCAGGGAGCTGTGTTAGGCCCCATGACATCATTTTGCAATTTGGCTCAGATCGGTCCAGATTTAGATATAGCTGCCATATAGACCGATCTCTCGATTTAAGGTTTTGGGACCATAAAAGGCGCATTTATTGTCCGATTTTGGCAAAATTTGGGATAGTGAGTTAGGTTAGGCTCTACAACAACCTTCTGCAATATGGCACCGATCGGCACAGATTTAGATATAGCTGCCATATAGACCGATCTCTCGATTTAAGGTCTTGGGCCATAAAAGGCGCATTTATTGCCCAATTTAGCCAAAATTTGCGACAGGAAGTTGTGTTAGGCTCCTTGACATCTTTTTGCAATTTGGCTCAGATCGGTTCAGATTTGGATATATGTGCCGTATAGACCTATCTATCGATTTAAAGTCTTGGTCCCATAAAAATCACATTTCTAGTCCGATTTCGCTCAAATTTTAAACAGTGACTTATCTTAGACTTTTTGATGTCCGTGTCGTATATGGTTCAGATCGGTCTATGTTTAGATATGGCTACCAAAAAGACCAATATTTTGTTCTACAAAATTTAACAATGACTTGTTTGGTCCAAATCGGACCATATAGCCCGATAAAGCTACTATGGGGGCATAAATTAAGCATTTTTCGCCGGATTATGACGAAAGGTGGTTTACATATATACCCGAGATGGTGAGTATCCAAAGTTCGGCCCGGCCTAACTTAACGCCTTTTTTAATTGATTTTATTTTGAAAACCTAGATGGTAATATAAGGAGCTTTACTTTATACGGCTTTTTTTTAAATCTTATTAATTCTTAAAAAATATAGCAATATTACCTAACATTAATAATGTGCTATAAGTGTATAATATAACTTTACTATATAAGTGTTTTTTTTATAAATCTTAAAATATTTATGACAATGTTATTCTCTCTACATAGAATTGCGGACATCGCATAATGAATAACTATTTTCAATTTTCAGCATTTTTAAATTGGCCTATATTTCGCTTCCTGGCAAGGATATCGTATCAAGTGTATCTTTGGCATTTTCCAGTTCTTTTTTCAATTTTTGCCAATTTTCATCAGCCACTTGAAGTCACCCATCTTTTTATGGTAAGTCTTCAAGCAATTATATTAATATTAAACTTCGATATAAAAATTTGCATAAATCTCTAGCTGACCCAAAGCGCTTCGCTACACCCTAAAATTGTTTTTTGAAAATATAATTTTTTATAATGATAACGTAATTTAGGGCTATGGGTCAATTTCAGGTCCACGCTGACTGATTTGTAAACTGTATTTGTTATCTACTTTCAAAATGATATTACTAAGCTTCCACATGGATTAAAAAACTTTTCAATCCAACCATTTACAGGATCAACCAAAGATCCGCAGGTTCTTCCTATATCAATCCAAATTGGAGGTTAAAGTTTCCACTCTACTACCAAATTCTTTTTGTTGCAGTTCTAATTTGTCTTGAACGGCATACGTGTTCGGTAAATGTTTTCGAAGGGGCATTCCGTTTGCAACACATCGAGAAATCCATTTCCGACCCTACAAGGTATATATATTCTTGATCGTTGTATTTCTGTCCGTCCGTCTGCAGTTATCACGCTACAGCCCTCAGAAATTGAGATGTTGGGCTGAAATTGGGCACAGATTCGACTTTTGCTGCACGCAGGTTATGTTTTTGAACTGTTCAAATCGTACTATATTTCGATATAGCTGCCATATAGACCAATCTGCCGATTTAGTGTCTTAAGCCCATAGAAACCGCATTCATTACCCGATTTGGCTGGAATTGGCTGGAGATAAAGCTGCCATATAGGCCGATCTGCCGAGATCTGGGCGATCACGGAAAGCATGAGGTAGTGTGGTGTTAACGTGAGGACGTCGATTGTGAACATCTTTACGGAGAGTAAACTGGAATGTCTTGGAGTGTAAGAAGGAGATTAGCACCTTCTCTGAGGATGGCACGTATAGTTAGGTGCCGGGCCACAGTAGAGTAAGGGGGAATGAAAGAGCAGAAGATTTGACAGAAAAGCCCAGAGGACTTCCGTCAATAAACTTTGTTAACCCGAAGACTTTCGCGGCTACGAGTTAAGGACGTTGGCGTACGAATGCGCATTTAACACCGTGGAATTGCGAAACGGTCGGTAGACGACGAAAATCCTATGGGGAGACCCAGATCATGAGAAGACGAAGCTGTTGCTGAAAGGAAGTAAGAAGGAGGGCAAGCAGGGAAGATGGTGATGTCATTGCCCGGCTAACAGACACCGTCACTAAGGTTGGGACACAATACCAGACATGAACCTATCTGGTGATCGGTTTATATGGAAGATATAACAGGTTATAGAGCGATTTGGACCGTACTTGACACAGCTGTTGAAAGTCAAAACAGAATACTATGTGCGAAATTTCACCCAAATCGGATAAAATGGCGACTTCCAGGGCTCAAGAAGTCAAATCGGCAGTTCGGTTTATATGGGAGCTATATCAGGTTATAGACCGATTTAGACCGTACACAGCTGTTGGAAGTCATAAAAGAACACTATGTGCAAATCGGATGAAAGTTGAGGCTTCCAGGGGCTAAAGAAGTCAAATCGTGAGATTGGTTTATATGGGAGCTATATCAAGTTCTTCACCGATTTGGACCGTACTCGACTCATTTGTTGCAAGTCATAACAGAACACTACGTTCAATATTTCAGCCAAATCGGATGAAAATTTAAGCTTCCTGGGGCTTAAAAAGTCAAATCGGGAAACCGGTTTATATGGAAGCTATATCTAAATCTGAACCAATATGGCCCATTTGCAAGCCCCAACGACCTTCTTGAAAAGTCAGTGTCTGTGGAAAATTTCAAGCGGCTTGCTTCACACGTTCTACATGGCTAGAACGACTTAAAATGTAAAGATGGTCACGTATATAAACGTTATTGGATCGCAGATCAATATTTCAAGAAATCTTTTTTAGATAGATATTTTGATTTGAAGGGTTATTGATATCAAAGCATCGCATATAGTTAACTAAGTTACGTTTGTGGTAAATGTTTTAATCTGAAATGTTTTGAGTGTACCATTATTTTTGTAAGTAAATAATAAAGGCATTTATATTTTACATAATCTCTAGGTTATTCTGTTTGTCTCCACATACCTCTCGGCAGCAGTAATCGCCATTCTTATGACTATAATGGTGGAGTACCCCATTGCAAATTTGCTAAGTGCATTTGAGTTGAAAGGTAAGTCGTTTTTAAAAAGATTATAAAAAAGATCTAAATTAAGTTAAACGAGGGTTCCCTTTTATATTTCGAGATTAGAGAACACAAAAACAAATATTAATCATCGAAAAACGCTTTATTGTTTTTGAAAATATTCCCCATTAAGAATACACTTTTGCATGCGTTTGAACCAATTGTCGACGATATCTCCAAAACATGCATTCTGAGTGCATCGACCGCTTCTTCATGTGTCGAAAAACTTTGACCTCTCATTTTATTTTTTACGGTGCCAAGTCAGGACTATACTGCGGATGACTTATCAAATCGATATGTTTGAGTGCTCAAAAATGCAGTTGTTTCGTAATTTTGGAGCATTTCTTTCGACCAATCGACCCAATAACGCGAATAATTTTTTTGACGGTCAAATGTTCATGCAATATTGAATGCATGCTGGTCCCACTAATGGCTAAGGTTGCCCCAATCTCACGATAGGTCACATGACGATCTTGCAATATCTGTTAGCGCACAGCATCAATGGTTTTTGGAACAATAACTGATTTTGGACGACCTTCACAAAACTCGTCTTGGAGTGAACTACCACCTCGGTTGAATTCAACATATAATCGATAAACACTGGCCCTTGATCGACTGTTGTTGAGTTAATCCACGTCGAAAGTTGAGAAAATGTTCACGATTTAATTCCATTTTTTTGGGCGAGATTAATCTTTTATGTTACTGTAAACAACATAAATAGCGCTCGTATGTCAAAACCTTCTGAGTACGTATAACCTCAGTTGGCAGATTGCAACTCAAGGGTTGTCTAATCCCGAAATATAAAAGGCAACGCTCGTATATATATTTTTTTAAGAAGTCCCTGCGGGTAATGTTTGAGGCTTCAATATAAAAGCCACATTATTTATCCGATTTTGCTGAAATTTAGCTCAGTGAGTTGTCTTGGCCCTTTCGACACGTTTCTTCAATTTAGGCTTAATCGGATCAGATTTGGATATAGCTACCATATAGGCCGATCCCTCGATTTAAGGTTTTGGGCCCATAAAAGGCGCAGTTATTATCCGATGTCGCCGAAATTTGGGACAGTGAGTTAAGTTTAGCCTCTCGATATACCACTGCAATATGGCACAGATCGGTCCAGATTTGGATATAGTTGCCATATAGACCGATCTCTCGATTAAAAGTAATGGTCCCATAAAAGGCGCATTTATTGTCCGAGGTCGCCGAAATTTGGGACAGAGAGTTAAGTTCAGCACCTCCACATATTTCTAAAATTTGGTCTAGATCGATCAAGATTTGCATACAGCTGCCATATAGACCGATATCTCGATTTAAAGTCTTGGCCCCAAAAAGGCGCATTTATAATCCGATTTAACTGAAATTTGACACAGTGAGTGTTTGTTAGGCTTTTCGACATCCATGTTGTATATGGTTCAGATCTTCTTATTTTTAGATATAGCTACCAATATTTTGTTATACACAATTGAACCATGACTTGCACTTATTAGTATTTGGTCCAAATCGGAACATATTTCGATATAACAGCTATGGTATGCAATTTTCACCTGATTTTGATGAAAGGTGGTTTACATATAAACCCGAGGTGGGGGCATCCAAAGTTCGGCCCAGCCGAACTCAACGGCTTTTTACTTGTTCTGAAATTGAAAAGGAAAGGTTTGTAGTGTTTGAAGACAGGTAATTGTACTTCATGCGTCAAACTTTAGTCAAATTGTTCAAAAATTTAAGCTTACAGAGACTGAATAAGTCACATCAAAAAATCGGTTTATAATGGTCTATATCTATTTGTGGACCGAGCATTTAGTGTGAGTGATGGAGGGCATAAACATACTTCAGTAGCCAAATTCAAGTCAAATCAGTTTCGAAAGCATAAGGCTTATAAGGCTCAGAAGTCAAATCGGCTAATGGACTGAGCCACTTGGGTACGAATACGCTACCAGCCTCCAACGTGCATAAGGACATAAAATGGAAAACGATTAAGGATTTTGTGAGCAGTATGGAATTCCTGACAAAGATCACTTCGGTGATACTTTTTGGAGCAAGAAACCGGTAACTGGCAAATGTGTATGTTAATAGTGGCGTGGGCGTATTAGAATATACGCCTTCTTTTCCATCAAACCAAAGCAACCTTTCCTAAACATCGACCAAAGCGTAGCAAAACCAATTTTTGAAGAATGCAAAACATTAAACCTAAATATTATTTGAAAAATTACCTTTTTCTAAGCCTGAGCCGTGGTCGATCATAGGCATAGTGGTAATCATGGGAGAAATAAAGATTTTTTTAAAAAGTGCTTTTTTTAATCCAGTCACACTTCTTTTCCAGTTGGCCCTTTTTGATAGATGTCGATTGTTGTTGTTGTCATAATTTTTCTATACTGAAAAATAATTTCATTACTCTTTAATATAATACTTTTTTCTATTTGATCTTTCTCATTTCAGGAAAGAAGCAGTTTTCTAAGCGTCATTAATGATGCTTATCCACAATTGTTTGTATTGTAAAATACATATTGTGTAAAATTTAAAAAGGAAATAAATTTTTCTAAATATCCCTAGCGTATGATAAGTCGAATAAAAATTTTTCTTATATATACATATTAAAAACATGAAAGATCCAAGGAAAAACATAATCCTTTAGAAGAGCTTTACTTACTTTTTTACTTTACTTTAATCGGCTATGATAGAACAGCAAATAGTGGGAGAAAATCGAAAAAAAAACTAGTAAAAAGCATGCCGTGTGAGAACGGGTAGACATATCTCTTTGAAATTTGGCATGTTTAGAGCTGTAAGCGAGATCGTTTACAAAATTTCAAGGCCCTGGGTTGTCCGGGCACCTTTTGGCAGGCCTCTTAAGTTGGTCACCTCGGTATTTCGAAAAATTTTTGGGGATGCCAAATTTTCGTTTGTGGTCCGATTCCAAAAAAATTTTTTTTGCTGGATAGTGCTCAAAATCTCCACCGGTTTCGGGGATATTCGACTTTTAATTTTTTTTGCAGTTTTGGCCGAGACCTGCTTCGTATTTTGCAATTTACAGATTTGTGCATAGATTTTCATTTTTATACCCTCCACCACAGGATAGGTGGTATACTAATTTCGTCAGTGGGTTTGTAACTACTCGAAATATTCGTTTGAGACCCCATAAAGCATATATATTCTTGATAGTCGCTACATTTTATATCGATCTAGCCATGTCCGTCCGTCTGTCCGTCCGTCTGTCCGTCCATTCGTCCGTCTGTCTGTCGACAACACGCTTACTTCCGAAGAAGTAAAGCTAGCCGCTTGAAATTTTGCACAAATACTTCTTATTAGTGTAGGTCGGTTGGTATTGTAAATGGGCCATATCGGTCCATGTTTTGATATAGCTGCCATATAAACCGATCTTGGGTCTTGACTTCTTGAGCCTGTAGAGTGCGCAATTCTTATTCGATTGGGATGAAATTTTTGCACGACGTATTTTGTTATGACATCCAACAACTGTGCCAAGTATGGTTCAAATCGGTGCATAACCTGATATAGCTGCCATATAAACCGATCTTGGGTCTTGACTTCTTGAGCCTCTAGAGTGTGCAATTCTTATCCGATTGGAATAAAATTTTGCACGACGTGTTTTATTATGATATCCAATAACTGTGCTGAGTATGATTCAAATCGGTTTATAGCCTGATATAGCTGCCATATATACCGATCTTGTGTCTTGATTTCTTGAGCCTCTAGAGTGTGCAATTCTTATCCGATTGGAATGAAATTTTGCACGACGTGTTTTATTATGATATCCAATAACTGTGCCGAGTATGGTTCAAATCGGTTTATAACCTGATATAGCTGCCATATATACCGATCTTGGGTCTTGACTTCTTGAGCCTCTAGAGTGTGCAATTCTTATCCGATTGGAATAAATTTTTGCACGACGTCTTTTATTATGATATCCAATAACTGTGCCGAGTATGGTTCAAATCGGTGCATAACCTGATATAGCTGCCATATAAACCGATCTTGTGTCTTGATTTCTTGAGCCTCTAGAGTGTGCAATTCTTATCCGATTGGAATAAAATTTTGCACGACGTGTTTTATTATGATATCCAATAACTGTGCTGAGTATAATTCAAATCGGTTCATAACCTGATATAGCTGCCATATATACCGATCTTGTGTCTTGATTTCTTGAGCCTCTAGAGTGTGCAATTCTTATCCGATTGGAATGAAATTTTGCACGACGTGTTTTGCTGTAACTTCCAACAACTGTGCTGAGTATGGTTCAAATCGGTTTATAACCTGATATAGCTGCCATATAAACCGATCTTGGGTCTTGCCTTCTTGAGCCTTTAGATTGCGCAATTCTTAACCGATTGGAATGAAATTTTACACGTAGTATTTTGATATGATATCCAACAACTGTGTCAAGTATGGTTCATAACCTGATATAGCTGTCATATATACAGATCTGGGGACTTGACTTCTTGAGCTTCTAGAGGGCACAATTCCTATCCGATTTGAATGAAATTTTGCACGACGTGTTTTATTCTTACTTTCAACAAGTATGTCAAATAAGGTTCAAATCGGTTCATTACCTGATATAGCTGCCATATAAACCGATCTTGAATTCTTGAGCCTCTAGAGGTCGCAATTATTATCCGTTTTGCCTGAAATTTTGTACGACGGATTCTCTCATGACCATCAATATACGTGTTTATAATGGTCTGAATCGGTATATAGCCCGATACAGCTCCCATATAAATCGATCTCTCTATTTTACTTCTTGAGCCCCCCCAAGGGGCGTAATTCTTATTCGAATTGGCTGACATTTTACACAGGTCTCCAACATATAATTTAATTGTGTTCCAAACCGGACCATATCTTGATATCGCTCTAATAGCAGAGCAAATCTTTTCTTACATCCTTTTATTTGCCTAAGAAGAAATGCCGGGAAAAGAACTCGACAAATGCGATCCATGGTGGAGGGTATATAAGATTCGGCCCGGCCGAACTTAGCACGCTTTTACTTGTTATGCATAATTTTTATGTATTCGCGACAAAATTTACATTGCCGAATTTTCTAAAATAAATTTAGGTTTGGGTAAGTTAGGTGAGTTCACTCGGAGGCCAGTTTGGCACATTGTGGTACCCTAGAAGCAAAGGAATTAGAAAAAAACACGAGGAATGGAGAACCCAAGCAGGGCGAGAAGAACGCCCATCCCCAAGCAAGGACGGATGTACCTACGCCGGAGCTTAAGGCACACGCCATCGGAACTATCCTGTTCCGTCAACAAATCTCAGGAGACCTGGTATGTTCGCAAATTCACTCAAATCGCCGAAGAAACGGCCTGTAGACCCGGACATGAACACAGCAAGTGTTCCATAGTCTCCTCCTCTTCCTCATCGAGGCAACTCCTGCAGGTACGTTCACAAATTCACCCAAATCGCAGAAGAATCGGCCTGTAGACCCGGACATGAACACAGCAAGTGCTCCATAGTCTCCTCCCCTTCCTCATCGAGGCAACTCCTGCAGAAGTCATTGTACGGTATTTCCATGCCCACCGCCATGTGGCCTGTGGCACAGAGCCCGGTAATGGTCCCCTGTTAAGATACTCATCGACTTCTTATTGAAAGCCAGCAAACTCTCTCGTCAGAGCGCATTTGCAGTCCAGCAATTAGTTTGTATCGACTCAGGCACCAGCCTGCGTAGTCGCTCATGCAATTAAGGAAGAACCTTGGAGTATATAGATTGCAGTCCGTTGACTGTCCCATTCTAAACTATTTTCATAAATGAGCTTTAAAGTAAATATTGCCCCTTTAAATACGATTGCAAAGATCACAATAGCTGTGTTTCATTTGAGTACTCTATAATGCAGTGCAATGAAATTTGTATGAAAATGTCATCTATCCGAGACAACAAAGTTCTGAATAATTGACCAGTGCAGGCTTATGTAGAACATCTGTTGTCGGGATTGCCATGAAATGTTTTTCACAAATTAGTGTGGCCACTTGCTGAAATCCTCTATTGTGAATATTGAAATAAAAATAAAATTGTTGCGCTTTGGTTGTTTGTTTGTTAGTTTGTTTGTCTGTTCCGTATAGACTCAAAAACGGCTGAACCGATTTTCAGGAAATGTTCACAGATGGCAGAGTTTGGGCCCTAGGTGATGTCCGAAGGGGGGAAGACCCTTCCCCATAAACCAATTTTCCAAAACGTCAGATCTCGGAGATGCGTGCCCCGATTTAAGCGAAATTTTGTATGCCACCATTTGGTACCCCAAAATTGGTAAGAAATTTCGGGTTCAAATAACCTGGAGGAACACCACATCCCAAAACCCACCAGCAGGACAAATTTGCCGATTGTGACAATATGGATATCAAATGAAAGCTATTAAATGGTAGAGTCCAATGCTGATATACAAATTTATTCCTCGGCGTCTGAGGCGCCTCCCCACCCCCCGAAAACCCCTCAATACGACATATTTACCGATTAAGTCGATATGGGTATCAAACGAAAGATATTTGGAAGCTGAGTACACATATGCTATAAGAGTTTGGTCCAAAGAAATATATATATATATAGAATATATATTGGGTTGCCCAAAAAGTAATTGCGGATTTTTCATATAGTCGGCGTTGACAAATTTTTTCACAGCTTATGACTCTGTAATTGCATTCTTTCTTCTGTCAGTTATCAGCTGTTACTTTTAGCTTGCTTTAGAAAAAAAGTGTAAAAAGAGTATATTTGATTAAAGTTCATTCTATGTTTTGCATTTGCATTGCAAAATGCAAAATTAATAGTTATTCATTCAAAATCTGTGATGTATTGTATAGCTATAGATTCTTAGTTTTAAGTCTTTACTATGTACAATTGTTGGAGATATTACCCGCACTTTAATTATAAGAATTTTATATTCTTGTTGTGCGGGTGTAAATAAATAAATTACAAATTACAAATTACAAATGCATTTACTTTCTTTTAAAAAATCCGCAATTACTTTTTGGGCAACCCAATATAAGAATTTGGTCAGAAGAAAGGTCTATGACAATATATTTCGAATCTAATGTTGGTTTAAGGATTCAAGTATCTGGGTCACGTCCTACCGTTCCGCAGGACAGTAGATCGCGACAATAAAAGACTCAAATAAATTGTCGTTTGGGTTTACGCGAAGGTGGGAGCGACCCTCTCTTAGAATATATTGCACTCAAATGAAAGAACGTCTCAGAGGGCAATGCTCCTTACCCAATCCTAACCAAAAAAAGGAATTAAAAATAATATATGAATAATATGAAATAATATATTAAGGTCGATCGGGATAGAATAGGACAGAAATAAAAGGTCAGTACAGTACATCTTTTACCCTCGAATTGGGTCCATCCCAAAGGACGAAATTTAATTTGTTTATAATAACTTAAATACAGAATTTGTATCCATATTTTGGGTGGGATATCTAGGGGGCCGCCCCACCTCCAAAGCCACCAGCCAAATAAAATATAAACCAATAATCACAATATGAGACTCAAATGAAAGGTATTTGAGACCAGAGCACGAATCTGATATACGCCTCACCCCCAAAAACACCCCCATACCGGACATATTTACCGACCATAGCAATATAAGGCTACAATGAAAAGTATTTGGGAGAAGAGCACCAATATGATATCCACATTGGTGCATAAAAGGCCGCACCAACACGCCTAAACAGGACTTAGTTCCTGACGTGACCGTACAGGGCTTAGAAGAAGGCGCAGCGGAGCGGGCCCTGTCCAGCTACAATAGTTACTTATAAAATTGCCTGCACAAATCTTAAGAAATTTTATTTCTCTTCTATGTCCACACGTGTTTTGCTAATTTTATTTATACATTTTACAAATATTTTTCCTTTTTTCCTGGCAAACAAACAGATTTGCACTGGAAACTTTTTTTGTGTTTAATTTTTGCCCTTCACAGCTTGTCTATCCAGTACTTTAATAAAACACAGCAAATATCTGTCTCGAACTAATTATTTCCGTATAGGTAGGTCACTCAATAAGAGATGTAGATTGTCATATATAAATTATCAATTTAGTCATTCAAGTACAAAATGTTGTATTCAAGTTGTACCACAAAACAAAAACGGGCGTAAAGTTCTATCCAATGGTGTGCTTGATTCAACTTTGAAGCATAAGTGAGGTTTTTGCAAGTTAATAATCATGTCGATTATCTTACAATTGATTATTCATAATTTTAATTAATAACTGTTTTATTTTAGACTGGATAGAAAAGCCGTGAAGGGCAATAAAACGCAAACAATATATCCTGTGCAAGTTTCTTTGTTTGCGATGAGATGGTGACGCTATTTGCCAACCTGTCAAAAAAATACGAGAAAAAAAGAGAAAATATTTGTAGGTTAGGTTAGGTTGAAAAGCGCCCAATGCCACTATAGACATACACCTAAGCCAGTAATCGGCTTGTTGTGCACTCTAAAAACTATACAGTAACGTCTAAAAGGATAATTTTAAGTTCGGAATTCCGTGCTACTTACAAAATCCTTAATTGTTTTTAATACCACTCCCCTAAGTTGGTTCATGTCTGGTATTGTGTCTCCACCTAAGAGCCGGTATCTGTTAGACGCAAAAGCCGGCAATGACAAAGAAAATGCTCCAACGCCTCATCATCTTCCCCGCATGCCCTACACATGCTATCACTTGCCGCACCAATTTTACATAAATGAGCTCGAAGTCCTATGTGTCCCGTTATGATACCAATAGCTATACTGAACTCCTTCTTACTTCCGTTCAGTAATAGCCTCGTCTTCTCACGATCTGGATCCCCCCATAGGATTTTCGTCGTCCTACCGACCGTTTCGCTGTTCCCCAATGTTGTATGCGC
Organism: Stomoxys calcitrans; assembly: GCF_963082655.1. Lineage (NCBI taxonomy): Eukaryota > Metazoa > Arthropoda > Insecta > Diptera > Muscidae > Stomoxys > Stomoxys calcitrans. The sequence continues at coordinate 89,066,444 of NC_081556.1, read as the reverse complement.
ATTTGTCACCCACTCCCTTAACTCGGACTGCGTCGACCCGAAAGGCTTCGGGTTAACCAAGTTTATTGACGGCAGTCCTCTGGCCTTCACCGCCAAATCGTCTGCCCTTTCATTTCCCCTTACTCCGTTATGGCCCGGCACCCAAACGATGCGAATTTTGCCATCCTCGGAAAAGACGTTAATCTCCTTTCTACATTGCAGGACTGTTCGTGATCTTACCGTTCTGGTTGTTATTGCCCTTATGGCAATTTTACTGTCCGTAAAGATGTTCACACTCGACGTCCTCGCATTAGCACCACACCACCTCACACATTCCGTGATCGCCCGGATCTCCGCCTGCAGGACCGTTGTATGGTCTGGCAGTCTAAAACAGATCTCAGTGGCTGGGTTCTCAATGTAGACCCCCGGGCCCACTCTGTACTCTTGTTTTGATCCATCCGTGTAACACGATCTTCCAGATGGCAATACTAGGGTTCTGTCGATCCAAGACTGTGCCGATGGCAGCAGTGCCTCACACTCGACTTCAAGGTTCCCCTCAGGTATTCGATCGGTAACCTTTTCCCTTCCTTCCAGGTTTCCTATCGTCGCCTAGATTATACCGCGATGGAATGAGTTGCTCCCATCCTCAATCCATTCTCCCATCGCCTTAAGTCTCATAGCCGCAATGGCTGTCTTACATTTAATCTGTATGTCAGTGGATAGGATATCTAGAATAGTCTCCAGTGACCTAGTGGACGTGGTATTCATCGCTCCACCTATGCCAAGACAACATGTTCTCTGAATCAGTTGTATGGTCCTTATGTTGCACTATTTCTCCATAGCAGTCCACCAAACTACTGAGGCATAAGTAAGTATTGGTCTTACCACGCTCCTGTAGAGCCAGTGGACTATCCTCGGATTCAGGCCCCATTTAGAGCCTACGGCCCATCTACATAGTGCCCAACATCTGTGAGCCATCTCAGTACGCTCCTGAATGCGACACTTCCGACTCAGTTTCTTGTTCAAGAGCACAACTAAGTATTTGATTTTGTCAGATATCGAAATCGTTTTATTGAGGAAACGTGGTGCGTTACATTGGCACACCTTCTTCTTCCTCGTGATTAAGTCTTCTTTGGATTAACATTGAGACCCCTGGGTCTAGCCCAGTCATATGCCATATGCAAGACCATTTCGGCCCTTCTGCATAGCTCGTTCGGATCCTTACCTCTGAGAAGTATTATAACATCGTCTGCGTAGCAGACTGGTTCAAATCTCTCCTCAGTCAGCATCCGTTATAGGTCATTTATGGTGGTCACCCATAGAAGTGGCGATAAAATGCCCCCCTATGGCGTGCGTTATGCCACTTTCTCCCTTATATGGCATAAATACAAGGGAGAAAGTGGCATAAGGCACAAACACAATTGGGACACACAATTTATCCACATGTTCCTTAGCATACGGTTTATACAGTCTCTAAGGACCGGGTCCACCCGGTACTGGTCTAAGGATTGGATCAGTGTGTTGGTCCGCACATTGTTAAAAGCCCCCTTGATATCAATGCATACCGCATGCATTTTGGCATCAAAAGATTCTTCTATTTTATGCACAATCTCGTGCAGGACAGCCCTCCACCGACCTTCCCTTGACATAGGCATGCTGTTTGTATTTGAGCAGTTCGCTGGATGTCCTACTATTAATCATGGTATCCACAATACGTTTCATGGTTTTGAGTAGAAAGGACGTAAGGCTTATGGGTCTGTAGGTCTTTGGTGTCGCATAACTTGCCTTGCCGGGCTTGTGGATATGGTGGATATTATACAGGGTATAAAAGAATCCCTGACTGACTTCAACTATAGCCTTAACACAATTAAACCGTTCCACATGATTTTCTTTGACAAGATCATAAGATCGGATGATTATATTTTAAAACAAGTAAGGTCGTGCTAAAGTCGCGCTGTACAATTCTGGTAGTAAATGTGATGAGTGGACTGTATTGGATGCTTCCAGAACCGTAACAATTTACCATTGAAAGTACAGAAGAAGAAGAAAAAAGGCAAGGTTTCAGTTTGCTAATGTGGAACAGTTTATTAGCGATTTCTTTGCTTACCGCCTCCTAACGATGATGCTGCACAAGTGAAGTTAGTTGAGGCTAAGCAAGCGCGAAAGACGCCCTTTTGATTTAGTAAAGTATTTCAGCCGTATAGATAATGTTAGAAAGAGACAAAAAGGGGGTTTAGTACGTACTAGTTAGTAATCAATTCGTTGCGATACATATTAGGATGAAAGCGTTGCCAATCTTATATTAATTAACGTTAAAGAAAATTCAAATGGTTAAATTCAATATAATTCATTTGCCTTATTCTAAAGATGTTTATGACTTATATAAAAATGACTGCAAAAATGTTGTTGAAGTTGCTTCAACATGCCGGCCGCCTTGCAACACTGCAAAATCAGTAGTGACAAGCACCTGAGATGACCCAGCCAAAGATGGTACTCTGTACTAGTGGCATATTGGAAGACGATTGGATTAGGCCAGCTCGTAAAACTTTGGATAGTTGATCATTCGCCACAATGATTTCAATATTCGATGGGTGAAAAAAATGTGGGTCTGCCAGGTCGGTTAGATGGTCATACAACGCTTTAAGTTTTGGCTCATTAGTGGCTTTTGGTAGCACGGTGTGAAATTGAGATTTTACTAAACCATGAATCTGAATTTTTATTAAAGGGTCATGATACGATTCCAGATTTAAGCAGCAATACTCTTTGCCATCTCGCTTAGTAGTGCGAACATTAAGGCGTTCGACCAATTCTTTCAAAACCACGGTCTGAGCTTCTCCAGAGCTAAGCAGCAATCGCGCTTTTTTTGGACCAGTAGACGTCACGATCCGAGCAAGAGCAGTAGGAAGGAAAACGTGCATTGTTGGACGTCGGCTCAAACGCTCATTTAAGTGTTTCTGACGGCTAGAGGCTACAGGTGTTTCCCGAAGAGCTGAATCGCTTCTTCCGTTTCCTTTCGTCTTAAAATGGGCATTCCGATTTTGTTGTTTGGTTCCAGAGGATTTTTCGTCGGTATGAACCATAGTGTGGTGATTTTGTTGGCATACCATGCACTTTTGCCTGGATGGGCACCAGCTTCGTGTATGTGCAGTGCATAGGCAATTGAAACAAAAGCCTTTTTCTCTTATGACCTTCCGTCGTTCCGAGACAGGCATACGTTGAAATTTGGGACAATGTTTTAGGAAATGTCTTTCCTCGCAGATACGACACTTTGGTGTGCTAGATGTTGAGCTGAAATGTAGGATTTGGTATATTTAATGTGTGAACGGATTTGGAGAAATTTGACAACTAAGCTTTTGGAAGGATACACAGTTTAACCAAGGGTCGAACAATTGTACCCCTCTGTGTGCGTATTTCCGCCACACGAACCTTTGAATCTTGCCCAGTAAATACTTTGATAACTCTACCTAAGCACCATTCAGTAGGGGGTAAATTGTCTTCCTTGACCACAACGAAGTCATCCTTTTCTAAATTTTGTTGAGATGATTTCCATTTATATCTTCTTTGTAGTTCACAAACATATTCGTTTTTCCACCGTTTAGAAAACATTATTTGCAAAGATTTCAGTCTTTGCCAGCGATTCATCAAAGAGAGATTGTCTGAATACTCTTCAGGGATCGCCATAAGCGCTGCTCCTCTTATGAAATGGCCAGGGGTTAAAGGAATAAGATCAGTCGGGTCCTCGCTTATTGGTGACAATGGTCTGGAATTAAGCACACTTTCTATCCTGACCAACAGTGTGGAAAATTCCTCATAAGTAAATTTGAGATTGGAGGCAACTTTCCGTAAATGAGCCTTCATGCTCTTTACAGCTGCCTCCCACAGGCCACCCATATGTGGAGCATGGGGTGGAATGAAATGCCAGGAAAACCCGTACATTCCGTACTTCTCTGCAACCGATTTCTCGGCCTTTCTGAGGAACTCCTTGTATTCCCTTAAGAGAGATCTACTTGCTCCAATGAAATTGGTACCATTGTCTGAGAAGACTTTTTTAGGAAACCCCCGTCGTCCTACGAAACGATTAAAGGTGGAAAGAAAGGCCTCAGTGGAAAGGTCTGAACAGGCCTCCAAGTGAATAGCCCTGGTCGATAGGCAGACAAATATAGCAGCGTATCCCTTTTGCAATTTCGCATTTCGCAATTTGGAAGTTTTCAATTCAAACGGACCTGCAAAATCAAGTCCAGTGTGCGTAAAAGGCAAAGAGAATGTGCATCTTTCAGCCGGTAATGCAGCCATAATTTGGTTTCTCACTCGATGTTTATAAACGGTACAGATTTTGCAACTCCTGACACAATGACGTACAGCGCTCTTTAGGCGAATGATGTAGAACTCCTGTCGAATAGCACGCAACATGGTTTGATGCTCCGCATGTAAAAGAATCTTATGTGTATAATCAATAAACAGCTTGCAAAACCTGGAATTCTGTGGCACTATGATGGGAAATCTTTCGTTAAAGCTTAAGTCCGAGTTTGCCAAGCGGCCATTTACTCGCAGCAGACCATGTTCGTCGAGAAATGGATTTAAAGTCAATAACCTACTTTTGCAATTAATAGGTTGGTGGGACTCAAGGGCCTGGTATTCGGCAGAAAAGTATGAAATCTGTGCAAGTCTTACTAATCGAAATTTTGTAGAAATAATCTCCTGCGGAGAAATGAATACATTTTCTGTTTCCGGGAAGTTCCTTTTTTGACATCTCCTTGCAAATCGCAGCATGAAACAGATTACCCGTAGAGCCCGATCGAGAGATGAGAACCGTTCCAGTATATCGTCAATCACTTGTGTTTGGCAGGTAATAACCTTTTTCTCGATAAAAGCCTCTTTGTAGGTCATTTGCTTAGGCCAAAACTCAGATGGTTTGACGAGCCACTGTGGTCCATGCCACCATAAATGATTTGCGTCTAGTTCTGACGCAGTACATCCACGAGTACCAATGTCGGAAGGGTTATCCTTGGTTGGAACGTATCTCCAGTTGACATTTCCAACGTTTTCTAGTATCTCGGAAACTTTATTGGCAACAAAGGTTTTCCAGTAAAATGGAGGTTTTTGTAGCCAGGATAATGTAATGGTAGAATCTGACCACAGATATATTTCTGAAACAGTGAAGCTTAAATGTTGACGAACTGATTTCAACAATTTTGATAGCAGTGTAGCTCCACATAATTCCAGCCTGGGAAGACTGACAGTTTTCAACGGTGCCACTTTGCTTTTGGAAACTAACAGAAACGATGTTGTAGCGCTATCCGAAATAGTTGATACAATGTACAAACAGGCGCAGTATGCTTTCTCAGAAGCGTCACAGAAGCCATGAATTTGAATCCTTGCCTCTGGGGCGTAATGGATCCACCGAGGAATTTTAATATTCTCAATTTCATTGAAATTTGAAAGAAACATATTCCACTTTTCCAAGGAGTGTGGTTTGACTTCCTCATCCCAGTTCGTGCCGTCAATCCAAAGCTGTTGCATGAGAATTTTGGCCAATACAATTATCGGGGTTAACCAACCAGCTGGATCGAATAGTTTAGCAACTATAGACAATATTTTCCGTTTAGTAATCGGAGTAGACGGGATGGAAATGTTGGTGACTTTGTAATAAAATTGATCAGACATAGCATTCCATCGAATGCCTAATGTTTTGGTATCGCTTGTTTCTTCGATTTTCAAAAAATCTTCTGTAAGAAGGTCTTCCGGGGGCAAGTGTTGAAGAATTTTAGAGTGATTAGCCGTCATTTTTTTTAGAGGGAAACCCGCAGAATTTAACAAGTCAATAAGTTCCAAGACGTGTGATCGGGCTTCCGTTATTGTGTGTCCACCCGAAAGAATGTCGTCCACATAGATTTGGGTTCGTAGAATGGATGCAGCCGTTGGGTGGGTATTCTTTCCATCTTCACTCAATTGCAACAGTGTGCGTATAGCCAGATATGGTGCACAGTTCACACCGAATGTGACAGTTTTTAACCAGAAATCATCAACCCCTTCACTAGTCGAGTTACGAAACAGTATCTTTTGATAGGGTCTGTCCTCTTCGTGAATCAGAATTTGGCGGTACATCTTTTCAATGTCGCCATTAAACACATACTTAAAAAATCGCCAGCGCAATATAACGTTCATTAGATCGTTTTGAAGAGTGGGGCCTGTATGTAGCATGTCGTTCAATGAAACTCCTGTAGAAGTTTTTTTGGATGCGTTAAATACCACTCTTAATTTGGTGGAGACGCTTTCAGATCTAACCACAGCATGGTGCGGTAGATAAAAAGAAGAGTAGCGATTGTTCTCACATATTTCCATTGATGGCGCGATTTCCATGTGATCAAGCTTTAAATATTCAGATAATACCCTTTTGTATTCTTTGGCAAGTTCAGGAGAATGTCCAAGAGTTTTCTCCATACGAAAGAATTGTCCCATAGCAATACGTCGCGAAGATCCGAGTACTCTATCAGGCGGTAAATCCTGTCGGAATGGCAGGCGGACCCTGTATCTCCCATCAGGCAGACGATCAGTTGTCTTTCGGAAAAATTCTTCGCACCGGGCATCACTTTCAGAAAGAGGTTTTGCAATTGGAACTTCCTCTATTTCCCAGAACTTTCGAATGTCGTCATTTAGAGTATCAGTGGATACCACCCAGGAAGCAAATGTTGTAACAGAGCGTGGTCTTGGTGGTCCACTTATCAGCCACCCAAATTCCGTTTCCTGTGCCAAAAGACTTCCAGAAACATTCTTTTGAACACCAGATTTAATGATATACGGTAAAATATCGCTTCCAAGCAACATATCTATGGGGCCAGGCTTAAAGAAGTTTGGATCTGCCAATTCCAGGCGATTTAACGCCGACCAATCAGAAATTTGGGTGGGAGCACCTGGCATTAAATGCTTCAGATTGGAAATAACAATGGCCGAGGTGCGTAATTTGAAGTCAGACTTTCGGGACTGCAGAGTAACATCACACAGTTTAGATGAGTTTTCCAGAACGGTTCCTCCTAACCCAGATATTCGAGTTAACGACTTTTTAGTGGGGATTGAAAGTTGTCTAACAATTCGACTTGAAATAAAGGACTCCTGAGAGCCTTGATCAACAAATACCCGAATGGCAAACAATGTTCCCAAGTGCTCGATGTTCACTAAGGCGGTAGGTAAAACCGTTTCTTGTCCGGAGTTTGCAAAATTAGATTGGACATTCGATACATCATCATAGGCGGCATAGGAAGTAGATGGCTCATCCTCATATTGTGCATCGACGTGAAATGAGGATGATTCATGTTGGTTGTTTTGTGAGCTGTTTCCGGTTGTTCCACTTGTATGTCTTGCACCTGAATTCCTATTTCCGGCGGGGCCAGTGGGATCCGGGTGTAGCATAGTATGATGTGATTGCTGACAAGTCTGGCACAACTTTTCGCTTTGGCAATTCTGAGCCTGATGTCCGTAGGAGAGACAGTTCTCACAAATCTTGTTGGTAGAAACAAACTTTTTCTTCTTACCCAGTGGCCAAGCCTTAAATTGTGGACAGCCCCTCAAAGAATGGTTCTGTCGACAAATTTTGCATGGGCGATAATTCGAATCCGACTTCGTGTGAAAATTCTGAGATTTGTGAGCAGATTGAGAAGAATTCGTCGGTCTCTTCATATCGGAAATTGACTCTAACATGTCTAACCTTTTCGCGATAAAATCATCCAGTTGACTCCAACTTGGCATTGATTTGTGGTCATCTATTGAATTCTCCCAAGCAGTAAGTGTTTCGTCCGGCAGCCTGGACGACACCCAGAAAACAAGAAAAGGGTCCCATGATAAAACAGATAAACCGTAGGACCTTAGAACAGACAGACAGTTGTTAACTGTGAATTGTAAGTTCCTCAAAGCCTTCCCTTTCTCTGAGGATACGTGTTCAGTTTCGAAAATTCTCCTAAGTTGGTAATTTATCAGAATGCGTCTATTTTCATAACGCGATCGCAGAGCCTCCCAAGCCAACTTGAAATTTTCATCAGTGAGCGCAAACTGTTTCACGATCTGATTTGCCTCCCCACGCGTCTTTGACCGAAGGTGGAATAGCTTCTGCGCAGGAGACAATTTGGGGTGTTTGGCATAAATTGCCGTAAACATGTCCCTGAAACTCGGCCACTTATCGTAGCCACCACTAAAAAATTCAGTGTCGCATGGCGGGACTTTTACAACGAAACCCCCATCTTCCGTAGCCCTAGTCTCTGTTTCCTCCTTCGCCTTAGACTTCTCCAGCTTCTGCCTCTCAATTTGAACTAAATCAAGAATAGCCGCCTTACAGGCCTTGTATGCCCTACAAGATTCAGAGAACTTCGCGTGAATCGCATTGCGCACCTCTTGAGTGTACTCAGGTTTTTCAGACGTCATCTCCGTCTCATAAACCTGTGTCAGTTGACGCCAACGTCGCTCCAAGTCATCTAGTTCGACCTGCAAACTAGATGCAGTATGATCCTCAATGGGAATTCCAGAAAAATTGGCGCAAAAAGTGACCACTTGGTCCGAAAAAAAGATAAACCTCTGGGAACTCATCTTCAGCTGAATGTGAGAAGCGACGAAATACCAAACAAACTACAAAATTTGAGAGTATAACAAATAATGGCCTATTCAAATAACCTCAAATGGTACCTTTATCAGTGAAATAAAAGGGTAATATATAGACCTCTACTCGAACTCAACACAGATTGCTCTTCGAAAACCGCCGAAGACAACTCAGGTCCAATAACAAAACATCAATTACCAATCGCGATCATAGGAATTCCGTACCAACGTGAATATAGTACAAAATTCAACTTGGTCAAGTATATCCGGTTACAGGTCTTAACGGATGATCCTAAAACGCAGTGAAGCAATTAAAACCCCAGCACGGAACTTGTGTATACTGGTCTCCTTCGAAATATGGTCACTCTCTTTCTCCCAGTTACTAAGCCATTCGTGATAAAATGATTCTGAGAAAAAAAATTCCACCAAACGTCTTGGGACTTCCTCCTGAGCTCTTCTTCCAGAAAGGAACTCTGAATAGTAACGCGTGCGTGCTATGGACTTCTTCTACCCCGATTCAACGTGCTCTCCTCCTCAGCGGCGGAGCGATTAATCCCAAAGTTCAGTGCTAATATTTCCGGTTCACCGTACTAAGTCTCTTATCTCCGAAATAGATAAATAAACCAAAGTTCTATGGCTCCTAAGGTGTCAATTGGTAATTCATATGAAATATAGTATGTCAAGTGTCACCTATATCCCAAGCCAGGACATATAAGGTGTAATGTAAAAATACAGGTGAGAGATGGGTTCAGTCCCATACAATTCATTCAGGTAAGCAATATGGTAAATAAATTCATGCGCTTAGATTGAAAATAATCGACTGGAGGTAAATAGGAAAAAAATTAAGGTAGCATAATGGGTTCAATACAAATAAGGGTTCCAATGTTGCGGTACTCTCTAATAAGCTGTTTATTTAGAAAATAACCATTTTATGGTTTCATGGCGAGAAATTGGGTAAGTGGGTAACAGAGTAATCGTTTCCTGGGATAATATATATGTATGTGCATTGACGTGGATTGTCCTTTATTATTCGATATATGACCTACATATATTCTCATCCCAAAGTATAGGTGAGTCAATATAAGCATCAAATATTATATTCAAGTATTGATGTCAAACTTCATCAAGATAACTTCATAACCTGATGTGCATATATCTCTAAAATTTAATTCATGTTTAATTTCTTTCCTCCTCATGTATGAAATTTGTAGGAGCATCGTAGCCATCTGTCTACACATAACAATACATGTTTCATCTTCCAACCGGTGTATTATTGACAAATTCGTTTTAATTCAATTCCCGGCTGTGATTGGCCACTTGTCATACATGACACCTGTTGGACACTTTCAATTTTAAATATACAATCTCCTTTTGACTTCCAGATAATTTCGTGAATTCTTCGTTATATCCAGATTTTTATTTAGAAAATGTAGCGTTTTTTGGCAATATCGCGTGTTTTTCAGGGACTGAAAGCCAACAACTATTTAAATTGATTTTCTCATAGGAATTTATAAAATTTTGTCAATGAAACTTACGTGAAACCATTGTTTCAATGAAAATAGAAAATTGTCATGATAAAAGGTAAGGTTCAAGGAAAAGTAGCAACATTCATAAAAACAGCTTTTCTATGAAGAATGAAATTTCAGTAGTGACTTCACAAACGGCCCTCGTATGTATACTTTGTAACATGAATGCACTCACCGCTAACCTTCTCTCCCCCTTTTGCAAATCATACCGGTTTCTTGTCTGACTTAGCCGCTAATACTCCATGTGTCTCCAATTTCCAACAAATTCTATGATGTATTTGGGGCTTTTTCCCTTTCGTTTCTAGCACATGGAATTCAATTATTCAATGGATGCTAATCGATGTTAAGGCACAATTTTTCTTTTTTCTTTTCTTTAAACCGGAAACTTCCTTGCTTTTTACACACGCTTTAATTTCAGTAAGAACAAACTTGTCTAATTAGATTTTGCCACAACTATGTTTTAAACTTTCTATACACTTTCAACTTTATTTCCGTTCACCTCAATAGTTTTCTAATTAGAATCTTCCACATTTCTATTACGAAAAAGTTTTTGTTTTTCTCTTTTCTAAAGATTATTTCTTCATATTCATACACCATCCATGCAGCCTCGCTTCAAAAACTAAATGAGGAATCGCCTCTCATTGGTCTTCTAGCAGCCTGAATGTATTCGTCTGCAGATCAGCACGGCTCTGTACGTATAAGAGATGAGTTTGGCTTTATGTATTTGCAGTGGAGTGGAAGAAGTCTCAATCTAAGAGAGTCAGTAATGGAAAGTTAGAGGTCTCAACCGTAGTCGCATAGGATTGGGAGCCTGTTAGTTAAGCCAGTGTGAAATGACAAATCCAATGGCAAAGGGAAGAGCGTCCGTGATGAGATTTCGTTTCTACCTCTTCCTCTGTACGTAGAGAATTATGTATGCCAGCAGCGGCGTGGGCGTGAAGTGCAACAAAATTTATATATTCGAGAATTACGAGTATATCAGTATAAGTAAAAAAAAACAAAATTGTGTCTCTTTGCGAACACTTATGTATAACAAAAGTGTGCAAATTACACCAGTGCTATTAGAGTATTACTCTCTAATCTGCAATTTCTTGTTGTTGCAAAGACAGATTGGAATGACAGCAACTTAGATAACAGTCGTACTCTTAAGTTCTGGGTTAGAAAACAGCAATGCAAATACACACTTTATGTCTATTTATTCCTATAGTCTCATAAAATTAAATGCTCTGAAGATTATCTTAAGCTCGTGAAGCAAGATTCGATCGTTCATATATTTTTGCTCGTGAAGCAATATTAAATCTTTATATAGTCTGCTTGTGAAGCAAGATTCGATTTCCATATATTTTTTGCTCGTGAAGCAAAATTAGTTTCCGAAGGTATCATCAAGAAACTCTTTTGACAAGAGCATTGAGAATTATTCATGTGGACTATGTGCGCCTTTTTTGGGTTTCAACAGTACAAAAGACAGTTTTTTATTTTTGGACTTTCATGTCATGTAACATTCAAATTTAATCGCCAAATCCCTATCCGTTCACACATTAATAAATCCTACGTACCTTTTTCCCATTGTCTTCTATGGAAGTTATAGAATAATTTGTTTTTAAACTAGAGCGGTGGACGTGATCCCAGCTTTATAGATTCACTTGTTCTTTCCAGGTTCGATGGACCATGTACAATTCTGGTAGTAAATGTGATGAGTGGACTGTATTGGATGCTTCCAGAACCGTAACAATTTACCATTGAAAGTACAGAAGAAGAAGAAAAAAGGCAAGGTTTCAGTTTGCTAATGTGGAACAGTTTATTAGCGATTTCTTTGCTTACCGCCTCCTAACGATGATGCTGCACAAGTGAAGTTAGTTGAGGCTAAGCAAGCGCGAAAGACGCCCTTTTGATTTAGTAAAGTATTTCAGCCGTATAGATAATGTTAGAAAGAGACAAAAAGGGGGTTTAGTACGTACTAGTTAGTAATCAATTCGTTGCGATACATATTAGGATGAAAGCGTTGCCAATCTTATATTAATTAACGTTAAAGAAAATTCAAATGGTTAAATTCAATATAATTCATTTGCCTTATTCTAAAGATGTTTATGACTTATATAAAAATGACTGCAAAAATGTTGTTGAAGTTGCTTCAACACGCGCAAAGCCGGCCTTTTGATACCTTTGAGTGTGCAGACTAAATCGTCGAAATTTAAATTTGAAATGTAGAATTTTAACCAAAATCCACACGTATTCTAGGAGTCACAAAAGAAACAAGATGCTTTTGCAAAGGTCCTAAAAGTGATAATCGAGAGATACATTTATGTGGAAGCTATATCTAAATCTGAAAAAATTTCTATAAAATCTTCAGTGATCTGAAAAACCATAAGAGAAACCCTAGTGCCGGTAGGAGCGCTTAACATATGATCAAACTATTGCAGTGTTAGTCAAAATCGGACGAAAATATTTTTGGGAGCTATATCTTAAGGTGAACAGATTTCAACCCAAATCGGCACACATAGTGAAAGTCATAAAAGAAGTCATTGTGCAAAAGTTAAAGTAAATCTGTTTAGAAATATGCTGACAAAGACTCTTAAAGTGAAAATTGGGTGACACCTATATATGGGAGCTATATCTAAATCTGATCCTATTTCTGTGAAATTCAACGACAATGCTGGGAGTTATAAGAGAAACATTTTTGCTAAATTTGGTTAGTGGGTCTGTATCACAGTAGTGGTGTAGGGCATAAACACGATCTCGTATTTAATATGTTATTGGTTGCCCAAAAAGTAATTGCGGATTTTTTAAAAGAAAGTAAATGCATTTTTAATAAAGCTTAGAATGAACTTTAATCAAATATACTTTTTTACACTATTTTTCTAAAGCAAGCAAAAAGTAACAGCTGATAACTGACAGAAGAAAGAATGCAATTACAGAGTCACAAGCTGTGAAAAAATTTGTCAACGCCGACTATATGAAAAATCCGCAATTACTTTTTGGGCAAACCAATAGAATCTAAACTAAACTATCTAATTGTTATAAAGGGTGATTTTTTTAGCTATTATCTTTTTAGAAACACTGGTTTAAACAGCTCACGCACGTTTCGTGTTTTGTTTCACTGTCAAACATTTTCAGTTTGGCCTATAATTTAACCATGAATCCTCTTGCAAACAAACAACGCTTCCAAATTATTGAATTTTATTATCAAAATGGGTGCTCTATTAAGAAAGTTCATCGCGCGCTCATTTTTGGTCTTTTTTCTCATTTTTGGCTCAATAAAGTGAAGTGAATATCAGCCAGAAGCATTGAAAGAGCAACCAATGCATTCAGAAAAAGTCAGCGGCTTATGCGCTGGTGGAATCATTGGACCGTACTTCTTTAAAGATGATGCGAACCGTAACGTAACTGTAAATGGTGAGCGCTACCGTGAGATGATATCCAACTTTGTTTTGTCCAAAATGCAAGAGCTTGACTTGCATGACATGTGGTTTAAACAACACGGTGCCACATGTCACATAGCAATGGCATTATTCAGAGGCGAGTTCGGTGAACATTTTAAGTCCATCTGTTTTTGAGAAATATTGCAATAAAGAGCTCATTTGTGAACCGATTCTCTCGAAATTTGGCAGGAAGGAGTTTCTTATGACCCTTAATATCACTGGTGAATTTCATAGAAATCGATCTAGATTTAAATATAGCTATCATATATGTAAATTGCCCGATTTTCACTTCTAGAGGCAGTGCAAGCGCATTAATTGACCAATTTTGCCAACGATTTCCTCGACGATAGAACCGATAGAGTTTGGTCATAATCGGTTCAGCTTTAAATATAGCTCTTAGATATTACAGTTTGTATATATTTGCTCGAAATTTGATGAGGATTGTTTAATAACCCCTCTGAAAATATCCAGCGAGGTCCATCAAATTGTTCAGAATTAGATATAGTTCCAACTTTGTACTTAAAGGGTAAAAATGCAAATTTTGCCCATGAACATTCCACTAAGGAACAGGGGCAAACTTCTCACATATCAATGAGTGCAGTCCGATTCAAGTTTAAGCTCAATGATAAGGGGCCTCCTTTTTATAGCCGAGTCCGAACGGCGTGCCGCAGTGCGACACCTCTTTGGAGAGAAGTTTTACATGGCATAGTACCTCACAAATGTTGCCAGCATTAGGAGGGGAAAACCACCGCTGAAATTTTTGTCTGATAGTCTCGCCAGGATTCGAACCCAGGCGTTCAGCGTCATAGGCGGACGTGCTAACCTCTGCGCTACGGTGGTACTTAAAGGGTAGGTGTAGGGTATTATTCAGTCGGCACAGCCCGCCTTTTGCCTTTCCTTACTGGTTTAATTACAAACTTTCATTGAAAGACATGCAAATGCAAATTTGCCAATGAACATTCCATTAAGGAAAATCATCAAACTTGCCACATATCAATGAAATCAATAGAAATTGATTTAAAGCCTATCGGTCTTATATGGGTCTATTTCCTTTTCTCAATCCGAATAAATATTTTTTTTTTGTAAATAATAATTCCTGATACCATAGTGTTGTTTGAAATCACTGTGCTGTATTACGGAAATAACAAACAATCGATACAAATTATTTTAATAAGTTTGCCATACAATCATTAGTTGCCAACTTTGCACCTTTTAATCATTTGGAAGTGATGTTCGATCACATTCGGAAAGTGTATTTGAAATGGGAAAGGTGTTCGGTTCGTAAAGATGGGGTTTGCTAAAATCGGCCTATATACAATTATAGCTGCGATTATCCTGGCAACTTGGTTCGAGGGACATATCGATTGTAAGTGAAGTGATAATAATTCCAAATCATAGCAAACTAAGCATCATTAAACAACTACTTCGAATATAATTACCAAAATTAATCAAAGATGAAATTCAATTTCAACCTTTCTGTAAAGTTTTTTGAATGACTTTTTCAAATATATTGGGTTGCCCAAAAAGTAATTGCGGATATTTCATATAGTCGGCGTTGACAAATTTGTTCACAGCTTGTGACTCTGTAATTGCATTCTTTCTTCTATCAGTTATCAGCTGTTACTTTTAGTTTGCTTTAGAAAAAAAGTGTAAAAAAAGTATATTTGATTAAAGTTTATTCTAAGTTTTATTAAAAATGCATTTACTTTCGTTTAAAAAATCCGCAATTACTTTTTGGGCAACCCAATACATATGTAAATGAGCTATATCAAGTTATAGACCGATATGAACCGTACTTGTCATGGCTGTTGGAAGTCATAGAAAAACACCACATCCAAAATATCAGGCGAATCGAGTAATAATTACGCCCTCCAGAGGCTCAGACTGATTTAGACCATACTTGGCACAGTTATTGGAAGTCATACCAAAACGATATGTGCAAAGTTTCAGCCAAATCGGATAAGAACTGCGCTCTCTAGAAGCTCAAGAACTCTAATCGGGAGATCGGTTTATATGGCAGCTATATCAGGTTATGAACCGCTTTCAACCATACTTAGCACAATTGTTGGAAGTGTGCTAGAAGCTCAAGAACTCTAATTGGGAGATCGGTTTATATGGCAGTTATAACAGGTTGTGAACCGTCTTTAACCATACTTATCACAATTTTTGGAAGCGAAACCAAAACACCATGTGCAAAATTTCAGCTAAATCGGATAAAAAATACGCCCTCTAGAAGCTCAAGAAATCAAGACCCACGATTGGTTTATATGGGAGCTATATCAAAACATAGACCGATTTGGCCCATTTATGATCCTAACCGTCCTACAATAATAAGAAGTATATGTGCAATATTTAAGTGCCTGGCTTTACTCCTTCTAAAGTTAGAGTTGTCGCTAGAGGCATACCCACAGATTCCAGTATTCCTGCAATGTGTAGGGTAGTTCCTAGTCTCGCAAGCTCGTCCGCTTTACAATTCCCTGCGATATTTCTGTGGCCCGGTACCCAGAACAGGTGAGTTTTGAACTGTTCAGCCATCTCGTTGAGAGATCTGCGACAGTCGAGAGTGGTTTTCCTGTTCTCTGTTCTGTTCACGTTCTTCAGGGATTTAATGGCTGCCTGGCTGTCTGGGAAGATATTTATGCCAATCGTCGCTATGGCATTATATCTTAGCCATTCCACAGCTTCCTTAATAGCAAGGATCTCTGCTTGATACACAGTGCAGTGGGCGGGTAACCTTTTCGATATGACCAGTTCTAGATCTTTAGAGTACACCCCAAAGCCCACCTGGTCGTCTAGTTTGCAACCATCCGTATGG
Source organism: Stomoxys calcitrans (assembly GCF_963082655.1). Lineage (NCBI taxonomy): Eukaryota > Metazoa > Arthropoda > Insecta > Diptera > Muscidae > Stomoxys > Stomoxys calcitrans. Next base: position 89,050,122 of record NC_081556.1, on the reverse strand, counting down.
AAGTCTATGTAACTTCTGTTACCAGGGATATCGTAGTTCCAATTGGTTCTATAGTTGTACAGTAATTTTTATCAAAAAGCGTCTCAAGTAGGGTGTAATCCACACTGCCTGGAACATCGGATATTGTATCAAGGGTAACACAGTGTCCGTAGCCGCCACATGACCAATAAGAAAGCTCCGTTAATCTCACGGCAGTGGTCGCTGCAATTTTGGTAGCCACAATATCCGGAGGAATAAGATGTAGCATTAAATTCAGTGCATCAGATGTGGTCGTCATCAGTGCGGCTGTGATACACAAACAAGCCATCCTTTGTATCCGGTTAAGTATTGAGCAGTTGGTGGACTTCTGAAGCACCATCCACCAGACCGCAACATCATATAGCATTATAGGTCTGACAACTGCAGTATAAACCCAATGCATGACACGAGGTCTAAACCCCCAAATTTTGCCAATGGCTCTCTTGCAGGTGTGTAGGGCAAGAGTGGCGTTTCTTGCCCTTCCCAAAATGTTGGATTTGAAGTTCAATTTCCTGTCCAGCAAAACATCCGCTTTCTGTAAATGGAACATTCTCTATTCCCAAGGAGACAGATTGCACTGCAGGCAACTTGTATCTCCAGCTGAAAAGAACTACTTCTGTCTTGCACGGATTTATACCGGTAGCCCACTTTGCTGTTGCACATAGAGCTTCTTGAAGTATTTCTCTTAGAGTGCTGGGAAACTTTCCCCTAACCGCAATTGCCATGTCATCAGCATACGCGACCACTTTTATGCATTTTTCTTCCAGAGACAATAATATATTGTTAATCGCTATATTCCAAAGTAAAGGAGACAGTACACCTTCTTGAGGTGTTCCTTTGCTGACTCATCTTTTTAGATCCACAGTTCCCAAGCCTGCCGTAATGCATCTTTTAGTAAGTTAGTTATTAATAAACTTTCTTACAGTAGAGTTGATGTCTATGAACTCCAACTCCTTCATGATTGACGTCGGTTTTACATTATTGAAAGCACTTCCAATGTCAAGAAATGCTACCATTGTATATTCCTTGACAGCGAGAGAACCCTGTATGTAGCCGACTAGGTAGTGAAGGGCTGATTCAGTGCATTTGCCTTTACTATATGCATCTTTGCCCTGAGATATGTTTCTATCAACCTCTCAAGAGTGTTAAGCATAAAGGACGATAGACTAAAAGGAGAAAAATCTTTCGCCTTCGTGTGCTAGGTTTTCCCCGCTTTCGGAATGAAAATGACCTTCGTATCACTCCATCCCACAGGAATATATGACATTCTGATACAAGCAGAGTATATCTTCCAAAGCCAGGGAACCAGTCTATCAGACAAAGCTTGTAATTCAAGCGGTGATACATCATCAGGGCGTGGCGACTTAAAGGAATCGAAACTTCTTATCGCCCAAAGGATTTTCGTCTCAGGCACAATTTCCCTAAAAACCTTCTTCTGGCGCCATGTTGTCCTTTGGAAAATTAAGAGCTTAAAAGCAACACAAAGTGAATTCGGTTTATGCTAAAGTGCTGTTCTTAATTCAGTATTCGTGAGTTAAGAGTGCTTTCAGTTATAGAAAACATATTCGCAGTCTTTTTCATATAAATTTCTCTATATAACTTCATTAAATCGAATTTTATACAGTGATCATGCAAATTCCTAATTTGTATCTTGTTTTTAACCAGTGACCAAATACCGCCAAATGCCTTCACTTTATGAATTGGACGATTATGATGAATGTCTTCAGCAACAAAATGCTTCATATTGCATGGTCTATATCGAAATACAACCGAACAATAAATCAACGTTGTGGCAGCATATTTGGAACTTTCAAACGTCATATAAATTCCGCTACCGACATGATATATTGTATCGTGGTGTTTGCACTACAAAATGTAGTAAATATCCCAATGGCCCCAGTATAGAAAAACTAAATAGAGAAATTATAGCGGATTCTCAACCAGTTAGTGAAAATATAGTAATGATTGACAAGCTGCATCATCTATCCCGAAGTCAAAATTTAATTTCTCTATATGAAGACCAACTGCACGAGTGTCTTAGCAATGACTTTCTGGAGAAGTACCACCTTAATGTAAAAACCTTCTTAACATATTGTGAAAGTTTTCAGGAGCCGCTGAGTAAAGGTAAATATATAATTTTTTTGTATTTTGTTGAAGGGCTATTTAAGCAGGTTGTGTTTTTTTTTTCAAAAAGAAAACAAATCGTTTTCATTATTCTTCTCGTCGTTTCATTGGCAGTTGCTTTTTTCAAACTTTATCATGACAGAGTTTATTAAGGTTCCAATTTAAAGGTATTTTTTATGTGTATACACTCATTGAAATTTTTTATTAAAAATAGCAAAAAAGTTTGCTAAAACAACAGTTTTGTTTCCTGAAAAAGGGAAAGCAGACATGACTGCTGTTTCAGCAAACATAGTGCTATTGCTTTAGCGAATATTTCGTACTGCTATTACAGCTAACAAAATCTGCTGTTTTAACTACAGTTGAACCTCGATTATCCGGCTCGCTTGGGACCGAGCTTAGAACGGAAAATTGAAAAACACGATTAATAGAGTTTTTTTTTAATGTCATTAATTATGTATGTATATGAATATTGTTTTAAAACAAATATATTGGGTTGCCCAAAAATTAATTGTCGGTAATATAGTAGTAATATAGTCGGCGTTGAAAATTTTTTTCAACGGCTTGTGACTCTGTAAGTGCATTCTTTCTTCTGTCAGTTATCAGCTGTTACTTTTAGCTTGCTTTAGAAAAAAAGTGCGCGAAATTTTGTTTACATTTGTTTGTTTGGCGTCAATTTTTAAATGGGTGCCACATGTATTGAAAGAAATTCATTTAAGAAACCGAATCAACGCTTGTGATATGCACATTAAACGCAATGAATTCGATCCGTTTTTTGAACGAATCATAACTGGAGATGAAAAATGGATTGTTTACAACAACGTTAGTCGAAAACGATCATGGTCCAAGCATGGTGAACCAGCTCAAACCACTTCAATGGCTGATATCCACCAAAAGAAGGTTATGCTGTCTGTTTGGTGTGATTGGAAGGGTGTGGCATATTTTGAGTTGCTTCCATGGAGCCAAACGATTAATTCGGATGTTTACTGTCAACAATTGGGCAAATTGAATACAGCCATCAAGGAGAAGCGACCAGAATTGGTCAATCGTAAAGGTGTCATATTCCACCAGGACAACGCTAGACCGCACACATCTTTAGTCACTCGCCAAAAACTGAGTGAGCTTGGCTGGGAACTTTTGATGCATCCACCATATAGCCCTGACCTTGCACCATCAGACTACCATTTATTTCGATCTTTGCAGAACTCCTTAAATGGTAAAACTTTCGGCAATGATGAGGCTATAAAATCGCACTTGGTTCAGTTTTTTGCAGATAAAGGCCAGAAGTTCTATGAGCGTGGAATACTAAATTTGCCAGGAAGATGGCAAAAGGTTATCGAACAAAATGGCAATTATATATTTGATTAATGTTCATTCTAAGTTTTATTAAAAATTCATTAACTTTCTTTTAAAAAATCCGCAATTACTTTTTAGGCAACCCAATACTTACTCACTCTCTTTAATTGGCTATGACAGAACATTTGTTCCACTAGCCGAACCTAGAATAGCGTTCCAAGCGCCTCGATCTTCTGTGCTCATTCTAAAATCTCTGAGACCAAGTTTCGAGGTTTCTCCCACCACTTCCCGGTTTGCGTATACCACCGTATTTGCCTTCAAAAGACTTCTTTGCTGGAGCTTCTTCATCCATTCTGGCAACATGACCTACCCAACGCAGCCGTTGTATTTTGATGCGTGCAACTATGCTGTCATCGTCATACAGCTCGTGATTAATACGTCGCCTATATTCTCGTTTAACGCAAACTGGTCCATGTATTTTACGAAGAATCTTACTATCAAATACACCAAGCTCTGCCTCATCTGCTTTCATAAGTACCCATGTAACATATAACAACACGGGTTGTATCAATGTCTTGCATTGTGTAATCTTCATGTGTCGAGAGGTGGCCATGTTTCTATTGTAAACTGCTTACTTAGTCCAAAGTAGCACCTGTTTGCCAGTATTGTTCTTCGTTTTATCTCAAAACTGGTTTTATTCTTTTCGGTTACGGCGGTGCCGAGTTAGATAAAGTTACTGACTATCTCAAAGTTGTGATTCCCAACTTTTGAGAAAGATAGTGCACTTAAGTTTTTGTTGTTGACCAACTGCCCCTACCTGTTAAATTAATCTTGGTCTGCTCCGATTTTACCTTGCAAAACATGCTGTTTGTATTTGAAATGCTCGTTCGATGTCCTGCTCCTAATTATGGTATCAACAATCCGTTCCATGATTTTGAGTAGAAAGAACGTAAGGCTTATAGGTCTGTGAGCATTTGGTGTAAGAGTAACTTTATATACTTAATTTCTGACGGATCGACATGGCTTTATCATCCATGAATATTAAAACTATCAAACGAAGCTTATATACTGTGGATATCATGACATATGTTCTTTAAATGACTTTGTCATATATATTGGGTTGCCCAAAAAGTAATTGCGGATTTTTCATATAGTCGGCGTTGACAAATTTTTTCACAACTTGTGACTCTGTAATTGCATTCTTTCTTCTGTCAGTTATCTGCTGTTATTTTTAGCTTGCTCTAGAAAAAAAGTGCAAAAAAAGTATATTTGATTAAAGTTCATTCTTAGTTTTATTAAAAATGCATTTACTTTCTTTTAATAAATCCTCAATTACTTTTTGGGCAACCCAATATATGAGCTTTATCATATAATGGACCGATATGGATCGTACGTGTCATGGCTAACACGTTCAAAATGTCAGCCCAATGGGATAGTAATTGCGTCTGTAGAGGTTTAAGAAGCCAAAACTAAAGATCGGTTTATATGGCAGCTACATCATCGGCTACATGAAGCGATTTAAACCATACTTGGCACCTAGATAAATTTAACAGGTAAGAGCAGTTGCCCAACACAAAAAAATTAGTACACACATTATCTGTCAAAATCAGTATTTAGTGCAACTCTGATTTTGAGTTTGTTATTAATTTGCGCCATTAAATTAAATTAATATTAAAACTCGTTGACAGATAATGCACTTGGCGATATAAAATTGTACTCAAATGCTTGCTGTACACTACCTGGGTTAATATGTCTTGCTTAGCACAATTGTCCCATAAGAATTGCGCCCTCTAGAGGCTCAAGAAGTCAAGATCCGAAATCGGTTTATATGGCAAAACATGGACAGATATGGCCCACGGTAAAGCTAAATCGACTTAGAATGTCAAGAATAAATATACTTTGCTGGGCATAAATCGGACAAAAATTGTTTTTTTAGGGATTCAAAAAACCAAATAGGAGGCCATATATATTTAGGGCCTTATGTGTGCCCTGGTACTGGAAGCAGTCTCCAATCAGATACACTAAGAATATTAGGACTTTAAAAAATATGTATTCATTAGAGGAATGATGATGATGATGATCGCCGGTTGAATTACAAGCTGTGTCTGATAGACTGTCTCCTTGGCTTAGGGAGATATACTCTGCTTGTACATACCTGTTAGATGGAGGGTCACAGAGGTCGTTTTCATTACATACCACACAAAAATAGTCTGTCATCCTTTATGCTGAAGATTCTAGAGAGCTTGAAACACATCTTTGGGCCAATATCCCTGGGGATCCCCGTCTCGGCAACAGCGTGCATATAAACCAAGGGCAAATCCACTGAAACAGCCCTGCACGACCCAGTCGCCTACATAAAGTGTTTTTGACTTTGAAGGTGCTTTCAACGTTAAAGTTTCTAGGCATCAACACTACCGTTGGAAAATGTATCAATAACTTACTTACTATCTTGGCTTGTTACCTGACCCATCTAGTCAGCAGAGAAATGCCTCAGGGGGTGTATTGTCTCATCTACTTTGGAATATAGACTTATACAACATATTATTGTCTCTGGATGAAAAAGGTGTAAGTATTGTTGCGTATGCTGAAAACAGCTCTTTTACACTGAAAAAAAAGTTGGCCGAAATTTAAAGATTTTTCCTTATTCATACGATTATAGCAATATCTACGAGTCAAAGAACCAAACGTTTAAAATAAAGATGCTATCTAAAAACTAAATTTCATATCTACTAACGGACATGACACCCGGTTTCAAATTTCGATCGCTGATTGATTCCGATTTTACTTCATAGATGACTGGCCAATTATTATTTTTTGAAATTGGGAATGATTACTTAAAAAGTTGTAAAATTTATCATCTTTAAATTAAATTTGCTAATCTTTCGCTCGAATTTCAAAAATTAGGAAAACATTTTTTTAGTGTAGAGATATACTTCAGGAAGCCTTACGTACGACACCCCACTTCGTTCAAGTTCTCAAAGAAATAAGGACCTAAAGAAGCACTTCTTCTGACTGCCAGTGCGGAACACACACGGCAGATGTTCCATGGTTTCTTCTTCCTCGACATTCTTACAGCTTCGGCAAAAGTCGTTACTGGCAACCTTCAGTCTGTCAGCATGTTTTCCGATCAGGCAGTGACCTGTCATAACGGACACAATGACTGAGATGTCTGTTCTAGCCAGTGACAGCAATGCCATAGACCTTTTCAAGTCTAAATTAGACCACATAGTTTTGCAATGGTCACAGCCCCCTCTTTGTGACCATCTATCTATCATTCGTTGTCCTTCGGGCATGGTCCTGAAAACTTAGCTTACATGTCGCTAGAGGCATATCCACAGATTCCAGTACCACTGGAATGTGTAGGGTAGTTCCTAGTCCCACATGCTCGTCCGCTTTGCAATTCCCTGGGATATCTCTGTGGCCCGGCACCCAGAATAGGTGAAATTTTGAACTGTTCAGCCATCTCGTTGGGAGATCTGCGACGGTCAAGGGCGGGTTTTGTTTTCAGAAATACGTTCTGCAGGGGTTTAATGGCTGCCTGTCTGTCTGAGAAGATATTTATGCCAATCGTCGTAATGACATTATATCTTAGCCATTCCATATCTTCCTTAATTGCAAGGGTCTCCGCTTAACACGCACTTCAGGAGTAGGGTAACCTCTTTGATATGACCAGTTCTAGATCTTTAGAGTACACCCCAAAGCCCACCTGGTCGTCTAGTTTGGAACCATCCGTATAGAAGTCTATGTAAACTCTATTGCCACGGATATCGTAGTTCCAATCGGTTCTATCAGGTATAGTGGTACAGTACATTTTATCAAAAAGTGGCTCAGGTAATCCACACTGCCTGGAAAATGGAAAATGGTATTAAGGATAACACAGTTTCCGTAGTCGCCACATGACCAATGATAAAGCTCCCTTAACCTCACGGCTGTGGTCGCTGCAATTTGGATAGCCACAATGTCCAGAGGCATAAGGTGTAGCATTAGATTCAGTGCATCAGATGGTGTCGTCCTCAGTGCGGCTGTGAAGCACAAACAAGCCGTCCTTTGGATCAGGTTGAGTATTGAGCAGTAAGTGGACTTTTGAAGCGCCGTCCCCCAGACCACAACACCATATAGCATTATAGGCCTGGTTATAAGAAAGGCTTTAAAGATTTGTATGCACCAATATTTTTAAGATAAATTATTGAGAGTCGGTGACGATCCGAAGAGTTGCTGCCGATTTTTGAGTAATGTTTTGGGTCGATTCAATAAAGAAAATGACAAGGTAAAGGTCTAGATATTACATGACTACTTTATGAATTCGGTAAGTTATTTAAAAAGTCCCATAACCGGTAGATCGCTTTATATGGCAGCTTAGGGGGCATAGGCAGCCCTCATTTTTTTTAAAATGGAAAATTGCCAAAATTCTTGTTGGAGTGAAATTGGAAAATTGTGGTATTCGGTGCAGGAACTGACACATCGGTGTTGACATTTGGTCATGAAATCAGAGCTGAATTTTTCACTGATTGCCAACACAGTTAAAATATCTTTTGGAAGTTGTATTAATGGCTTCGGGAGGCCACCGTATCGCAGAGGTTAGCATGTCCGCCTGGGTTCGAATTCTTGCGAGACCATCAGAAAAAATTTTCTGCGATGGTTTTCCCCTCCTAATGCTGGCAACATTTGTGAGGTACTGTGCCATGTAAAACTTCTCTCCAAAGAGCTGACGCACAGCGGCACGCCGTTCGAATTCGGCTATAAAAAGGTGGCCCTTATTATTGAGCTTAAACTTGAATGGGACTGCACTCATTGATATGTGAGAAGTTGCCCCTGTTCCTTAGTAATTTGCAATTTGCATTAATGGCTTCGAACGCTTGTCAACGGCACCGGCTCTTGCTGCTGCTCGTGTGCCCGGGATCGCATTAACGACGAAAAAACCCATGAATAGAGCTGCCTTAGAAGTTAGGAAAGAGGTATGGTAATGAAATTTGGATTATGGTAAAGTAGACAACTGAAACCAGTTACAACAATTTTTCCCGTCATGTTTTGGGGAAAAATTGGCTTGTCGAAAGTTGGCAATTTTTTTTATCCCCAAAATCTAACGAAAAAATTTCTTGAAATTCTTAGGAGTGAGATTTCTGGAATCCATTTTAATGTCTCGTTGCATTTGATGGATTCTAAAAAAAAAACATACGGCAATAATCCAACTTCTTTTGACACCAGTTTCTATTTTATGCCAAAATCATAAAATTCAGCTTTCGCTAAATGGTCATAAAATATATAGAAAGTGATTTTTTTTCCTAGGGGCTCCGAAAATTTTCAAAAATTTTTAACAGTCAAAATATTTGAAAAAATTGCTACGTCAATATAAATTCTCTTAATTATGAATATACTATAATATGCCTGGTAGCTTGGCTGCCCCCGATGGTACAGCCAATATCAAGGTGTAACTGTATCGCAATCTTAATAGCTTTAGCCTTATCCGTAAAGAAAGAACATTTTAAATGTTTTAGTGCTTAAATGTACGACTTAAAAAAAAAAAATCTGTCAAGGTGTTATTGTATTGCAATTTAGAAATCTTTAGCTCAATTCGTAAATAAAGTACCATTTTGTTCGTTTTAGTACTTAAATGTACAAATTTCAAAAAAATCTTCTAGTCATGCGTTAAATTTTAAAATTTCACAGATGTAGCTCAGTATGTAAATAAAGTGACGTTTTAGTAGCAAAAGGAACGAATATCAAAGAAATCTTCTAGTTTCTCGGTGCATAGTGCCTAGATGTAACTGTATTCCAAATTTCAGAGCTGTCGCTCAATCCCTAAAAAAAGTGCCCTATTGTACGTTTTAGTACCAAAATGAGCGAATATCAAAAAAATATTTTAGTCGTCCGGTGCATACTGCCAAGATGTGACAATATTCCAAATTTCAGATCTGTAGCTAAATCTATAAAGAAAATACTAAATAGTACCAATTACAGCATGTAAGTACATTTTATTCCACTCCTGGTATGATTTCAGCATTTCTTATTTGGTACAACTTATCGTATATTTGTCAAGACATCGATCATTTTTAGCGTTCTACGTTCGTTCTACGTTAAAGTAAATAAGCTATGCGTACCTTTTGGTACCAAAATGTATGATTTGTTCAAAAAATATCACTTAGTCAGCTAACAAATATTTCTAAGTAGAATCTACATGTAAAAATTTCAGAGCTCTCTTTCAATTCTTAAAAAAAGTATGAAGTTGTACCAAATATGGTACTAAACGTACGTTTCATCCGTTTCCATTACTGTTTTTCGTATTTTTATACCCACCACCAAAGGGGTATATTCATTTTGTCATTCCGTTTGCAACGCATCGAAATATTCATTTCCGACCCCATAAAGTATATATATTCTTGATCAGCGTAAAAATCTAAGACGATCTAGACATGTCCGTCCGTCTGTCTGTTGAAATCACGCTACAGTCTTCAAAAATAGAGATATTGAGCTGAAACTTTGCACAGATTCTTTTTTGTCTATAAGCAGGTTAAGTTCGAAGATGGGCTAAATCGGACTATATCTTGATATAGCCCCCATATAGACCGATCCGCCGATTTAGGGTCTTAGGCCCATAAAAGCCTCATTTATTATCCGATTTTGCCAAAATTTGGGACAGTGAGTTGTGTTAGGCCCTCCGACATTCTTCGTCAATTTGGCTCAGATCGGTCCAGATGTGGATATAGCTGCCATATAGACCGATCCTTCGATTTAGGGTCTTAGGCCCATAAAAGCCACATTTATTATCCGATTTTGCTGAAATTTGGGACAGTGAGTTGTGTTAGGCCCTCCGACATTTTTCGTCAATTTGGCCCAGATCGGTCCAGATTTGGATATAGCTGCCATATAGACCGATCCTCCGATTTAGGGTCTTAGGCCCATAAAAGCCACATTTATTATCCGATTTTGCCAAAATTTGGGACAGTGAGTTGTGTTAAGCCCTCCGGCATTCTTCGTCAGATTTGGATATAGCTGCCATATAGACCGATCCTCCGATTTAGGGTCTTAGGCCCAAAAGAGCCACATTTAGTATCCGATTTTGATGAAATTTGGGACAGTGAGTTGTGTAAAGCCCTTCGACTTTCTTCGTAAATTTGGTCCAGATCGGTCGAGATTCGGAATGAAAGGTGGTTTACATATATACCCGAGGTGGTGGGTATCCAAAGTTCGGCCCGGCTGAACTTAACGCCTTTTTACTTGTTTCTCTCAAATTTAAGCCGAGTTTTGAAATTCTAGCTCTACCCGTTCGCCCTATGCACCGTTCACCAATTTTGTACCTTTTTGGTACTTTTTTGTTTCTAAATATGCAAAACTTCAAAAACTCCAAAAGTCCAAAACTCTTTTGGCATCCCAATTAAGGTTACCATAGTGTACCTAAATTCCAAAATTCAAAGCTCTAGCTCAATTAACAAACAAGGTACCATAAAGTACCAATTGCGGTACTAAACGTACCATTTTTCCCACTTCTCACTTCCAAACAGACACATTGACGGTCCCTCAACCTTATCCCAACAACGCCATCCAAAACCAAAAGGGGATAATCCCAATATCGGTATCAAATAAAAGGTATTGGAAACGAATATCGTATTAAAATTTGCATCCAAGTACCCAGCTGGTTTGGGGTGTGTAGCACAAATTTGATATCCATATTTGAGTCGAAATGTCTGAGTGCCATTCCTTCTCTAAAGAGCACTTCTCATTACCCTCATTTTTAAAACCACCAGATCTCGGAAATTGGTAATGCGATTCGTTCGAATTTTTTTTTGCACTCTCACAAATCATGGTTTCTATTGTTAGGGTCGGGTACCTCGGTGGCAGTCCACAGCCCGCCAAATGGGCAATTAGACCAATCACGACAATATAGAGCTCAGACGAAAGGTGCTTGGGAGAAAAAAAAACTTATTTGAACACATGGCTCGTTTTAAGAACTGTCCCACCCGTTTAAATTGATTGATTTTCGGGAAATTGATACTAATTTTGGGGGCAACGTTCCTGGGGTCCACCCTACCATCAAACAGGATTTATTTACAGATCATGTCATTATGGGGCTCATATTAAATGTATTTGAAAGTAGAGCACGAAGCGTATATTTACATTAAGGGCCAAGTGTATCTCTAAACCGAAAATATTTACCAATACGATAATATAGGACTCAAAAGAGAGGTATATGGGAGTGGAGTAAAAATTTAATCAGGAGCCGATAAGGGGCACACTTCTCACACATTAATAAAAGCTTTCCCATTCAAGTTTAAACTCAATGATAAGGGACTTTTTTATAGCCGAGTCCGAATGGCTTGCCCCAGTGGAACACCTCTTTGGGGAGAATTTTTTACTTGACCATGCATGGCAAATGTCGCCAGCATTGGGAGGTGATCAAAACCGCTTTAAATTTTGTCCGATGTTATCGCCAGGATTTGACTGCAGGCGTTCAACGTTATAGGCGGACATAGGCTACAGTGGCACGAATTCGATATACACATTCAGGGCGAAGTGTCACCACCCTGAATAGATATTAGAGAGTTAAAGAAGGCGAAGGGGAGCGGGCTCTATCCAGCTAGTGTTCTATAAAATTTATAATAATTCTGTATGTATCTTTTATTTTCAGGACTTTGGTACAACATATCGGTTTTCCTTTTGATTGCAATTGTCATTGCAAACCTTCTATCAACCTGGTATGATTTTCGCTTGAAATTACAAAAAACTTCAAAGGAATCTACCGGTTCAAATTATTACTCTATACCTCATAGTAATCCAGGTAATGAGATAATTTGTCAAAGCTCTCAATTCGTATCGTTCTAAATTTATTGTTGTTGTAGTTCACAGATATATGTGCGCCTTCTCTTTATATCGCAACTATCGCCGCATAATGATGCCCAAAAGCAATGCCATGGACAAAGATCTTCGGTTTGTTGATGGCATTCGGACTTTATTGTCATGTGTGATTGTTTTGGAACACATTAATGGTTTAGCATGTATGCCATTGGTCAACCCCTAGTACTTTGAATGGCTTTATCTCACCACATATCAATTGATAATGCAACACATTGTGGTCATTATTGAAATATTCTTTCTATTGACAACTATGCTCTTGTATCTAACCTTCCAGAAAGATCAGCACATAACACCGACAACTTCCCTAAAGGAGTGTGCTACGACATTCTTTCGAATGATTGTATCGAGATATTTAAGGTAAGACAGATGATTACAATCAGTTCCATCTTGAAAACCATTATAGAAAACTTGTTTGGCCTTTACAGATATATCCCCTCGATATTATTGCTGGTGGTATTTACATCCCATATTCTTTTACAATTGAACAATGGACCTCTTTGGAGGCATGTGATGGAGCCGCAGGTGATCTTTTGTCGCAGTTTTTGGTGGTCGCACCTACTTATGAAGGACACATTTGCTGGGAACGACAATGTATGTATGTCCAAACAAATTTTATAACCACCACAGTAGTATGGGCGTATACTTTCTTCATCATTTAATTTGCAACACACAACGAAATATCCATCTATGACCTCTACTCTTTTTCTGTAAAACTAGTCAAACCGGGCCCGCTCCGCTGCGCCTTCTTTAACACTTTTATATCATTTAGGGTTGGGACACTTAGCCCTGAATGTGTATATCGAATTCGTACCACTGTAGCCTATGTCCGCCTGCGTTCAAATCCTGGCGATAACATCGGACAAAATTTAAAGCGGTGGTGATCCCCTCTTAATGCTGGCGATATTTGCCATGCATGGTCATGTAAAAAATTCTCCCCAAAGAGATGTCGCACTGCGGCACCAGATTCGGACTCGGCTATGAAAAAAAGTCCCCTATCATTGAGTTTAAACGTGAATCGAAAAGCTTTCATTGATGTGTGGGAAGTGTGCCCCTTCTCGGTTACTGAGTAAATTTTTACTCCACTCCCATATACCTTTCTTTTGGGTCCTATATTAACGTATTAGTAAATATTTCCGGTTTAGAGAGACACTTGGCGCTTAATGTAAATATACGCTTCGTGCTCTACTTTCAAATACATTTTATATGAGCCCCATAATGCCATGATCGGTAAATAAATTCTATTTGAGGGTGGGATGGATCCCAGGGACTTTGTCCCGAAAATGAGTATCAATTTCCCGAAAGTCAATCAATTTAAACATCAAATAGCTTTTATATAATAGGGAGGTGTTTTCGGGTGGGGCAGTTTCCCAAACACTTGGCTCTTCAATTGGATATCAAATTCGTTTTTATCTCTTAAGCACCTTTCGTGGTCTATATACCCATTTGGCGGGTTTTGGACGGCACCCGACCCCAACAATAGAAACTATGTTTTGTTTTGACTGTGAGAGTGCAAAAAAAATTTCGAATGAATCGCATTACCAATCTCCGATATCTGGTGGTTTTGAAAATTAGGGTAATGAGAAGTGCCTTTTAGAGGAGGAATGGCACTCAGACATTTCGACTCAAATATGGATATCAAATAAGTGCTGCACTCCCAAAATCATTTAATGTGAGTCCCATATTGCCATGGTCGGTAAATATGAGATGTTTGCAGGGTGATTTGAGGTGGGACGGCCACCGGCACTTTGCCCTGAAAATATATATCAAATTCGTTTTCAACTCTCAAATACCTGTCATTTGAGTCCCATATTGTCATAATGGGTCAATCAACCTTTTTGACTCATTTTTGAGCTTGACTTGACTAGACTTGAGCTCAAATTTTAATGTCATATTCGTAGTCTACACCCAAATACCTTTCATTTGAGTCCCATATAGACACGGTCGGCTAATATGACCATTTGGGGGTGGGGCGACCTCCCATTACTTGGACCTAATTTTTTATGCCATATTTGTAATATACTGTGGAATACTTTTCATTTAAGGCCCCTATTGACATGAACGTCGAATATATCTGTTTAGAGGAGTTTTTGGATTGGGGAGACCCGCTGGTACTTGGATCCAAATTTTAATACTATATTCGCTTTCTACTCTCTAATACCTTTCATTAGATACCCATATTGTGCCTATCGGTCCACTGTCTGTTGTTTTTTGGTAACGGGGGAGGGTCCACCCCCTTCCGAAATCTATTTTTCGTTCCTGACCATATTCGCAATCTACTCCCGTATACCTTTCATTTGAGTCCCATATTGTCATGATTGTCCAAAAAACCTATTTTAGGGGGTACTGGTGTTGGGGCGGCCCCCCAGTTACTTGGACCCAATTTTTATACCCACCACCGAAGGATTCATTTTGTCATTCCGTTTGCAACACATCGAAATATCAATTTCCGACCCTATAAAGTATATATATTCTTGATCAGCGTAAAAACCTAAGACGATCTAGACATGTCCCTCCGTCCGTCTGTTGAAATCACGCTACAGTCTTCAAAAATAGTGATATTGAGGTGAAACCTTGCACAGATACATTTTTTGTCCATAAGCAGGTTAAGGTCGAAGATGGGCTATATCGGATTATATCTTGATATAGCCCCCATATAGACCGATCCGCCGATAAAGGGTCTTAGGCCAATAAAAGCCACATTTATTACCCGATTTTGCTGAAATTTGAGACAGTGAGTTGTGTTAGGCCCTTCGACATCCTTCGTCAATTTGGCTCAGATCGGTCCAGATTTGGATATAGCTACCATATAGACCGATCCTCCGATTTAGGGTCTTAGGCCCATAAAAGCCACCTTTATTATTCGATTTTGCTGAAATTTTGGACAGTGAGTTGCGTTCGGCCCTTCGAAATCCTTCGTCAATTTGGCCCCGATCGGTCCAGATTTGGATATAGCTGCGATATATACCAATCCTCCGATTTAGGGTCTTGGGCCCATAAAAAGCGCATTTATTGTCCGTTGTCGCCGAAATTTGGGACAGTGAGTTGTGTTGGGCCCTTCGATATTTGTCTTCAGTTTTGCTCAGATCGGCCCAGATTTGGATATACCTGCCATATAGGCCGATCTCTCGGTTGAACAATGACTTGTACTTATAAGCATTTGGTCTAAATCGGATATGTCTATATAGCTGCTATGGGGCATAAGGTATGCATTTTTCACTGGATTTTGACGAAAGGTGGTTCACATATATACCCGAGGTGGTGGGTATCCAAAGTTCGGCCCGGCCGAACTTAACGCCTTTTTACTTGTTGGGTAGTACTTTTGGGGTAAGGGGTGGATCCGCCCCCGTCCGATATCAAAAAATTATATAGCCTATGTTTCCTTCCAGACCAACCTACACAATCTGTGAAAATTTCAAGGTAATCGGTTCAGTCGGTTTTGAGTCTATACGGAACAAACAAACATACAAACAAACAAACACAAATTCAATTTTATATATGAGATTCTTTTGTTAAAAAACTTTTTTCAATCCAAAATATTCAAATTAAAGCCTCTTATCAGTATGTGATCATTGAGTTTTAGACAAATATTGGGTTGCCCAAAAAGTAATTGCGGATTTTTTAAAAGAAAGTAAATGCATTTTTTATAAAACTTGGAATGAACTTTAATCAAATATACTTTTTTCACACTTTTTTTCTAAAGCAATCTAAAAATAACAGCTGATAACAGACAGAAGAAAGAATGCAATTACAGAGTCACAAGCTGTGAAAAAATTTGTCAACGCCGACTATATGAAAAATCCGCAATTACTTTTTGGGCAACCCAATATTTCCTAGTGTTATTCATGAAATGACAAAGAATATGCATAGTTCCTACCCTATGGTGGATTTAACAAAAACATGCATACATATACTTTCTATCATTTCAGTGTATGGCTCATACCTGGTATATTTCAGCCGATTTTCAAATATATGTCCTATTTTCGGCTGTCTTAATTGTGATCACCAAGTAAGCAGGGGTTTTCCAATAAAATAAGTTACCATCTCATTTGCATTTTTATTTCAGATATCCAAAATGGAAAATACCGGTGTACTCTGTCATAGGAATGCTAGGAATGACGCTGCCCAGTATTGTCAGCTACTTCAATAACTTGGAATCCCATAGTACGTCAAGTTTGGAGTAAGTTCAAGATTATGGTTGCAAACTTTCTGAATAGTTCGCAAATTAAAAACGCAATTAATATTTTCTACGCTCAATCTAATTTGTTATTCAAAACAGCAAAAATATTTGCTAAAACAACTGTTTTTGTCTGCTGAAAATGGGAAAGCAGACATTGCTGCTGTTTCAGCTAACATAGGGCTGCAGTATTAGCAAACATTTCTTACTGCTATTTCAACCAACAAAATCTGCTGTTTTGAGTACACAAGTTTGCTGAAAAAATGTATGCTACTTTTTATGGTTGCCAGTTAACTGTTTTGATAACTTTAAGCATTTTTTAGATTTTTTGTAGAAATTTTGTTGGTAGAGATGATTTTAATTTATGGAATATTACTGTAAAGAATCTACCTGATCCATCCATTGGTATACATTTCGAAATAAGGCTTAGCTAGTTCGCATTTTTTGTAATTGCTCTACTAGTGTGGAGGCCACCGTAGCGCAGAGGTTAGCATGACGCTGAACACCTGGGTTAGAATCTTGGCGAGACCATCAGAAAATATTTTCAGCGTGGTTTTCTCCTCCAAATGCTGACAACATTTGTGAGGTCCTATGCCATGTAAAAACTTCCCTCCAAAGAGGTGTCGCGCTGCGGCTAGCCGTTCGGACTCGGCTATAAAAAGGAGGCCCCTTATAATTGAGCTTAAAAGTAAAATCGAACTGCACTCATAGATATGTGAGAAGTTTGCCCCTGTTCCTTAGTGGAATGTTCATGGGCAAAATTTGCAATTTGTAATGTGGACATGACTGGCATGGCCTTTGGTATATAAAAATTTAAAGAAAAATTGTTATGGAAACTGTACATTCACTGTACATTTACACATGTGCTCTATTTTTATACCCTCCACCATAGGATGGGGGTATACTAATTTCGTCATTCTGTTTGTAACTCCTCGAAATATTCGTCTGAGACCCCATAAAGTATATATATTCTTGATCGTCATGACATTTTAAGTCAAACTAGCCATGTCCGTCCGTCTGTCTGTCGAAAGTACGCTAACTTTCAAAGGAGTAAAGCTAGCAGCTTAAAATTTTGCACGCATACTTCTTATTAGTGTAGGCCGTTTGGAATTGTAAATGGGCTATATCGTTCTACGTTTGGATATAGCTGCCATGTAAACCGATCTGGGATCTTGACTTCTTGAGCCGCTAGAGGGCACAATTCTTATCCGATTTAGCTGAAATTTTGCATAAGGTGTTTTATTATGACTTCCAACAACTGTGCTGAGTATGGTTGAAATAGGTCCATAATCGGATATAGCTGTCATATAAACCTATCTGGGATCTTGACTTCCTGAGCGTCTAGAGTGCGCAATTCCTATCCGATTTGGCTGCAATTTCGCACGACGTGTTTTGTTATGACTTCCAACAACTGTGTTAAGAATAATTCAAATCGGTGCATAACCTGATATAGCTGCCATATAAAGCGATATGGGATCTTGAGTTCTTGACCCACTAGAGGGCGCAATTATTATCCGAATTAGCTGAAATTTTGCATGAGGTGTTTCGTTCTGACATTCAACAACTGTGCTAAGAATAGTTCAAATCGGTTCATAACCTGATATAGCTGCCGTTCATAACCTGATATAACTGCCGCCAAAAAACCAAGTTTTTTGGCGGCAGTACTTTTGCCTTCACCGCCAAATCGTCTGCCCTTACATTTCCCCTTACCCCGTTGTGGCCCGGCACCCAAACGATGCGGATTTTACCAACTCAGAGAAGGCGTTCATCTCCTTCTTACACTGCAAGACTGTCCGTTGTGGTTGTTATTGCCCGTATGGCAATTTTACTGTCGATAAAGATATTCACACTCTGAAGATGTTCACACTCTGAACGCACCACACCACTTCACGCATTCCATGATCGCCCGGATCTCCTCCTGCAGGATCGTATTATGGTCAGGCAGTCTAAAACAGATCTCAGTCCCTTGGTCTATTCAAGCTCCTGTAGAGCAAGTGGACTATTCTCGGATTCAGGCCCAATTTGAGCCTTCTCAGTACGCTCCTGAATGTGACACTTCCAATTCAGTTTCCTGTCCAAGATCACACCTAAGTATTTGACCTTGTCAGATATCGAAATCGTCTTATTGAGGAAACGCGGTGCGTTAAATTGGCCCACCTTCGTCTTCCTTGTGAACAGGCATATTTCAGTCTTCTCCGGGTTATCATTGAGACCTCTGGGTCTAGCCCAGTCATATGCCATATGCAAGACCCTTTCGGCCTTACTGCATAACTCGTTCGGATCCTTACCACTTAGAAGTATTATAACATCGTCTGCGTCTAATCGTCTAATAGGTCATTTATGGTGGTCACCCATAGGAGTGGCGATAAAATGCCCCCCTGTGGCGTACCTTGTGCCACTTTCTTCCTAATATTTATGACATTGGACACACAATTTATCACCCTGTTCCTTTGCATATGGGTTATCCAGTCTTTATGCACCGGATCCACCAGGTACTAGTCTAAGGATTGGATCAGTGTGTCGGTCCGCACATTGTTAAAAGCCCCCTCGATGCCAATGCATACCGCCAGGGTGTACGTTTTGGCATCGAAGGATTCTTCTATTTTATGCACAACCTCGTGCAGGTCAGCCTCCACCGACCTGCCCTTGACATAGGCATGCTGTTTGTATCTGAACTGGATGTCCAATTCTTTATCATGGTGTCCACAATACGTTCCAACACCACCGTTGCCTCCTACCAGGCTTTCGCATTATACGCAAGTGAAAATTTTGGCAACACAAGGTGCTTCTTTCTGTAGTAACGCAGGAAATATTCCATCAGGTCCGGGTGACTTAAATGGTTTGAAGCTCCTCAAGGATTCCTTCACCATAAATTCCGTTATTACAAACCTTCGATCAACGCCATTATTCCAAGATTCCAAGGAGACCGGTGTCTCCGTGAGTCCCTTTGTATCCGGTGGAAAATGGGTTTTCATCAAAAGCCTCCATGTCGTCTTCTAAAGTTTCAGTTTAGACATTGGTTATTGAGAGAAACTTTTTTATCTTGGCGGCGTCATCAACGTTGTTGACCTGTTCGCAGAAAAGCTTCCAGGAGGCACGTTTTGCCGGTAATATTATTATATTCCTTGAGCCGTGTGTAATACACATCCCAATAAACTTCAGGTTTTTTACGATGTGTTTTTCCCGAAGAGGACAACTATATTCGAAGGACCCCGTTAGTGCAGTTGAATTCTGTTGACATTTTCGTCAATGTCTTCAATGCTTTGAAAATCTAAATTATCTTGCCCAAGTCTTCTTCTGAGTAGCCTTCCGAATTTTGTCCAGTTGGTTTTCAACTTATTCTGGAAGCTTATCGGATTCGGCGCTGGCCGTGCTATTCTAAACCTAATGTAGCGATGGTCAGAGAAAAAGTGTTCCATGGAGACCCTCCAATACTGAACCTCATCGATTACATTTTCGGAAGATATCGTCACATCTAATAAAGGGTGATTTTTTTGAGGTTAGGATTTTCATGCATTAGTATTTGACAGATCACGTGGGATTTCAGACATGGTGTCAAAGAGAAAGATGCTCAGTATGCTTTGACATTTCATCATGAATAGACTTACTAACGAGCAACGCTTGCAAATCATTGAATTTTATTACCAAAATCAGTGTTCGGTTCGAAATGTGTTCATTCGCCGTAACGTTGCGTCCAACAGCATCTTTGAAAAAATACGGTCCAATGATTCCACCAGCGTACAAACCACACCAAACAGTGCATTTTTCGGGATGCATGGGCAGTTCTTGAACGGCTTCTGGTTGCTCTTCACTCCAAATGCGGCAATTTTGCTTATTTACGTAGCCATTCAACCAGAAATGAGCCTCATCGCTGAACGGTGAATGAACACATTTCGAACCGAACACTGATTTTGGTAATAAAATTCAATGATTTGCAAGCGTTGCTCGTTAGTAAGTCTATTCATGATGAAATGTCAAAGCATACTGAGCATCTTTCTCTTTGACACCATGTCTGAAATCCTACGTGATCTGTCAAATACTAATGCATGAAAATCCTAACCTCAAAAAAATCACCCTTTACCTCCTCCCTAATTCTATTAACAAAGGTAGCGGTGCTACCAATATTAAGTATTACTAGGTCGTTAGTATTCAAGAACTCTGCCAGGGCTTGGCCCCGCTTACCCTACGAAATGTGGTGAGAGGTCGCATCGCACCCTATTAGTACCTCGTTTCCTGTCTGTTTTGCTTTCCTCATCAGCCGTTGCAGCTCCGACGTGGTTGGCGGTGTCGGAGAGTGGAAAGGCAGATAAAGTGATGCCAGGTATGCTCCACCGTCTCCCTTTCTCACCACTATTGCATCCGACGTTGACAACTCTGGGGAAAATATGTAATTCAAGTTGATATGGTTCAGTCCAGAAACTTTGTTCTGGGTCGTCCATGGCTCCTGAATTAAGGCAATATGAATCTTACCCTTCCTGATTTTCTCCATCAGAGCATGCGTAGCAGTTTCGCTCCGATGGAGGTTTATCTGGATTACCTCAATCATTGGTCTTTCAGTAAATGGGACTCTTGGCAGTAGGTGATGATCTAATCGTGTTTCCTGTTTCCTGTCACTGCACTGGCTGATGTCATCGTTTTAGGTTCTTTGCCTAGTCTAGTCTTCCGACTCCTTATAAAGGCGGTAATGGTTCCATCGTCGCGTCCATGTTCGTTTGGTTGCAATGAGACTCCTGTCACTGCGCTGCCTAATGTTTTAATATTAGGAACTTTACCTATCCCAGCATTCCGAATCTTGAAGTGGGTGATGGGTCCGTCGTCGGGTTTCTGTTTGTTAGGCTGCGTTGGGTCTCTTGCCACTGCACTGCCTGATATTTTAGTATTAGGATCTTTGCTTATCCTAGTCTTTCCAATATTAAGAGATGACGTGATTGTCTCGTTGTCAGCCTCCTGTTCGTTGGGCGGTGTTAAGTCAGTGTTGCCTACAGTGAAAACTGCCTCCTTGGGAAGAGAGAATGTTCCATTTACAGAAAGTGCAAAATAACTGGGTGTTGCTGGACAGGAAATTGAACTTTAAATCCAACATTGTGGAAAGGGTAAGAAAGGCTACTCTTGCCCTATACACCATTGGCAAAAGTTGGAGGCTTAGACCGTGAGTCATGCATTGGGTATATGTTGCAATTGTCAGATATATAATGCTATATGGTGTTGTGGTCTGGTGGACGGCGCTTCAAAAGTCCACCTACTGCTCAATACTTAACCGTATCCAAAGGATGGCTTGTTTGTGCATCACAGCCGCACTGAAGACGTCACCATCTGATGTACTGAACTTAATGCAACATTTTATGCCTTTGGCTGGCTACCCAAATTGCAGCGACCACTGCCGTGACGTTATGGGAGCTATCTCATTGATCATGTGGGGGCTACGGACACAGTGTTATCCTTGATACAATATCCGATGTACCAGGCAGTGTGGATTACACCCCACCTGAACCGCTTTTTGATAAAAACTACTGTACCACTATTTCTGATAGAACCGATTGGAACTACGATATCCCTGGTAACAAAAGTTACATAGACTTTTATACGGTGGTTCCAAACTAGAAGACCAGGTGTGCACTCTAAAAAATTAGAAATGGTCATATCGAAAAGGTTACCGAATGACTGCAGTGTGTATCAAGCAGAGATCCTTGCAATTCAGGAAGTGGTGGAATGCCTAAGATATAATGTCATTACGACGACATTATATCTTAGCCAGGCAGCCATTACATCCCTGGAAAACGTATTTATGAACACAAAAACCGCCCCTGACTGTCGCAGATCTCTCAACGAGATAGCTGAACAGTTCAAAATTCACCCGTTTGGATGCCGGGCCACAGAGATATCCCAGTGAATTGTAAAGTGGATGAACTTACGAGACTAGGAACTGCCCTACAAATTCCAGGGATACTGGAATTTGTGGGTATGCCTCTAGCGCCATGTAAGCTAAGTTTTCAGGACGAAGTCCGAAGGACAACGAATGATAGATGGTCACAAAGAGTGGACTGTGAGCATTCCAAAACAATGTGGCCTAATCTAGACTTGAAGAGGTCTATTGCTTTGCTGTCATTGGCTAGAAGAGACGTCTCAGTCATTGTATCCGTCATGACAGTTCACTGTCTAATCGGAAAACATGTTGACAGACTGTAGGTTGCCAGCAACTATTTTTGCAGAAGCTGTGATGAGATCGAAGAAGAAGAGACTATAGAACACCTTCTGTGTGTGTGTCTCGAACCAGCAGTCAGAAAGAGTTCCACTTTAGGTTCTCATTCGCAAGTTATTGGGCTTTTTTAAGTGATCTGGATGGTTCAACGGTAGGAACTAGAAGGCATCTTCCTTCTTCTGTTCGTGTAGTATTACAATGGACGAAAACGTCTAAGTGAGTCTAATGGCAGACTGCCACTTAAACCGACCTAACCTACAGGAATTACGTATTCACGAAATTTTGATAGTTGGCACCCTCCTTTCTATGATGGTTAGCATAAAACGTTTGTAAGAAATTTGCTTGCTTATATTTCCTGTTCTTCAACAGGGCGAAGTGGAATCTTCCTTACAGTGAACAATATTTAATTTTCCATAGAAAACGATCTCGACAAAAAATTCTTCAACAAAAATGGGCGGGCATTAAGTTAATGGAGGGCAACTAAAAGCTTCAAC
Organism: Stomoxys calcitrans; assembly: GCF_963082655.1. Taxonomy (NCBI): domain Eukaryota; kingdom Metazoa; phylum Arthropoda; class Insecta; order Diptera; family Muscidae; genus Stomoxys; species Stomoxys calcitrans. Next base: position 89,026,970 of record NC_081556.1, on the reverse strand, counting down.
CCAGCACAATTAAAATCTTTCTTAACTGTTTTTTACGTTTATATTTGAATTTTCAGAAGCTTTCGTCATTGGTATGCCAAGGATATGGAGACGGGCCTACACTTGTATGGCAGTATCTACGCCAATTTGAATGCAGCATTCATGGGTTTTGTATGCGCTGAATTATTTACCAGATGTCAAGCTAACGATGAGTACAGGAAAATGGTTGTTAGCTTTTTAAGGCCTATCCGCTCCTACTGCTGTTTAGCCATATTGTGTATTTGGTTATTGGGATCGAAATTGTTTTTCATGGAACACTCCATTTGGACAGCTTTATTCCCGATACTTCACAAAAATTTCTTCGTGATAACTTTTTGTGCAATTGTTATGTTGTACAATTTTTGCAACGGTGGTGGTACGTTTTGTTTTTCGTTAAAGGCAAAATACGTTTTTTCAAGTATTTTATTTCTAATTCCAGGTTTTCTTACATGGCCAATTTTCCGCTTTCTAGCAAGGATTTCGTTTCAATTATATCTCTGGCTTATTCCATTCATATTTGCACTATACGCCAGCAATCATCATCTTTGGGAAGCTTCTTATCCGTTAATGGTACGTATGTACGAACATAAATCATAAAAAAAAACTGCGAACAATTTTACCAATTATAAATAGTCAATAATTACTATAAATTTTTGCCCAAAATGGATATACACAATGTGACAGAAGCAAAATTAATGGAACCACGTAATTCAAAACTCTTGGGTTGGAGTTGTGCGATGAACGGCCATTAAAGTGTTCGTAAAAAAGTATTAAAAAAGTCCACTTCTTTTGACCTATAGATTCTATACAAAACCATTAGTTTAGGTTAGGTTAGGTTGAAAAGAGGGTGCAGATATCCGCCCCATACCACTATGGACATACACCTAAGCCGGTAATCGGCTTGTTGTGCGCTCAAAAACTATAACTATATATCCTCTAAAAAAAAATTATGTTAGGAATTCCGTGCTACTTACAAAATCCTTAATTGTTTTCAATACCACTCCCCTAAGTTGGTTCTTATCTGATTTTGTGCCTCCTCCTAAGTACCGGTATGTGTTGGACGCGAAAGCCGGGCAATGACAAAGGAAATGCTCCAACGTCTCATCATCTTCCCCGCATGTCCTACAGATGCTATCACTTGCCGCACCAATTTAACATAAGTGAGCTCATAGTCCTATGTGCCCCGTTATGATACCAATAGATATACTGACCTTCTTCTTGCTTCCTTTCAGTAATAGCCTCGTTCTCTCACGATCTGGATCCCCCCATAGGATTTTCACCGTCCTACCGACCGTTTCGTTGTTCCACAATGTTGCATGCGCATTCGTCGCCCACTCCCTTAACTCGGACGGCGTCGACCCGAAAGACTCCGGGTTAACCAAGTTTATTGAGGGCAGTCCTCTGGCCTTCACCGCCAAATCGTCTGCCCTTTAATTTCCCCTTACTCCGTTATGGCTCTGCACCCAAACGATGCGGATTTTCCCATCCTCAGAGAAGGCGTCAATCTCCTTCTTACACTGCAAGACTGTTCGTGACCTTACAGTCCTGGATGTTATTGCCCTTATGGCAATTTTACTGTCGGTAAAGATGTTCACACTCGACGTCCTCGCGTTAGCACCACACCACATCACGCATTCCGTGATCGCCCGGATCTCCGCCTGCAGGACCGTATTATGGTCTGGCAGTCTAAAACAGATCTCAGTCCCTGGGTTCTCAATGTAAACCCCCAGGCCCACTCTGTCCTCTAGCTTTGATCCATCCGTGTAACATGATCTTCCGTCAATCCAAGACTGTGCCTCTGGCAGCAGTGCATCGCAAGCGACTTCATGGTTCATCTCAGGTATCCGATCGGAAACTTCTTTCCTTCTTTCCACGTTTCCTATCGTCGCCTCGATCATACCGCGATGGTATGAGCTGTTCCCATTCTCAATCCATTCTCCCATCGCCTTAAGTCCCATAGCCGCAGTGGCTCCCCCACACTTAATCTGTATGTCAATGGGTCGGGAATCTAGAATAGGCTCCAGTGCCCTGGTGGGCGTGGTCCTCATCGCCCCGCCTATGCCAAGACAACATATTCTCTGAACCTGTAGTATGGTCCTCATGTTGCACTTTTTCTCCAAAGCAGTCCACCAAACTACTGAGACGTAAGTAAGTATTGGTCGAACCACACTCCTGTAGAGCCAGTGGACTATCCTAGGATTCAGGCCCCATTTCGAGTCTACATAGTGCCCAACATCTGTGAGCCTTCTCAGTACGCTCCTGAATGTGACACTTCCAATTCGGATTCCTGTCCAAGATCACACCTAAGTATTTGACCATGTGAATACAATATTACTGCAAATCGGACGAACGTATATGTGGGAGCTTTGTCTAAATATGAACCGATTTCGAGCAAACTTTATAGACATTGTGGAAGTCGTCAAGGAAAGCGTTGGACAAAATTTTGGGAAGATTGGTCCATAAATGCGCTTGCAGTGGCTCCAGGAGTGAAAATCGGGGGATATATCTATATATATTTATATCTAAATCTGAACCGATTTCTTTGAAATTTCGAGAAAATCGGTTAACAAATGACCATTTTGTTGCAGTATTACTGGAAATCGGACGAACATATATATGGGAGCTATATCCAAATCTGAACCAATTTCTTCAAATTTCAATGGGCTTTGTCTCTAGGCCGAAAAACGTGCCGATATCAAATTTGAAGACGATCAGATGAAAATTGCGACCTGTAGTTTGTACACAAATTAACATGGACAGACGGACAGACAGATGGACATGGCTACATCGAATCAGAAAGTGATTCTGAGTCGATCAGTGTCTATCTCTCTTCCTTTTGGGTGTTACAAACTAATTCACTAAGTTATAATACACTGTACCACAGTAGTGGTGTAGGGTATAAAAGCCGTTTATCCAATTTTGCTCCATATCATTAGTATCTTTGATTAAAAGCTGACTAATGTAAACAGATTTCACAAAACATATATGTACATATAGTTAATCTAAACTAATTTTATAGTTATAAATCGTAAAAGATTAAGGAAAAGAATTGCCGAAGGATCTTTGAGGCGATACATCATTGGGTTGTAGTCGGTATAAACATTTTTGAAAGAATCTCTACACAACCTTTCAGCTGTGAAATGAAACCCAACTGCACGTCTACAATATAAGTTCAAATAGTTGCCGATAAGAGTATTGCTTCGAAACGTCCCTTTTCCAAAACATATAGTAAACAATTTGCCACCTACTGAAAGTTTTTCTCAGCACAGGTAAATTTGTCTACAATTCAAAATATAAACAAGCCTGCTTTGTCAATGAGTCTCGTTTTAGAAGAAGTATATAAATATCAATTATCCTCGATAATTTCAAGTTATAAACCTAACCTTCGAGTTTTTCAAATTTTAAGATTTCAATACACGTATAATTGCATGAATGCTATAAAAACGTACATATGTGAAAAATACAAATAATGCATCTTTTTTAATGTTTTATGCAAATTAATGTGCTTACGAATAAAGAACAAAAATTTTCAAGTGCATATGATGATTTAGTTAGGAAATTTGTAATTACACTAAGCAAATCTTGGTATTCCTAGAAAGTTTTTGCTGTTGCTTAGTTCAGTTAAAAAATCTTTCAAACGAACTCCACTTTAAGAAAATTTTCAGTAAAACCCTGTGTATTTTTTAAGTTGCACGAAACTATTCAAATTTAAGAAATTTTATGAACTAATGTTTTACAAATTTTATTCAACTTGAAGAACATCGATTTTACGGATTGTTGAACTGAAAGCAACGAAACTTTTATCATGAGTTAATAAAAGCGTTGTCTACCAATAGAATATTTTACTTATTGAATAGAATTTTGATTTAGTAAAATTACTTACCAAATTAAAGTTTATGCACCATTTGCAACTAATTAAAGATGTGTAAAATTTATTAAACCAAATTTTATTAAAATGGCTTACTTAATTGGAATACGTTTTTTAATTAATTCTATGAACCACATTTTTCTGAGTGAAGTACGTGTACTCGTACTGACAGAGTTTTAAAGAAAACACTTAATGAAGCTAAGGGAAATGTTTGATACTTTAAAATAAAGCAACCATATCACGTAGACGGTATACAATGATAAATTGAAAGATATCGCCGCCAAAAGGTTAGATTGTTCAAAGTGGTCAACTTTTACAAAATACATTTAGAGTATAAAAATAATTCTATATATTAAGACGATCTAGCCATATGCTTCTGTCTGACTATTCAAATCATACAATTATATTATACTATGATATTAAAAAAAATAGTTTTTTTTTATTCTTTCAGTTGACACATTATAATGTTATATATGTTCTAAGCGTTGTTGTAGCATTCCTAGTTACCGTAATGTTCGAGTACCCCGTGGCCGAGCTTTTCAGTGCATTCAATTTGAAAAGTAAGTATGTTTTTACTATTGTGCTAAAGATGTATATTGTATATTGGAGGCCACTGTAGAGCAGAGGTTAGCATGTCCGCTTTTGACACTAAACAGCTGGGTTCGAATTCTGGCGAGAACGCAAGAAATTAAATTTCAATTAGTTATCCCCTTCTAATGCTGGCGACATTTGTGGGGCACTTTGCCATGTAAAAATTTCTCCCCAAAGAGGTGTCGCTCTGCGACACGCCCTTCGGACTGAGCTATAAAAAGAGGGAACCTTATCATTGAGCTTGAACTTGAATCGGACAGCACTAATTAATATATAAGAAGTTTGGCCTTGTTCCTTATGGAATTTTCATTGGCAAATTTGGATTTACTTTTTATCGATGTTGGTTGTTGTTGTAGCAGTCTGTTGTACTCTAAGGCGGCAACCCTTGCCAATGAAGGACTTCATCGAGTCACTCCAGTACGTACAACCGGCTGTCATGGGATTTTATCGATGTAGGTCGTTGGGGATTGCAAATGGGCCATCTCGGTTCAGATTTGGATATAGCCCTCATATAAACCAATTTCTAGTTTTGACTTCCAGAGACCTCAATTTTAGTCTGATTTGGCTGAAATTTGGTACAAAAATTTGGGTTTTGACTTCTAATATACAAACCCATGCTTAATATAAGACATTGTCTTTTGTATGGGTTTTATCATAATAAAATAAAAATTACAATACAAGTGCCGATTATGATCCGAATCGGTCTATAAACTGATATAGCCTCATTACAAACCAATGCTCGGATTTTACTTCTTGACGCTATAAAAGACTCAGTTTTCATCCGTTTTGGCTGAAAATTGGTACACGGACTTCCGTTCTGACTTCCAACATCAGTGCAGAGTATGATCCGAATCGGTCTATAAGCTGATATAGCCCCTATACAAACCGATCACCAGATTTGACTTCTTAAGCATCTATAGGCCTCAATTTCCAACTGATATGGCTGAAATCTAACACAAAGGCTTCTTCTACGACTTCTAGCGCCCGTGTCAAGTACGATCCCAATTGGTCCATATATTGTTAAACGCCCTAAAAATACCGATTCCCCAGTATGACTACCTAAGATAAAGTCAGCCGCAACCAATTCCCGAGTTGATTGTTAGAAAATAAATCGAAAACGAACTGAGTTAATTAAGGGAAATTTTTAGTGGTGGTGGAATTCATGGTAGTGGGTATCCAAGATTCGGCAGAACCGAACTTAGCACGTTTTATTTGTCTCTTTTAATGTCTGCCTATAAGGAACTTAACAAATTCGAACCATGATGGAGGGTATATAAGAATCGGCCCGGCCGAATTTAAAACTCTTGACTATAAATACATCCGATGACGCCTTTAAATGGATGATGCAAATGAGTAATAAATCAATCCGTACCAAATGTCGTAAGGATAGGTTGAAAATGTTTGTACTTCTGACATAGGTTAGGTTGAAACGAAAGTGCGAATAGTAATTCGCCCCATGGCACTATGGACATACACCTAAGCAAGTAATCGGCTTGTTGTGTGCTCTAAATACTAATAAGGAAGACAAAGAAAATCTTAGTCAGGAATTCCGTACTCCCTAATTGATTTCCATACCATGTCTCTAAGTTGGTCCATGTTTGGTATTGTGTCCCCACTTAAGTGCCGGTGTCTATAAGTCGCGAAAGCAGGGCAATGACGTAGGAAAAGTTACAACTTCTCATCGTCTACCCTACATGCTCTACACATGCTATCACTTGCCGCAACTATTTTGCATAAGTGATCTCGTCGTGTAATGTCTTACTTTCTTTCAATAATAGCCTCATCTTCTCACAATCCGGATTTTCCCATAGAATTTTGAACATCCTACCTACCGTTTCGCAGTTCCACAGTTAGTTAATTAGATGCGCGTTCGTCGCCTACGCCCATAACTCGGACTGTGTCGACCCGACCGGACGAGGGAAAAGGCTGCAACTTCGAGGCCGGATATTATTAATCCTTTTGCATCCGCGAGGCCTGGTCTCCGAGTTCCTTGTTTATAACTTTTTACTATTGAGTGACATTGCCAGATTAGTACTTGCTTTCGCGGCATATAGATGGCCTTATGAAGGACAGAATTACTGCATAAAAAAATAACTTCAAAAGACACTCACATGTGTCCCATATATTTTATGGGGTAATTCAGAAGGAACACATGTAAACGGTATACGAATCCCTTGCCAATGCGGATCGCGTCATCCACAGAGAATGCGTTTATCTCTTTCTTACACTCCCAGACTGTTCGTGACCTTAACGTCCTGGTTGTTATTGCCCTCATGACCAGTTTACTGTCCGTGAAGATGTTCACACTCGACGTCCTTGCGTTAACAACGTATAATGGCCTGGCACACAGAAATAGATCGCAGTCCCTGGGTTCTCAATGTAGACCCCTAGGCCCACTCTGTCTTCTAGCTTTGATCCAACTATGTTGCATGAGCCACCAGAGAGGAATACCAGAATTACGTCAATCCAAGACTGTGCCGCAGGAAGCTGTACCTCGCACTCAACCACAAGTGTCTCCCATCGTCGCCTCAATTATATAGCGATGGTATGACCTGCTCCTATCCTCTATCTTTCTCCCATCGCCTGAAGTCTAGTAGCCGCAGTGGCTCGGATATCTAGTATAGTCTTCAGAGCCTTAGTGGGTGTGGTCCTCATCGCTCCGCCTATGCCAAGACAAAATTTTGTATTATTATCCTTACAATGCACCTTTTCTTCATCGCAGTCCATCGAACTACTGAGGCTTAAATAAGTATTGGTCTATTCAAGCTCCTCTAGAGAAAGTGGACTATCCTCAGGTTCAAGTCCCATTTCGAACCTACGGGCCATCTTCATAGTGCCAAACATCTGTAAGACTTCCTGAATATGATACTTTCAATTCTTCAATTCAGTTTCCTGTCCAAGATCACTCCTAATTTGTTTAGCCTTCTCATATATAGAAATGTTTCTATTAAGGAAACGTGGTGCGTCCAATTGGCCCGCCTTCATCTTCCTCGTGAACATTGAGACCCCCTAGATCTAGCCCAGACGTATGCCATCTCCAAGACGTTTCGGCCCTTCTCCATAGCTGATTCGGATCTTTACTCCTTAGAAGTATAACTTCGAGCGTAGTAGACGTGATCTAATCCCTCCTAAGTCAGCATCAGTAATAAGTTATTTATGGTGGTCACCCTTAGGAGTGGCGACAAAATGTCCCCTTTGTGGCGTGCCCGGTGACACTTTCTCCCTAATGCGATATTTATGTCATGGGGCCCACAATTTATCAACTTGTTGCTTAGCATATGGTTTATCCAGTCTGTAAGGACTGGTTTAAGGATTGAAACAATGTGTCGGTCCGAGCACTGTTAAAAGCCCTCCGCCAATGTGTACGATTTAGCATCGAATGATTCTTCTATTTTATACACAACCTTGTTAAGGCAGTCTTCATCGACCTCCCCTTGTGACTTAGTAGGGAAAATAATATGGAGTGTACTAAATATATTACAATAAAATATGGCCAATAGTAAACTGTTCAGTGTGAACATAGGGCTTTAACAAGCTCTCTCCATCGAGCTCTATCGTTGGCCGAAGCGTTGGCTTGATTTCACGATATATGGGTTGATTCCCCCTCTCTTTTTGTACAAGTGATCCATGGCATATATCATGCACGTAGTCGATGTCTCCAAGGAAGTCGTTAATGACCCAACGTATGCCATAGGCTGTCTCAGCATTAGTTGCTTCTAAAACGGAGTCTAATAAAATTAACAAGTAAGAGCGTGCTAAGTTCGGCCGGGCCGAATCTTATATACCCTCCACCATGAAGCGCATTTGTCGAGTTCTTTTCCCGGCATCTCTTCTTAGGCAAAAAAGGATATAAGAAAAGATTTGCTCTGCTATTAGAGCGATATCAAGATATGATCCGGTTTGGACCACAATTAAATTATATGTTGGAGACCTGTGTAAAATGTTAGCCAATTCGAATAAGACTTGTGCCCTTTGGGGGCTCAAGAAGTAAAATTGAGAGATCGATTTGTATGGGAGCTGTATCGGGCTATAGATCGATTCAGACCATAATAAACACGTATGTTGATGGTCATGAGAGAATACGTCGTACAAAATTTCAGGCAAATCGGATAATAATTGCGACCCCTAGAGGCTCAAGAAGTCAAGATCCCAGATCGGTTTATATGGCAGCTATATCAGGTTATGAACCGATTTGAACCTTATTTGACACAGATGTTGAGAGTAAGAATAGAATACGTCATGCAAAATTTCAGCCAAATCGGATAGGAATTGCGCCCTCTAGAAGCTCAAGAAGTCCCAGATCTGTTTATATGACAGCTATATCAGGTTATGAACCGATTTCAAACATACTTGGGACAGTGGTTGGATATCATAACAAAATACTTTGTGCAAAATTTATTTAAATCGGATAAGAATTGGGCCCTTTAGAGGCTCAAGAAGTCAAGACCCAAGATCAGTTTATATGAAAGCTATATAGGGTTCTATACCGATTCAAACCATACTTGGCGCAGTTGTTGGATATGATAACGAAATACTTCGTGCAAAAATTCATTCAAATCGGATAAGAATTGGGCCCTCTAGAGGCGCAAGAAGTCACGATCCAAGATCGGTTTATATGTCAGCTATATCAGGTTATGGACCGATTCGAATCATACTTGGCACAGTTGTTGGATATTATAATAAAACACGTATTGTAAACATTAAATTCCAATCGGATAAGAATTGTGCACTCTAGAGGCTTAAGAAGTCAAGATCCAAGATCGGTTTATATGGCAGCTATATCAAAACATAGACCGATATGACCCATTTACAATACCAACCGACCTACACTAATAAGAAGTATTTTTGCAAAATTTCAAGCGGCTAGCTTTACTCCTTCGGAAGTTAGCGTGCTTTCGACAGACAGACGGACGGACGGACATGGCTAGATCGACATAAAATGACACGACGATCAAGAATATATATACTTTATGGGGTCTCAGACGAATATTTCGAGTAGTTACAAACAGAATGTCGAAATTAGTATACCTCCCATCTTCGAGGGTATAAAAATAGCGTCAGTGACAGGATGCAACTTTGCTTCACTCCTTTATCGATTCCGCAAGGTCGGCTCTCTTTTCCATTAAAACGGACTTAAACTTCAGCGTTCCTATACAGCTCCCTAATTAGTGCCACGATTTTTCGGGAATACCCTAATTCAACAGCGTGCTCCACATTGAACTTGGTGAAACTGTGACAAAAGTACGCTCGAATTCGATGAATAAAAGGTATAGGTGTATATTTAGTTTTGCAGACTGTTCAATGGTTATGCGGAGGGAGTTAATGTGGTCGGCACAAGAACGTCCTTGCCGGAAGCCTGCCTATTCCTTCCTCAAAATCCTGTCAAGTGCAGGCGAAATTCGTTGCAGAAGAATACTTGCCATCACATTATTTAATGTGTTTAGAAATGTAATCCCCCTCCAGTTCCTACAGGTAAGGTCACCCTTCTTTGGGATTCTTCCATTCCGTGGGGGCAACTTTTGTATTCCATGGGGTATGCCTCACACCGCAACAGTTCAGGGCGGCTGATATGCATTTTTTTTGTGAGACCAGAACTGCCTCAATTTCTTCGTAGGTGGGTGGGGCCGTAGATATATTTTTACGTGGGTTTCGGCGCACAGGGGGATTAAGAAAATCGTAGCTTACGTCGGTTACTGGTCCTTCGAAGCTGAACAAATCGCGCCATCATTCTAATTGCTATTCGGGTGTTGTTAATTCCGATCCGTCCTCATATTTTATTAACTCGTAAATACCACGCATGTTTCCAATATTAGCTGCATTTTCAGCTTGTTTGCCAGCGAACTAAGCGCTTGACAGTGAGGTCGAGACGCGATATTCAGTCCAGGCCGCGATTTCAGTTACACTTGATATTGTCCATATCAGAGCGTTGCGTACCGTTGCCGGTGTTTAATTATCTATGTTTAGGGGAAATAAGGCGAGGCATATGTGCAAATCGGGCTATAAATTAGTCTATTTTAATCTTCGGTCTTATCAAAACTAACTTTATTAAATCTTAATTTTCTTTTCTCTTTTATTCCAGATAGAAAAAGCCATCTAAAGAGCTTCTAAATCTGAAGAATGCGGAATAACTTAAAATTCGAATTACCTTGAAAACTGAAATTATGTTAGACGGTAGAAATCCGTTTTAAATGTTCGAATTTCCAAAATAGAAAAATAAAAATATTCATTCAGTAATAACATCAGAGATGGTCTGTCAGACACCGTGACGTATATGACATACATTTCCGACATACAATACATACGTCGTAAACCCAGCTAAAAATCTAGGTTTCTGAGGGAAAAAATTCGAATGTAAATATTAAAGATTTCCTTTAAAGAACTGTCAAAAAAACCTATTTCAAATCTACATTAAGTTTTGTGACATTTACAGATAGTTATGTAAACATTTACAGATAGTTATGTAGGTTAATGCCGTTTATGACTTTTACAATTTTTTGACAGTCGAAATCTTAAAAAAGCGTCTTACGGACCATCTCTGAATAACATGCATAAAAATATCATGAAATGCGTTTTGAAATCAGCTATATTTCTTGCTCATAGAAACATTTTGGCATGCAAAAATCAATTTCTTGGATTTGTATAGAGATCTGGCATAGTGTAAGTAGTGGATTCGTCAGCTCTAACTAAAGCTCCCTAAAATTGGTCATATCGGCATTTCGAAAATTTTTCGGGCTGTCAAATCTTGATTTGTGGTACGTATGTATATCAAGGAGCCTAAGGCATCCATGTGCTAAATTTCTGCAATATACGATAATAAATATGCGTTTTATAAAGCGAAACCCCTTAATCGGGAGAACCAAATGTCAGCTATATCGGGTATTAAATGCGTCTTTAATGGGCCTACGAACTTAAATCCCCTGATTGCTCTATATCGGGGCTTGGAGTTGCGATGGAGAAATGTGTAACGCAAGGATAATATATGTTGTCTTGTCGTAGGCGGGGCGATGAGGACCACGCCCACTAGGGCACTAGAGACTACTAGATATCCGACCCATAGTTGCAGGTCATACCATCGCTACACAGAAAAAAATCACTCTTACAAAAAATCAACTACCAAATTTGTATGTGAAACTTTAAATTCTCAACGAATTTTGGCATTGAATCGAAAACATTATTTGTTGAAGTACGTAAGTAAGTCTCTACAAGAGTCTTGACAGACAAAATTATTGAAATTTTGTTGACTTTTAACAAATTATTTAGTTGAGGTAGTTGTTAAAATAGGCGCACAAAACTCCCATGCCATTCATGACTTTCAACCCAGGTTCGAGTCCCCCGGTCGGGCAAAAAAACTTTTTTTCATTAAACTTATTTTAGAAAATTCGGCATAAAAAAATATGAATTTCGTATTCAGAAAAAAATTTAGAGTCGTTTTTAACTTTTTTAATTGAGACACTTATTACGGTGCAGCAGTACTTATTTATTTATTTCATCATAAAGAAGATGATGTCAGTAGGATAGAGGATGCTAGCAAGATTACCAAACTTGAGTTCAATACCATGCGACACCAAAATTATTAAAATTTGTTTTTAAGGGTAATAGTAGAAAGTGACAGAGCAAACCCCGAGAACAGCAGTAAAATGAACGAGACAAAGCAGCGCGAGCCGAACAAAGAAAACAAAAACACCACCACCCGAAGCAAAGCACATGCCCTGGCTGGTTAGATGGTTTTAAGCCTTGCTTATGGATATACTGTTGTTGTTGTTATATGTTTGCTGCAAAGATTGCCTTTCAACAACAAATTTGTACTTTGGGTCATTGAGAATCAAAATAAATTGTTGCAGGAAAATTAACAAATTTCGTAGCATTGAGTGTGAACATCATTACAGACAGTAAACCGGCCATCAGGGCAAAACAACCAGAAGGAGATTAACGCCTTTTCTGAGGATGGCACGATTCGCAATGTTTGGTTATCGGACCATAGAGGGATAAGAGGGACTGAAAAAGCAGACGATTTGGCAGTGAAGGCCAGAGGACTGCCGTCAATAAACTTGGTTAACCCAAAGCCTTTCGGGTCGACGCAGTCCGATTTAAGGCTTGGGCGACGAACGTAACACTGTGGACCAGCGAAACGTTCGGTAGGTCGACGAAAATCCTATCGGGAGATCCGGGTCATAAAAAGTCGAGGCTATTACTGAAAGGAAGTAAGAAGGAGGTCAGTATAGCTTTCGCTATCATAACGGGACATATAAGACTGCGAGTTCAGTTATGCAATATCAGTGCGGTAAGTGATAGCTTGTGTAGGGTACGGTATGAGAAACTATTAGTGATTTTGTGTTGGGGTTTCCTTGGCCCTTTAAAGTGTTATGTAATTTGGTTAAGTTGTTTAGCTTGAAGACATTTGTTGTTTTGCAAATAAAGGAATGTTTTTCATTACATTTTCCCAACGTTTCGTCAAATATTTTTTACTTTAAGCGAATTTTATTCCATCTATTTAAATTAGATAACACTGTCACACAATAATGCACATAATATGAACTATTTTATAACTTACAGTATTAATTTTAACCGTTTACATTGATTTTTTGTCAACATCGAACATTAAAACCAAAAAAAGACTTCAATTTATATCACAGATTTTATACACATGGCAACACTGTAGCTAACGCATATGCTGTCCGTATCTTATTTTAGATTCATCGTTCTGTTCATGTTGTGTTGTATTCGTAGGCTGTCTACTGTGAATCGTTTTCTTTCGATCGTTTCTTTGTCCAATATCCGCATGTTTTCAAAGTCTTGTTAGTAGCACAGAATTTCTGATTTAAATTCTCATTTTATTCCCACCCCCAAAGGATTGGTATTAGTATTAGGTCCAAATCGGAACATATTTCGATATAGCTGCTATGAGGCATAACGTATGCATTTTTCACCGGATTTTGACGAAAGGTGGTTTACATATATACCCGAGGTGGTGGGTATCCAAAATTCGGCCCGACCGAACTTAACGCCTTTTTACTTGTTTAGATATGTATGAGCCAAGAATGACACACATGCTTTACTTTATAAAGGGTGATTTTTTTGAGGTTAGGATTTTCATGCATTAGTATTTGACAGATCACGTGGGATTTCAGACATGGTGTCAAAGAGAAAGATGCTCAGTATGCTTTGACATTTCATCATGAATAGACTTACTAACGAGCAACGCTTGCAAATCATTGAATTTTATTACCAAAATCAGTGTTCGGTTCGAAATGTGTTCAAATTTTGACAAATTTTGTTCAGCGATGAGGCTCATTTCTGGTTGAATGGCTACGTAAATAAGCAAAATTGCCGCATTTGGAGTGAAGAGCAACCAGAAGCCGTTCAAGAACTGCCCATGCATCCCGAAAAATGCACTGTTTGGTGTGGTTTGTACGCTGGTGGAATCATTGGACCGTATTTTTTCAAAGATGCTGTTGGACGCAACGTTACGGTGAATGAACACATTTCGAACCGAACACTGATTTTGGTAATAAAATTCAATGATTTGCAAGCGTTGCTCGTTAGTAAGTCTATTCATGATGAAATGTCAAAGCATACTGAGCATCTTTCTCTTTGACACCATGTCTGAAATCCCACGTGATCTGTCAAATACTAATGCATGAAAATCCTAACCTCAAAAAAATCACCCTTTATAAGTTGAAGAGTTGAGAAGACATCTTTTTATACGATTTGTTGAAGTTTGGAATACTGCCACATGGCTTCAAAATTGGTATGGAATTACAAGACTTAATTTCTTTACATATTAGAAGATATTTAATTTTCTACCGAAAATCACTTATTTTATAGTAAATCTATTTAATATTTAAAGCCACAGTGCACCGTGTGAATTCTAGCAACATAGCAAATTATTCATACTAATTTCAACTAAACAGGTCAGTTAACTCGAATTTAATTAGCATAATAGTCATGCGTGCCGTTAAGCAAAAAAACATAACATCAAACCTGTTTAAGAATTAATTGCTTAAATAGCTTTCTTACGATGACATTTCTTTCGATGTTATGACACTCTAGATTTGTCGAGACTACCTCAATTTTTTTTTTAAATAAACACCACTATTAGTTATACTAATCAAAACTTTTGTAACGAAATCAAAGGGCTGCCCATTTAAATTTTGGATCATCGATTTATGTATATCCCATATACAAATGACGCATGATGATGCACCTACACCACTACACTCAGAAAAAAGTGATTCAAAGAACTAATTAAGAAACTTATTCCAATTCAGTTACTCAATTTTAATATAATTTAGATGAATTTTGCATAAAACAAGGAAAAATTGCATGCATCGCATTGGTTAAGAGTGGTACTATGTTCGCTTTTAGCGAAATTTTTTTCATGATTACTTCTTTTAGATAATAGATTTTGAAGCAAAAGAACTTGCATTATTTATGAAAAATGTTCACAAAAGTGTCATGTTATCACTGAGATTTTGTTAGTGTTTCAAAAAAGTAACCGTGAAAAACATGTGTTTTCACCGGTAAAAAGCGAACATAGTACCAGCCATTAATCGCAAATAGTTCATACACTTGAACTTAGTTAGTAATTTAACTAAACCTATTCAACAAATTCTATTCAACAAGTAAAATATTTCTTTGGTACACAACGATTTTATTAACTCATGCTGAAAGTTTCGTCGTTTTCAGTTCAACGATTCGCAAAATCGATTTTCTTCAAGTTAAATAAAATTTTTAAAAATGTAGTTCATAAAATTTCCTTAATTTTAATATTTTTGTAAAACTTAAAAACATCACAAGCTTAAACCAAAAATTTTGTTAAAATAAAGTTGGTTTGAAAGATTTTTTACTGAACTAAGCGAAACCTCAAACTAGCTAGGAATACCAAGATTTGCTTAGTGCACTTACAAATTTCTTAATTAAACCGTCATATGCACTTGATAATACTTACTTCAATTGGCTATGACAGAACGTTTGTCCCATTTGCCGAATCCAGAATAGCCTTCCAAGCGTCTCGATCTTCTGCGCTCTTTCTGTAATCTATAGCAACAAGTTTTGAGGTGTCTCCCACCACTTAATTTTTCCATCGGGCTTTTGGTCGTCCCGGTTTGCGTGTACCACCGTGTTTGCCTTCAAAAGACTTCTTAGCTTCATCCATTCTGACAACATCACCAAGCCAACGCAGTAACTATTCTATCGTTGTCATACAGCTCGTGGTTCATACGACACCTATATTCTCCATTAACGCCAAATGGCCTATATATTTTTTTTTTTTGGGGTTCTCTACTTTTTCTTTATCTGACCGGTTGTACAAGTCGTTTTGGGAGTAGCTACCATCCATTTCGTTCTATCAACAATTAAGGCCAGATTTTCCTTCGATTAATTCAAAGGCTGCAGTTACTACTTCCGATCGGCATAGGCGAGCAGTATGTGTTCTCTTTTGATTAGTGTGCCATCTCTATTTACATCTGCATCTTCTGTGATCTTCTCCAGCAGGATATTAAAGATAACAGACGATAAGCTGTCTCCTCGTCTGAAACCTCGTTTGGTTTTGAATGATGTGGAAAGATTCTTTCCTATTCTTACTGAGCAAGTGTCATCCTGCAGAGTCTTTTTAATTTTGCAGGGATACCAAACTCAGACATGGCTTGAAATACCTTTGAACGTATAGGGCTGTCGAAAGCGGCTTTGTAGTCAACTAAGAGATGGTAGGTGTTGATTTGTCCTTCTCGGGTCTTTTCCAGGATTTGGCGCAGTGTGAATATCTGGTATAGGGTGGATTTACCAGGTCTAAAGCCGCATTGATAGGGCCCAATTAACTCATTGACTTTAGGTCTTAATCTATCACAAAGAACCCTTGAGAGTATCTTGTATGCTATGGT
The DNA here is from genome assembly GCF_963082655.1 of Stomoxys calcitrans. Taxonomy (NCBI): domain Eukaryota; kingdom Metazoa; phylum Arthropoda; class Insecta; order Diptera; family Muscidae; genus Stomoxys; species Stomoxys calcitrans. Next base: position 89,010,614 of record NC_081556.1, on the reverse strand, counting down.
AAGGAGACTTATTCCTCTGTAGTTGGTGCATTTCTTTCTTGTCTCCTTTCTTATATACGGGACATAGTATGCTGAGGTTCCATTCATCGGGTATGCGTTCTTCTAGCCGGATTGCGCACATAAGCTGATGCTTCGCCTCTGGTCTTAAATAGTTCAGCGGGTAAAGCGTCGGCTCCTGCTGCCTTGTTCTTTAGTCGGGTCACTGCTTCTTGGCCCTCATTCTGACTAGGAGGTAAACATTCTATACCATCATCATCGATTTGTTGGTATCCTTTTCGTCGCCAACGTTGAACACTAGCAGTTGGATAAAATATTCTTTCCATATCCTCAGCATGCCATCTGTGTCAGTTACCAGATTTCCTTCTTTGTCTCTGCAGGAGGATGTGCCTGCACCAAAGCCATCGGTTTGATGTGTAATTCTTTGGTAGAATTTCCTGACTTCATTCTGACTCCTGTACATCTCAATTCGCTCACACTCACGTCTTTCCATTTCCTTTTTCTTTCTGTGGAATAGACGTTTCTCCTCTTTCCTTTTCTCCCGATACCTCTCCTTTGTCTGGCGCGTTGCTACTGATTGCAGGGTTTTTCTCTATGCCGCATTCTTGGCTTCAGTAGCATCTCGACACTCTTGGTCGTAACATGGGTGTCTTGGAGGAGGCTTCCATTACCCAAGTACGGATTTCGCGGCATTTTCCATGGATTGGGCAATTGTTTGCCACTGCGCCATTATATCATCGGAACAAGGAGTGCTTTCATCAATCAATCACTCGACTGACCCAGAGTGGAGTATCCCGCTGCCATCTGTAGTTTTTGCAGCTTTTCAATGTCCAGCTTCCGTGCAGTATCAGATCGTATTTTTTCGCCATGATCAGATGGGTGCGAACCTTTGCTGCAACAAGATAATGATTTAGCACGCTGGATGAATGCCTTCCCTCTATTTCAACCTGATAAATTTGGTTTCTTGTGTGTTTAATCGGTTGACAACCATGTGGCCGTGTGAATCCTTTGATGCTGAAATCCGTGACTGCGCCTCAAATGGTCCATCCGTTTAGTCCAATTTTGGCATACTCTTTCCAACATTTCGGCTGGTATCTTACGTATTAGTGATTCAATGTTGACTTCCAATGCGTCAAGCGGGCTTGCATGTATAGACATGAGCTTTACCTAGCCCATAGTCTAAAGGCGTTAAATCGCACGATCAGGACGGCAAATTGACCGGTCCCGAACTTGAAATAAAATGTTCACCGAACTCGTCTCTCAATAAGTCCATTGTTACTCGTGCTGTGTGCCATGTGGCGCCGTCTTGTTGAAATCACATTTCATGCAAGTCAAGTTCTTGCATTTTAAGCAAAAAAAGTTGGATATTATCTCAAGGTAGCGCTTACCATTCACAGTTACGGTACGATTCGCATCATCTTTAAAGAAGTACGGTCCAATGATTCCACCAGCTCATAAACCGCACCAAACTGTGACTTTTTCTGGATGCATTGGTAGCTCTTGCAATTTTCCTGGCTCACTTCAAAATCGACAATTCTGCTTATTTACGTACCCATTAAGCCAAAAATGAGCTTCCTTGGTCAATGGAAGGAGCTCGCGATTAGCTTTCTTAACAGAGCATGCATTTTGATAATAAAATTCAATAACTTGCAAGCGTTGTTCATTTGTAAGACGATTCATGTTTAAATTATAGACCAAACTGAAGACGTTTCTCAGTGAAACAAAACACGAAACGTGCGTGAGCTGTTTAAACCGTTGTTGCCAAAAAGATAATTTCTAAATGATCACCCTTTATGGGTTCAAATTGAAGAAAATCGATTTTACGGAACGTTGAACTGAAAACAATGAAACTTTTATCATGAGTTGATAAAAGTATTGTCCACCAAAAGAATATTTTACTTGTAGAATAGAATTTTGGTTAAGTAAAATTACTTACCAAACTTAAGTTTATGAACTATTTTGCGACTAACTAAAGGGTGATTTTTTTGAGGTTAGGATTTTCATGCATTAGTATTTGACAGATCACGTGGGATTTCAGACATGGTGTCAAAGAGAAAGATGCTCAGTATGCTTTGACATTTCATCATGAATAGACTCACTAACGAGCAACGCTTGCAAATCATTGAATTTTATTACCAAAATCAGTGTTCGGTTCGAAATGTGTTCATTCACCGTAACGTTGCGTCCAACAGCATCTTTGAAAAAATACGGTCCAATGATTCCACCAGCGTACAAACCACACCAAACAGTGCATTTTTCGGGATGCATGGGCAGTTCTTGAACGGCTTCTGGTTGCTCTTCACTCCAAATGCGGCAATTTTGCTTATTTACGTAGCCATTCAACCAGAAATGAGCCTCATCGCTGAACGGTGAATGAACACATTTCGAACCGAACACTGATTTTGGTAATAAAATTCAATGTTTTGCAAGCGTTGCTCGTTAGTAAGTCTATTCATGATGAAATGTCAAAGCATACTGAGCATCTTTCTCTTTGACACCATGTCTGAAATCCCACGTGATCTGTCAAATACTAATGCATGAAAATCCTAACCTCAAAAAAATCACCCTTTAGATGTAAAATATATTTAACAATTTTCCTAGTTTTATGCAAAATTGACTATACACCACTTTTTTCTGAGTGTGGGCAAATTTGCATTGCATCGGTTAACGGGAGCTATACCTTAACATGAACCGAAATTTCAAGGGGCTGATTTTATCTGTTTGTAAATTATAGTGTTTTCGACAGACAGACGGACATGACTAAATCGCCTTGAAATGTCAGGACTATCAAAAATACAATTGTAAACTTTATGCAATCTAGGGCCAATATTTCGAGATAGCAAAGTTAGTGTAGCCCCATCCTGTTGTGGAGGGTCTAAAAACGTTAACGGCTTACCTTTCCTTTGTCTTAACCTTTCCCTAGGAAGTAAATGTAAGGAATTTAAATAAACTTTTAATTGACATAGGGAGAATCAGAAAATGTTGCTGCTTCTTTCATAATACGAACTCAACCTTTTAAGTATTGCAGTACCAGTCTTGAATGTTTCCACATTTAACAAACGAGAAAATACAGCCACGAGCCAAAACTTTCGATTTTAGATTTTAATTAGTTATCTAGCAAAGAAAGCGCCAACGATTTGTTTTCGTTTTCTGTTTTTTTTTCTTAGTTAAGATTTATGTGTTAATTTTCAGTTTGCAAAAACATAAAAAGTTGAAACTTGAACTATTTGATGGTGGAATATGCAGTAGGCAACCTTTCGATAAAGCTACGTCACTAAATAACTGATTTCAACAATAAGTGGTTTGGAAAAGCATTCCAATAAACTCAATTTAATGGTTTTTTGCGTCATGCTCTCTTTTTACCCTACAGCTACAGAGTTAAAGTAGAATAGTTTAATTGATTTCATCCTTTTAAGCTTCGCTACAGTGTAACAAGTAAAATGGTATACAATGCTGGTCAAAATAATATCACAATTAGGATCATCTGCATACTGGTCTCGCTTAGTTTGTATAGAGAAAACTCCTATTTTTTTACATACGGGAATAAAAAGAAGTCATTGGGTGCTGGACTATACGGCGGATGACTCATCAAATCGATGTTTTGAGTGCTCAAAAATGCAATTGTGTCGTATTTTTGGAGCATTTCTTTCGACCAATCGACACGAGCCTTTTTTTGAGCGATTGACAAATTGCGTGGGGTCCAACGCGAACAAATTTTTTTGACGGTCAAATGTTCATTCAATATTGAATTCCTAAGGCTGTCTCAATCTCACAATAGGTCACATGACGATCTTGCAATATTAGTTGGCTTACAACATCAATGATTTTTGGAACAACAATTGGTTTTGGACGACCTTCACGAAACTCTTCTGGGAGTGTACTGCTACCTCAGTTGAATTCACCATACCATCGATAAGTCCTTAAGTCCTTAGAGACTCTATAAACAATATGCCATAAAGATAAGAAATAAGAAAATGCCACAGGGCAAAGCACAGGGGGAATTTTGTTGCGGAAAAAATGCACTTTACTTTACAGGACGCACACACGATTTTTTTATTTTTTGCACTTTCCTAATTTTGACTCCAGAAACACGAAGTAGAAGTTCGTTTTTGGGGCAAAGGCCCCTGGGAGCAAAAAACGCCCCCTTGGGAGGAAATGGACCAACCAAGGCAATATGGGTAACAAATAAAAGGATGTGGTTGCACCAAAGCCATCGGTTTGATGTTTAATTCTTTGGTAGAATTTCCGTACTTCATTCTGACTCCTGTACATCTCAATTCGATCATTTGGTCAATGGTTTTCCAATGCACCATTATATCATCGGAACAGGGAGTGCTTTCATCAAGCAATTGGGTCAGCCGAATCGAGTATGCCGTTGCCATCTGTTATGTTTGCGGCTTTTCAATGTCCACACTCAAAAAAAGTGACCCCATGATTCAGATAAAATGAACTTATTTTTAATAAAACTGAACTTCATTCTGCGCTAAAGAAATTTTCATTTGATTTTAGTTTATGTTGATTTTAAAAATAGCGAAATCATATGAACTCCTGGTTAGTTTAACGATAATTTGATCAAATAAATTTGTTCTTCTTTCTGTACATATGGTAAACTATCGTGTATGACAATTTAAACTCGTTTTAAATTAATTGTTGGAACAAAATGTTTGAATTTTTCATTATAAATAAATTAAAATGTATAAAAATTTGACAAAATCTGGCATTCTATTTGGGCCAATTATCAATAACTCACAAGAAAAAATTCGTTATTCTGAGTATATGACAAATAATCGCGTAAGCTAATTTTAACTCATTTGAAAATAATTTTTTGGAATACATTTTTTTTAACTTTTACTGTAAATAAATGTTAACAAGTAGACCGCAAAATCTGTGCTAAGAAAATTCTGTCATCACTTTATTTAAATGTTGACATTCAAATATACAATGCTTAATATGTTGTGTGCTATTCAATACTCATTCGATTTAAATAAATTTCGTAGTTCGCATGGTTGTGAGTAGAAAGGACGTAATGCTTATAAGGTTGTGGCATTTGTTGTCGCATAACTTGCTTTGCCTAACCCTTGCCGCTTGCCAGGTATTCGATGCATATACAAGTTCTAGGCATCCTGTGATAATTGCGGCCAGATGGGGCTCCAGATAGTCGGCCTGCTTCTGTAGTCGGCCTCCTTATTGTATTCCTTGATCGGTGTGTAATACACCATATACAAAATACATATATTTAATCTTGTTTGCTATTAAAGTAAAGACCACCGTAGCGGTTAGCATGTCCGACGCTGAACGCCTGGATTCGAATTCTGGCGAGAACGTCAGAAAAAATTGTCTACTGTGGTTATCCCTTCCTTATGCTGGCGATATTTGTGCGGAACTATGCCATTTGAAACAAGTAAAAAGGCGTTAAGTTCGGCTGGGCCGATCTTTGGATACCCACCACCTCGGGTATTTATGAAAACCACCTTTCGTCATAATCCAGTGAAAAATGCATAATTTATGCCCCCATAGCAGCTTTATTGAATTATGATCCGATTTGGACCAAATTCGACACGCGTATTGAGAGGTCTAATAAGTACAAGTCATTGTTCAATTTTGTAGAACAAAATATTGTTTTTTTTGGTAGCCATATCCAAATATAGACCGATCTGAACTATATACGACACGGATGCCGAAAAGCCTAATATGAGTCACTGTTTCAAATTTCGGCAAAATCGGACAATAAATGCGCTTTTTATGGCCGTAGCCATATCCAAATATAGGCCGATCTGAACCATATACGACACGGATGTCGAAAAGCCTAATATGAGTCACTGTTTCAAATTTTGGCAAAATCGGACAATAAATGCGCTTTTTATGGGGCCAAGACTTTAAATCGAGAGATCGGTCTATATGACAGCTATATCCAAATCTGAACCGATGTGGGCCAAATCGAAGAGGGCTGTCGAAGGGCCTAACACAACTTTCTGTTCCAAATATCGGCGAAATCGGACAATAAGTGCGCGTTTTATGGGTGCATTTATGGAACAATAAATGCGCCTTTTATGGGCCCAAAACCTTAAATCGAGATATCGGTCTATATGGCAGCTATATCAAAATCTGGACCGATAAAATTGAAGAGGGCAGTCGAAATACCTAACACAACTCACTGTCCCAAATTTGGGCGAAATCGGATTTAGACCCATATCGCCTTTTATGGGTCTAAATCTGGGATGTCGACTGGCCTAACACAACTCACCGTTCCAAATTTCAGCAAAATCTGATAAGTCTATATGAAGATATCGTTCGATATAGCCTATCTTCGAGCTTAATCTGCTTATGGACTAAAAAAGAATCTGTTCAAGGTTTCAGCTCAATATCACTATTTTTAAAGACTGTAGCGTGATTTCAACAGACAGACGGAAGGACATGGCTGGATCGTCGTAGATTTTTACGCTGATCAAGAATATTTGCACTTTATAGGGTCGGAAATGGATATTTCGATGTGTTGCAAACGGAATGACGAAATTAGTATACCTCCATCCTATGATGGAGGGTGTAAACAATGGTATGGCAGCCATGTAAAAACTTCTCCCCAAAGAGGTGTCGCAATGCGGTACGCCGTTCGGACTCGGCTATAAAAAGGAGACAGCTTATTATTGAGCATAAACTTGAATCGGACTGCTCTCACTGATATAAGGGAAGTTTGTGCCTGTTCTTTAATGGAATGTTCATTCCGAACCAACGAAACTTACCCCCTTAAATATTCCTTCAAAATACTTCGCTTGGGATTGTACCCAAGCCAAGTCATAATAATGTAGCTGTTTAACTATACGATGCGAAAGAAAGCTTAATTTATTCAAACTATATTATCAACCAATGTTTGATATTCTTTAAAACTACATACGTTGGCTGCCTACATCTTTATAACAGCATTCAATCGTTTTCCTATTTTGCCAATTTGATAGTGTTTTTCAATACTTCAACTGTCGTATGGCGAGAAAAGTTTATCAACAAATGGTTGTGTGAAGATTTTTCAAGTATGTTAAAATCTAGTTTCTTGATTTATGCGAAATCCCGAGAATCAAATTGTTATTTTAAAGCGTGCAACTAGAAATTCTCTGAAGTGCATTTTTCAACCCCGTTTCGAAAGTACGCCCGATCAACAAAGGCTGCTGCTCCAATGATTTATACAAAAAGTGTGTTTCGCTTTGCCGTTGTTTTGATTATTCTGAACAGCTGTATTGCTAAAAAGTTCGATGGTAGGTTGAAAAATAAAAAAAAAAAATTAAAAGATAAGTTCTAAAAAAAGGACTAGTGTGTACAATTGAAGCCGGACAAATCCAACTTTTGCCAGCTTGTCGAGTGTATGTAAATACTAAGTGTCCTTATTTCAACACAAGTGTCCTAATTGAACTTTAGTGATAGAAAGGAAAATGAAGTGTGTGCATCGCAAACCCCAAAAAATGAATTTTAGTAAATCAACCAATTGTCGTGAAAATTTAAAAAAAAAAATTTTGTTCCCATAAATTAACTTACTAATAAGATGCAAATTTACCCACTTACATAGCATTATCGGATACCACACTCTGACATGAGAGAAGTCAACTCTCTCATATCAGTGTGTTGTATCCGATTTAATGATAAAGCGACGGCTACTCAATGCTGAATATGCACAACACACCATAAAGTGAAAATAAAAACGATTTATATTTCTAAACGAATAACAATATTTTCAATAAATTTGGAGCGAAGTGTGCGGTGCGCCATCCAGGGTTTGAGCCCTCTACGCCTATTTTACTAAGAACACAATTTTTTGGTTTTCCTCAATGAAAGTGTGTTTATGTACGAAATGCTTAAAAAATTATAACGATATCTTATCTTTATATACCACTAGCTGACCCGGGCCTGCTCCGCTGCGCCTTCTTTTACTTTATATGAAACAAAAGTTTCCTTGGAATATTTATTTTCGACAATGAAAGATCCTTTAGTGAAATACCACGCTAACTTGAAATCCCACATGATCTTTATTGGTCTACGAAGTTTGGATGTAAGGTGTACTCCATTCTTAAAATACTTCATTTCAGCCCGATATTCTCATGATGTCTGATTTAGTGGTGTTTTCGGGAGAGAGGTGGTCCCCCAAATACTTGGCCCTGAAAAATATCAGCATCGTGCTTTTCTCTCAAATACCATTTATATAAACCTCATATTGCCATTGGCTTAAGAGGAGTTTACAGGATGAGGCGTCCCCCAAACACATGGCCCTAAAATAGGTTTTCAAATTCGTTTTCTAATCTCAAATACCTTTTATTTGAGCCACATATTGGCATGGTCGAAAAATGTTTTCCTTTGGGGGTGTTTTGGGAAAGGTGTGATGCCCTAAACACATGGTCCTACATTTGGATATCAAATTCGTATTCTACTCCCAAATACATTGATTTGAGCCCCATGGTCGCAAAAAAATTGCTGTTTGTGGGGTGTTTTGGGAAAGGGGTAGACCCCCAGAAAATTGGTCCCGAAAATGGGTATCAATTCTTGCTCTACCCCCCAATACCTTTCATTTAAGCTCCACATTGATATGGTCGGTAAATATGGCCGATCTAGGGGTGTTTTGGGGATTGGGGTGGTTCCCCAAACACTAAGCCCGGAAAATATACCAGCAACGTGCTCTATTCTCATATAACTTTATATCATTTATTTGAACGCCATATTGCCATTGACTTCAAAATTAGATATCAAATTCGTTTTCTAGTCTCATTTAAACTCCAAAAGTCAGCAAATCTGTCCGGTTTGGGGTATTGGCCCTAAAAACTATAAATATTTAGTTCCAGTCTCTTTAAGACCCAAATTGTCTTGGTGAGCAAATACGTCCTATTTGGGGGTTGTTATGGTGGTGGGACGTCCGCTAGACAGTTGGCCCCTAATGTTGATATCAGATACGTGGTCCATTCCCACATACCTTTAATTTGGGCCCCATGTTTCCATAGTCGGCCAACATGACCAGCTTGGGCTTGTTTTGAGCGATGGGCGGCCACTCAGTGAGTTGGCCTTGAAAATATATATCGGATTCGTGTTCCACTTTAAAAAACCCTCTTATTTGAGCCTAATATTGCAATAGTCAGAAAATACTTACTATTTGGGTGGTGTTGTGGAAGTGGGGTGGCCCCATAGACTCTTTTCCCGAATATTGATAACAAATTCGTGCTTCTCTCCCAAAGACCTTTCATTTGAGCCCCAAATTGCTATGATCGTAAATTTGTCACCTTTTGGGGGATGTTTTTGGTGAGAGGCGGCCCCAAACACTTGGTCCCATATTTCGATATCACATTAGTATTCTACTCGCAAATACCTTTCATTTGAGTCCCATATTTCCATGGTCGTTAAATATGTCCGATTTAGGGGTGTTTTGTGGCTTGGGGTGGTCCTCCTAGCACTTGGTCCGACAATTGGATATCAGATACGTTTTCTTATCCTAAATACCTTTCATTTGAGTCCCATATTGTTGTGATTGGTCTAAATATATGTTTGGTAGGTTTTAGGGTAGGGCAGCCCTCCTAGGTACCCCATCCGAAATTTGGATACCAAATTTTTATTTTTAGGGTACAATATATGAGAGCACACAAAATTTCGCTCAAATCGCACCACCCATCTCCGAGATCTGGCGTTTTTTAAAATTAGGGTAAGGGGGAGGGTCCGCCCCCCTTCAGATATCAAAAAATTTAGTACCCTATTTTCACCACGGGGTCATTACGTACCATCTGTGAAAATTTCAAGAAAATCTGTTCAGCCGTTTCTGAGTCTATAAGGAACACACAAACATACAAACAAACACAAATTGATTTTTATATTTATATAAGAAGATAAAGTATATACAATATATTCTTGTTCGTCATGACATTTTAAGTCGATCTAGCCATGTCCATCCGTCTGTCTGTCGAAAGCACGCTAACTTTCGAAGGAGTAAAGCTATCCGCTTGAAATTTTGCACAAATGTTTCTTATTAGTGTACGTCTGTTGGGATTGTAAAGGGGCCATATCGTTCTTGAGCCACTAGAGGACGCAATTCTTATCAGATTTGGCTGAAATTTTGCATGAGGTGTTTTGTTATGATTTCCAACAACTATGTTGAGTATGGTTAAAATCGCTCCATAACCTAATATAGCTGTCATAAAAACTGATCTAGGCTCTTGACTTTTTGGGCCTCTAAAGGGCCCAATTCTCGTCCGATTTTCACGTGGTGTTTTGATATCACTTCCAACAACCGTGCCAAGTATGGTTTAAATCGGATTATAACCTGATATAGCTGCCTTATAACCGATCTTGAATCTAGATTTCTTTATCCACTAGAGGGCGCAATTCCTATCCGATTTTTCTGAAATTTTGCATGAGTTGTTTTGTTATGACTTCGAACTACTGTGCCAAATATGGTTCAAATCGGTCTATAACCTTCAACATACGTGTCAAATATGTTCTGAATCGGTCTTTAGCCTGATACAGCTCCACTATAAACCGATCTCCCTATTTTACTTCTTGAGCCCCTAAAAAACCCAATTCTTATTCGATTTGGGTGAAATTTTGCACATATACTTCTACTGTGATCTCCAACAATCAATTCAATTAGCAAAGCAATCCTTTTCTTTTATCCTTCGTTTATCTAAAAAGAGATGCGATTCATTGTGGAGGGTATATAAGATTCGGCCCGGACGAACTTAGCACGCTTTTACTTGTTGTTTTTAGTTGAAATTTTTCCGAAATTTCATGAATAAAATTAAATATTTTTATATCGGCTACAGCATTTTATATTATGTAGTAGAACATTATACATTAACCGAAATGTTAAAAGTAATACAAGCCCGGTCATCATTCTCGGATCATCGCTACATTAGGTTTAGAATTTCACGGCTAGCGTCCAATCCAATAAGCTTCTGGAAGTGAAAACCAACTGGAAACAATTCGGAAAACTACTCAGAGGAAGACTTGGTCAAGATATTTTAGATTGTCCAAGCATAGAAGATATTGACAACAATATCAACTGGATAACGACAACAGAATCTTGTCTCTCGGAGACAACCGAATCTTGGAACGATGAGTTTGATCGAAGGTTTCTCATTAACGTTGCCCTATTAAAGAAAGTATTGAGGTTCCAAGCATTTAAGTTACCGGACCTGATGTAGGCGGACTACAGCGCACCTCATCTGGCCGCTATATGCACAGAACTACGATGAGGACTTGCATATACTCCGAAAGCCTGGCAGAATGCAAGGGTGGTATGTATACCCAAGCCCGACAAGGAAAGTTATGTGTCACTAAGGACCTAGAGACCTATAAGCCTTTTTACTCAAAATCTTGGAACGTATTGTCGATACCATGTTAAAGAGTAGAACATTTAGAGAACTCCTCAAAAACAAACAGCATGCTTTTGTCAAGGGAAGGGCTGTGGAGACCGCCTGTCATAGAGAAGGCTTTTAACAATGTGCGAATCGACACACTGATGCAATAATAAGACCAGCATCATTTGGACCCAGTCCTTGGAGACTGGATAAACCATATGATAAGGAACTCGTTGTAAATTGTGGGTCCCATGACATAAAGATAAGGAAGGCTCACAGATGTTGGACACTATGGAGATTGCTCGAACAGATGGAGTTATAGTAGGTAGATGAACTTGGCACAGATATTCATTTTTGTCATCGAGTGATATCGCTGAAATTTGGATCAGTGGGTTCCATTAAACCCCTCAAAAGCCGTAATGAGTATGGTACAAAAAGGACCATATCTGGATCTTTCAATTTTTGGTCGTGGGTCCATATAACCTTTGCAAGGGTTGGGTTTAGCCCCCTTATATATCGATGTTCATATTTCAGTTCCCCAGCCAACACAAGTTTTTAACCCGACCTCATACACTGAAATAAAAAAGTTGGCTCAAAATTCAAGATTTTTCCTTATTCGTGGGATTTAAGCAATGAAAACGAGTCAAAGAACCAAAACTATAAAATAGAGATGGTTAGGTTAGGTTTAAGTGGCAGTCTGCCATCGGACTCACTTAGACGTTTTCGTCCATTGTGATACCACAGGAACAGAAGAAGTAGATGCCTTCTATAGTTCCCACCGTTGAACCATCCAGATCGCTTTAAAAAGCCCAGTTACTTGTGAATCTTCACATTCGCTAAATCAGACAAGTTCTCAAAGAAATGAGAACCTAAAGTGGAAATCCTTCTAACTACTAGTGTGGGACATAGTCGATGTCCTCACAGCTTCTGCAAAAGTCGTTGCTGGCAACCTTCAGTCTGCCAGCATGTTTTCCGATTAGACAGTGACCTGTCATGACGTACACAATTATTGAGACGTCTGATCTAGCCAATGACAGCAAAGCAATAGACCTCTTCAAGTCTAGATGAGGCCATGTTTAGAGTACACCCCAAAGCCCACCTGGTCGTTTAGTTTGGAACCATCCGTATAGAAGTCTATGTAACTTCTTCTAAATCGGTTAAGAACTGCGCCCTCTAGAAGCTCAAGAAGTCAAGACCCAAATATGACGTATTTGCTCACCAAGACAATTTGGGTCTTAAAGAGAGTGGAAATAAATATTCCTAGTTTTTAGGGCCAATACCCCAAACCGGACATATTTCCTGCAATAAGGAGTTTAAATGAGATTAGAAAACGAATTTGATATCCAATTTTGAGGCCAATGGCAATATGGGGTTAAAATAAATTATATATAGATATATGAGAATAGAGCACGTTGCTGATATATTTTCCGGGATTAGTGTTTGGGGGACCACCCCAATCCCAAAACTCCCCTAAATCGGGCATATTTACCGACCACGTCAATGTGAGCTTAAATTGGTATTTGGGGGTAGAGCAACAATTGATTCTCACTTTCGGGACCAATTTTCTAGGGGTCTACCCCTTTCCCAAAATACCCCACAAACAGCAATTTTTTACTGACCATCGCAATATAGGGCTCAAATAAAAGTATTTGGGAGCAGAATACGAATTTGATATCCAAATGTACTACCATGTATTTAGGACATCACCCCTTCCCCAAAACATCCCCCAAAGGGTAAAAATTTTTCGACCATGCCAATATGTGGCTTAAGTGAAAGGTATTTGAGATTAGAAAACGAAATTGGTATTTGGGGGTAGAGCAACAATTGATTCTCACTTTCGGGACCAATTTTCTAGGGGTCTACCCCTTTCCCAAAATACCCCACAAACAGCAATTTTTTACTGACCATCGCAATATGGGGCTCAAATAAAAGTATTTGGGAGTAGAATACGAATTTGATATCCAAATGTACTACCATGTATTTAGGACATCACCCCTTCCCCAAAACATCCCCCAAAGGGTAAAAATTTTTCGACCATGCCAATATGTGGCTCAAGTGAAAGGTATTTGAGATTAGAAAACGAATTTGATAACCTATTTCGGGGCCATAATAAATAAATGGTATTTGAAAGAAGAGCACGATGCTGATATTTTTTCAGGGCCAAGTGTCTAGGGGACAACCTCAGGGACAACCTAGGGGTGTTTTCCCTAAATCAGATATCATGAGAATATCGGTCTGAAATAAAGTATTTTAAGAATGAAGTACACCTTTCATCCAAACTTAAATTCGTAGGCCAATAAAGATACGGGATTTAGACTGTAAGTCAAGCGATATTCTATTTTCGTAGCATGGTATTTCACTAAAAGCTCTTTAATTGTCAAAAATAAATATTCCAAGGAAACTTTTGTTTCATAAGAAGTAAAAGAAGGCGCAGCGGTCTATAATTTAACCATGAATCGTTTTACAAAGGAACAACGATTGCAAATTATTGAATTTTATTATCAAAATGGGTGCTCTATTAGGAAATTTCATAGCGTGCTTCTTCCATTTTATGGTCAGTTTAATCAACCATAAGCGGAATTGTCGATATAGGAGTAAAGATCAGCCAGAAGCATTGCAAGAGCTTCCGATGCATCCAGAAAAAGTCACACTTTGGTGCGGTTTATGTGGTGGTGGCATCATTGAACCGTACTTCTTCAAAGATGATGCGAATTTTAACGTAACTCTGCGTAACGGTGCCACATGCCACACAGTATGCGTAACAATGGTCTTATTGAGAGGCGAGTTCGGTGAACATTTTATTTCACGTTCGGGACCGGTCAATTGGCCGCCTACATCGTGCGATTTAACGCCTTTAGACTTTTTTTTTGTGGGGCTATGTTAAAGCTCATGTCTGTACAGACAAGCCCGATTCAATTGACGCATTAGAAGACATTTTTGAGGCATTTATTCGTGAGATATCGGCCGAAATATTCGAAGGAGTATGGCAAAATTGGACCATTTGAGGCGCAGTCACGTTCATCATTTGCATGAAAAAATCTTTAAACATTAAGTTATATGGACCGACCAAATAAAGATTTTATGCATTTTTCTGAATTTCATGTGTTTTTTTTTTAACTTTCCTTAAACTCTCAAAAAATCATCCTTTATAATCGGGAGATCGCTTTATATGAGAGCTATATCAGGTTGTGACCCGATCGAAACCATAATTGACATAGTTGTTGAAAGTCAAAACAAAAGAAAAAACTTCTGGCAAAATTTCAGCCAAATCGGTTAATAATTGCGCCCTCTAGCGGCTAACAAGTGAAGATACGAAATCGGTTTGTATGGGAGCTATATAACGTTATGAACCGGTTAAAGCTATACTTGCCGTAGTTGTAGGAAGTCAAAACAAAACATTTCTTTCGAAATTTCAGCTAAATCTGGTAATAACTGCTCCTTCTAGAGGCATACGAAGTCAAGATCCGATATCGGATTATATGGGAACTTTATCAGGCTATAAACCGATTTAGACCATAGCACAGTTGTTGATGGTCAAAACTTAATTTTTCATGCTTAATTTTAGCCATATCTAGAGGCTTACGAAGGCAAGATCCGAGATCGGTTTATATAGGATCTGTATCAAAACATGGACCGACATAGCCCATTTACAATCCCAACCGACTCACACTAATAAGAAGTATTCATGCAAAACTTCAAGCGCCTAGCTTCATTCCTTCGAAAGTTAGCGTGCTTTGGACAGACGGACGGACAGGGCTAAATCGATTTAGAATGTAAACATGTTCAATAATACTTTGTTTGGTTCTCAGATCAACATTTCGATGTGTTACAAACATAATAACGAAATTAATATACCCCCATCATATGTTGGGTATAAAAAGAGTGGGGATGCACATGAAAAAATTAAAATTTTTGAGACACTACAATTTAAAGGAAAAAGTTCCTCATGTTGCAAACGAAGGCGCAACGGAGCGGCTCAGTTTTAGTTAGTCAACCATAAAAAACATAATGTATTTCCTCATTTATTTCAGCCTCATTGTATAAACAAATTCCTCCACTATTTGCAACTGACGACTACAAGACATGTTTGCAACAGTCAACGGCATCGTTTTGTATGGTTTATGTAGAAATCCAGCCAGATCATAACTCTGACATATGGAGTCGAATCTGGGATCTTCAGAATTCCGAGGGATATCATTATCGTCATGATCAACTGTATCGCGGTGTGTGTACTTCGAATTTTGGAAAAAATTATACAAGTATCACCGTCTACGCCCCATCATGGAATGCCAGTGCAATGGAACCCGAGACGGATAATGTTAAAATGTCCAGAAAGCTCTACAGAATTTCAAGAAAGCAGAAATCCATTTCACATTATGAACAAGAACTGCATAATCACATCTCTTCCGAAATGGAGTCCAAATACAATCTCAGCGTAAAAACCTTTGTGAAATACTGCGACAATCCACGGGAGCCAATTCAGAAAGGTAAATTTATAAAATTATGCAAAACTATTTTTTTATTAAATGTAAGTAAAGGTTAGTAACAAGCATTATTTAGTATACTGATCGACTCAGAATCACGTCCTGATTCGTAAAATACGACTGTCTGTCTTTTTATGGTAAACTGTGCGCAAAGAACAAATAGCATTTTTTTAATGGATTTTTTTGAAATGAGGCACAAATGACATTTGCCTTACTTTGGTTCGTGATAACTTGATTTGTTTTTGATTTTAGAAGTAACGGGTTTTCCCATAAGAGCGTTACAAAAGTTTTTTTTTTAAATAAAACCAGTTTCCATACTTTTGTATAATTCGGGCGGTGCCGACTTTATAATAACCTACACCAACACTAGAGGTACAAATTAGGAGCTATATCTAATTCTGAACCAATTTTGATGGACCTCGGCGGATGTTTTAAGATGGGTCATTAAACAATCCATATCAAATTTCGAGCAAATATGTTCATATGGTTGACAAATGACAATATCATTGCAAATTATCCAAAATCTGACGAACATATATATGGGAGCTACATCTAAATCTAAACGGATTTTGATCAAACTTCTTAGATATTGTGGTAGGCATCGGGGAAAGATGCTATATTGGCCAATAATGCGCTTGCAGTGACCCTAGAAGTGAAAATCGGGCGAAATACATATATGGAAGCTGTATCTAAATCTGAACCGATTTCGAGCAAACTTCTTAGATATTGTAGTAGTCGTAAAGGAGAGCGATGTTCAAAATTTGGGAAGATTTGTCAATAAATGCGCTTGCAATCACTATAGAAATTAAAATCGGTCGATATATATATGGCAGCTATATCTAAATCTGGACCGATTTCTATAAAATTCACCAATAATGTCGAAAGTTATAAGAAAATTTTTCCTGCCAAATTTTGAGAGAATCGGTTAACAAATGACCACTTTATTGTAATATTTCTCAAAATCGGACGAACATATATATGTGGTAGCTATATCTAAACTTAAACCGTTTTCATGCAAACTTCATAGATATAGTGGAAGTCGTTGCAGAAAGAGTTGTACAAAGTTTGGGGAAAATTGGTCGGTAAATAAGCTTCCAATGGTTCTAGGAGTCATAATCGGGAGATATATATATGAGAGCTATATCTCAATCTGAACCGATCTCTATGAAATTCACCAGTTATATCGAGAGTCAGAAGAAAATCCTTCTTGCCAAATTTCGAGAGAATCGGTTGAAAAATTACCATGTTATTGCACAATATACACAATTACTGAAAATCGGGCAAACATATATATGGGAGCTATATCTAAATCTGAACCGATTTTTTCCAATTTCAATAGTCTTCGTCTAAGCCGAAGCCGAAAAACTAGCATGTACCAAATTTGAAGACGATCGGATGAAAACTGCGACCTGTAGTTTGTACACAAATTAACATGGACAGACAGACAAACGAACATAGCTAAATCGAATCAGAAAGTGATTCTGAGTCGATCGGTATACGTATCAATGGGTCTATCTCTCTTCCTTCTGCGTGTTACAAACAAATGCATTAAGTTATAATACTCTGTACCACAGTTATGGTGTAGAGTATAGTAAAAACTGCTGTGGATATCAATGAAATTCTTTATTTCTGTAAAAGTACGTTCGATGATATTATGTATCCAACTCGATTTTTTACGCATGGCCACCGCCGGCACGCTTGCATAAGTCCATACGCTGAACCCAATATTCGACGGTTCTTAAGCATAAATCGGCCTATATTTCGCGTTCGATATTCGCACGTGTTGCATGTCCTCCAATTCCATATCATCCAATTGGGGCCAAAAATATTCTGTTATCATTGAACGGTAGGGATTCCCATTCACAGGTAGGTGCCGGTTTTGATCATCTCGAAAGAAGTACGGCCCAATGACGCCACCAGTCCATAAACCGCACCAAACCGTAATTGTTTTGGGATACAATGGTGACCCATAGAGAATGTGTGGATTGCTATTTAGACATGTCTGACGTCTGTCCCTCTGTCGGTTTATAACACGCTACAGTTTTTAAAAATAGATATTGAGCTGAAACTTTGCACAAATTCTTTTTATCACAGGCAGGTTAAATTCGAAGATGGGCTATATTTTCATAAAAATTACATATATTCCGATCTGACGCTTTAAGGTCTTAGGCCCATTTAAGCCACATTTATTTTACGATTTCGCTGCAATTTGAAGCAGTGAGTTGTGTTCAATATGATCCAAATAGGTCCAAATTTAGATATTGCTGCCATATAGACTGATCTCTTGGGGTCCTGGACCCATATAAGGCGCATATAATATCCGATTTCGCTGAAATTTGGGACAGTTAGTTATGTTTCCCCCCTCAATATTGTTGTTTAATTTGGCTCAGATCAGTCCAGATATGGATATAGCTGCCACATAGACCGAGCTCTCGATTTATGGTCTTGGGCCCATACTATGCGCATATATTGCCCGATTTCGCTGAAATTTAGTATAGCGAGTTGTGTTCCTCCTCCTCGACTTCCCTGTTCAATACGGCCCAGATAGGTCTAAATTTTAATATAGCTGCCATATATACCGATCTCCCGAGTTTAGTTCTTGGGTCAATAAAAGCACATTTATTACTCAAATTTCGCTGAAATTTGACACAGCTGGTTGGTAAAGTCTCTTCTACATTCTCGTTCAATATATTTCAGATCGGTCTTTATTTGGATATAGCTGTCATATACATATATCGATCTCCCGAATTAAGTTCTTAAGCCAATATAAGCTGCATTTTTATACTCTCCACCATAGGATGGGGGGTATACTAATTTCGTTATTCTGTTTGTAACTACTCGAAATATTCGTCTAAGACCCCATAAAGCATATCGCGACATTTTATGTCGATCTAGCCATGTCCGTCCGTCTGTCTGTCGAAAGCACGCTAACCTCCGAGTAAAGCTAGCCGCTTGAAATTTAGCACAAATACTTCTTGTTAGTATAGGTCGGTTGGTATTGTAAATGGGTCATATCGGTCCATGTTTTGATATATCTGCCATATAAACCGATCTTGGGTCTTGACTTCTTGAGCCTCTAGAGTGCGCAATTCTTATCCGATTGGAATGAAATTTTCCACAACGTATTTTATGATATCCAACAACTGAACCAAGTATGGTTCAAATTGATCCATAACCTGATATAGCTGTCATATAAACCGATCTTGGGTCTTGACTTCTTGAGCCTCTAGAGTGCGCAATTCTTATCCGATTGGAAGTATTTTATTATGATATCCAACAACTGTGCCAAGTATGGTTCAAATCGGTACATAACCTGATATAGCTGCCATATAAACAGATCTGGAGACTTGACTTCTCGAGTTTCTAGAGGGCGCAATTCCTATCCGACTTGGCTGAAATTTTGCATGACGTATTCTATTCTTACTCTCAACATCTGTGTCAAATAAGGTTCAAATCGGTTCATAACCTGATATAGCAGCCATATAAACCGATCTGGGATCTTGACTTCTTAAGCCTCTAGAGGTCGCAATTATTAATTTTACTTCTTGAGCACCTAAGGACGCAATTCTTATTCGAATTGGCTGACATTTTACACAGGTCTCCAACATATAATTTAATTGTGGTCCAAACCGGACCATATCTTGATATCGCTCTAATAGCAGAGCAAATCTTTTCTTATATCCTTTTTTTGCCTAAGAAGAGATGCCTGGAAAAGAACTCGACAAATGCGATCCATGGTGGAGGGTATATAAGATTCGGCCCGGCCGAACTTAGCACGCTTTTACTTGTTTAATGATGGTGGTGGGTATCCAAAGTTCGGCCCGTTCCTGTTTTTTTTCTTCTTATAAATCATATCATAAAAAATTTAAGACATAACTAATATATTGCCTACTTAACGATTTACAGACACGGGCTATTTAATCGCTATATATATCATCTTGGGAATCATTGCTCTGAACGTATTCTCAACTCTTTACGATCGCCGCCTAGAATCACATCAAACTGAAGAATCACAAGGAGTTCATTATTTTGGCAGAAATCACAAACCAATAAGTAAGTAATAATCAATTTCACCAGGTTTGTACTTTAACAACGAATTATAATCTATGTTTTTAAGCGTTCTAGTAATACCTCAACAAAAATGTTGTTTTTAGTTTTTAAGTCGACCTACACAAAAAAAATAGTTGAAATACTTTTGGGACACACAAATCTGTTTTATGGGGGGAAATACTATTTGTATACCCTCCACCATAGGATGAGAGTTCAATAACTGCGCAAATCGATACATAACCTGATATAGATGCCATAGATATCCATCTGGGATCTTGACTTCTTGAGCCTCTAGAGGGCGCTGTTATTATCCAATTTGGCTAAAATTTTGAACATCGGCTTTTCCCATGACCTTCAACATACGTGTTAAATATGCTCTGAGTCGATCTATAGCTTGATACAGCTCCCATATAAACTGATCTTCCGATTTTGCTTTTTAAGCCCCTACAAGGTGCAATTCTTATCCAAATGGACTGAAATATTACACAATGACTTCTACAATGTTCAGCATTCAATTCATTTATGGTTCGAATCGGACTACAACTTGATATAGCTCCAATAGCATAACAGTTCTTATTCATTATTCTTTGTTTACCGATAAAGAGATACCGCGCAAAGAACTCGACAGATTATATCCTTGGTGGAGGGTATATAAGATACGGCCCGGCGGAACTTTACACTGCTTTACTTGTTATAGTAACTGTGTAACATTTCTCTTCAAGATTAAACGTTACTCGAAAATTAACCACTTTTTGAAGTAGGTTACGTTCGGTTAGATTGTAAAGAGCGTACGGATACTAATCCGTAATGCCACGATATATATACACCTGCAAGTAATCGGCTTGTTTGGCGCTCTAAAAAGAAACCTCAAAAAAGAAAATCTAAGTCTGGAATTCTGTGCTACTAACTAAATCCCTAATTGTTTACCATACCACGCCTCTGAAACGGTTCATGCCTGGTATTGTGTCCCCACCTAAGTGCCAGTGCCTGTTAGCCGCAAAAGCCGTGCAATGACAAAGGAAATTCTCCAACGTCTCATCATTTTTTCAGCATGCTCTGCTCTTGCTATCACTTGCCGCACCGATTTAGCATAAGTGAGCTCATTATGATATCGAAAGCTATACTGACCTCTTTTTACTTCCTTTCTATAATAGCCTAGGCTATGCACAATAACCCCCAATGATTAAACTCCCAATGCAATAAGTCCTAATGAACTAGGTCCTAAATAAAAACAAAATAAGTACCAACTTAATTCCAAAGGCAAAAATTAAGTACAATATTCCAGTATTGTGGACTTATTTTCTATTTAAGGGACAAAAATGAAATAAGTCAGCTAAATTATGAAACGGTTTCCAAAACTTTTTGACTTATTTTACTGCGCAATAAATCCCAAAATGTATGGAATTTATTTGGGGCTTATTTAAATTGTATGGTCATGCCTCGTTTTCTCACGATCCGGATCTCCCCATAAGATTTTCGTCGTCCTACCGACCGTTACGTTTTTCCCATAGTATTTTATGCACGTTCGTCGCCCACAACCCGAACTGCGTCAGCCCGAAAGGCTTCGGGTAACCAAGTTTATTGAAATCGTCTGCTATTTTATTTCCCTTACTCCGCTATGGCCCGGCAACCAAACAATGCGCATATTGTCATCCTCAGAGAAGGCGTGGATGACCTCCACTTCCTTCAAATACTTTAAGACTGACCTTAACCTGGCCGTTATAGCCCAGTTTACTGTCCGTAAAGATTTTCACACTCGCCGTCCTTGTGTTAACAAACACCACACCACCTCACTCATTCAGAGATCACCTTCATAATTTATGACCCCATAGCAACTATATCGAAATATGATGCGATTTGGACCGAATTCGGCAAGAACATTGAGTGGTCTAATAAGTTCAAGTCGTTGTTAAATTTTGTAGAACAAAATATTGGTCTTTTCGGTAACTATATCCAAATATAAACTGATCTAAACCATAAACGGCACGGATGTTGAAAAGCCTCACATAAGTCACTGTGTCAAATTTCAACGAAATCGGATTATAAATGCGCCTTTTATGAGGCTAAGACTTTGTATCGAGAGATCGATCTATATGGCAGCTATACCCAAATCTGGGCCAAATTGAAAAGGGATGTCGAAGGGCCTAACACAACTCACTGTCCCAAATTTCGGCGAAATCGGTAAATAAATAAGCCTATAATGGGCCCAAAAATTTCAAGCGGATAGCTTTACGCGTTCGACCGCTTTCGTTATTTCGATAGATGCACGGACGGGCGGACATGGCTAGATTGACTTGTCGAGACGAACAAGAATGTATATACTTTATAGGGTCTTAGGTCAATATTTCAAGGTGTTACAAATGGAATGACTAGATAAGTATACCCCCTTCCTATGGTGATGGGTATAAAAACGAATTTGATATCCAATTATAAGGCCAAGTGCTTGGGGGTCGTCTCACTCCATAAACTCCCCCTAAACCAATGGCAATTGGAGCTCAAATAAAAGAATTTGAGCACGATGCTGATATTTTTCCGGGCTAAGCGCCACACTCTACAAATCCCTCAAACTGGACATATTTGTGGACTACGGATATTTCAGTGCACTACTAAGCCAAGAGAATGAAGTAGATCTATCATCCAAACTTTAATGGTCAGTTAGTCTATTATAAACAAAAATCAAAGTGTGTTGGTCTGTCTGTTTGTTTGTTCCGATTTTTTTGAAATTTTCGCAGATTGTGTAGGATGGTCTGGAAGGAATAATAGGCTATACAATTTTTTGACATCGGAGGGGGGGGCGGACCCTCCCCCTTATCGGGACAATATGGGATTCACATGAAAGGTATTTAGGTAGAGTATTAATTTGATAATAAACATTAGGTCCAGGTACCGCCCCGATCCTAAAACACCATCAAATAGGCATATTAGACGATAAAGACAATATAGGACCAAAATAAAAGGAAAGGAAGGAGCAATGGGCTATATAATTTGTTGATATCGGAGGGGCAAAGTCATGACAAAATGCGACTCCAAACCCATAATAGTCATTAAACTCGTTCGCTCGTCGTCTGTGTTTGGCCGGCCCGAATCTTATATACCCTCCACCATGGATCGTATTTGCCATGATTTTTGAACGGTTCCTCTTAAAAGGCAAAACCAAAAAGGGTAATGGCTAAATATTGACTCCTGTTTTCAGATCAGAAATAGATTTATAAGGGAGCGATTCATGCCATCCTAGGTTTGTAGAAGTAATTATGCAAAATTTCCAGGTGATGAAGATGTAAAATCGGGAGATTGGTTTACATGGCTATAGACCGATTCAGACAATACTTAACATAAATAGTCAAAGTCATGACAGAATCGATTCGGATATAGAGCAAAATGTCAGCCAAATCGGACATTAATTGCGGCTAACAGGAGCTCAAGATGTCAAATGTTGCGGTTTAAATGGGAGTTAACTCAGGCTATAGACCGATTGGAACAATACTTGGCACGATTGTTGGAAGTCGTAACAGAGCAATACGAGAAAAATTTTTGATTCTATGAGCTCAAGAAGTCAAGCCGAAGGACCACTTCATATGGAAGGCTATATCCAAATCAGAACCGATATGTTCCATTTGCAATACCCGACGACCTCAATCAATTAGAAATATATCTGCAAAGTTTAGAGCTGCAAGTTATATCAGGTTATGGACCAATTCAGACCGTATCCAGCATATATATATATATATATATATGTATATATATATATATATATATATATATATATATATATATATATATATATATATATATATATATATATATATATATATATATATATATATATATATATATATATATATATAAGGTTATAGAAGAATTCGTTGTATAAAATTTCAGCCAAATCGGATAAGAATTATGCCCTCTAGGGGCTAAAGAAATTAAGATCCAAGATCGGTTTAAATGGGAGCTATATCAGATTGTGCCTCAATTTAGACCATACTTGGAGTAGTTATTGCAATTAAAAAAAAGAATTCATGCGAAATTTCAGCCAAATCGGATAATAATTAAACCATCTATAGGCTCAAAGAGTGTAATCGGGAGATCGGATTATATGGGGGCTGTATTAGGTTTTGAACCGATTTAGACCATACTTAGCACAGTTTTTGGAAAACAAAAATATAAAACACTTCACGCAAAATTTTACACAAATCAGATAATAATTGCGCTCCCTAGAAGCTCAAGAAGTCAAGATACGAGATCGGTTTATATGGCAGCTCTATCACAACATGGACTAATGTAGCCCCATATACAATTCCGCCGTACCGACCCACACTTATAGAAAGTTTTCGTGCAAAATTTCAACCATTTAGCTTTTTTCCTTCGATAGCTGGCGTGCTTTCGACAGACGGGCAGGACTAAATCGACTTAGAATGTCAAGACGATCAAGAATATATGTACTTCATTGGGTCTCAAATCAATATTTCAATGTGTTACAAACCGCATGACGAAATTAGTATACCCCCATGCTATGGTGATCAGGTATGGTCTAGATCAAGCAATCTGTGGTCTAGATCGGAACTTATTTAAATGATATACGGATTTCGAGTCTTGAGCCAATGAAAGGCACATCTGTTACTCGTTATCGATGTACAATAATTTGGTACAAAGATGTCGGACCATCATTTTATATAGCTGTATATAGATCGATATACCAAATTAAGTTCTTAGTTTCATAAAATTCGTATTTCCCATCAGATTTTCTTTAAATTTGTATATAATAAACTTAGTGAAGCCTTCACACCTAATATGGCCTATGAGTTATTCTAACCAAATGACGAAACGTGTCCCATTGTGGTTGATGTGTGTGGTGATCTCTGGCTTTCCTTTACCATTGCATAAGAATCTCCGATCATTGAGCTCGTCTCGGAGGAGAGGAAGGCGAAAGATGTAAAATTAAAACGATCTTCGCCCTAACAGGCAAAAAAACATGGAAAATTAAAAATTCCGTAGAGCTCGGCCGGGATTCGAACCTGTCAACACGGAGCGGCAGCGAGAGCCGTTTCAATTGTCTGGCGTTCGAAGCCGGAAAAGATTAACAGAATCATGGGTATGCCATGAGAGTAGTGTAATTGTGTAGACAAAAAATCTGTCATTACACAAACACGCATTGGGAAAGGAACAGCTTGAAGACAGGGTTGTCGAGAGTGAGTAATGTGATATTTATATCATAGAGAGGCAGGAGAAAGTTAATGCGTTTTTACTTGTTGGGCCCACAATCACAATATATGTATGTTATTCTTTTGGTTTAAGATTAAAACCATTTTTTATGTTATTTCATATTTATAGCCAATAAAATTTTGACATCACATTAAAACTCCTTTTTTTATTTCATATTTACAGCTAATAAAATTTTGACATCATTCTCATTGCATCGCAACTATAATCGTTTAGTTGCTCCAAATAAAAGTCCAGTCGGTAAAGACTTGAGATTTGTCGACGGTGTAAGGACTCTTTTGTCCATTGCTATTGTATTGGAGCATGTTATTTTCGCTCAATTTATGCCCATATCGAATGTCTCCACTGTGGAATACCTATACACGACCACAATCGTGATCTCAAGTTTGCATTTTGTGGTATGCATTGAAATGTTTTTCCTTTTGAGTGGTCTCATGTTGTATTTGAAGTTTGATAAATTGGAATGTATAACCACCACATCAAGTCTGAAGCAATGTATAACCGTTTATGTTCGAATGATGATATCCCGCTATTTAAGGTAGGCATTGGATCTATGTTTTCTGGTACACAGGACTAATACTGGAAGTTTTGTTCTTGCAGATATATCCCATCCGTATTGCTGCTAATAATGTTTTCGTCCAATGTCCTCTTACACCTACAGAATGGGCCCTTTTGGAGGCACATTATCGAGCCGAATGTGAAAATGTGCAGTGACTATTGGTGGTCTAATTTATTTATGACACCCAATTTAAATGTAAACAATTCGGTAAGTTCTATACTAACTTTATTTTCTTATTTAAGGTAAGTATTGAATGTGAACAAATGAGAAAAACACGATATGTTTAGGAACATTACCTAATTTTAAAGCAAAAACTTGAACAGTTTCTTTGATTGCTTATCTTTTTAAATCACATCTGTAAGGTCAAAAATGTTATGTAACTCTTGTATACATATGAAGTGAAAGAGCCGTTGAAAGGATCGGACGTCTTTTCCTTTCGCTCAAAAAAAAATATCTAGAACTCGGAATATGTACTACCTAAAGCTTTCAAGGATAGCAACGATTGGATTATTCACTACGTGGGCGAAATTGAATGATGCCCGTAAGGATAGAACTGACATTCTAACCCCTTTTAAGGAAGCTGGAGAGAATTCAGTCTCCCAAAGAACAGAACACCGCGAAACCGCTGAAAAATAAACATAGCTCGCCGCTTTCAAGAACTCTGGAAGATCAAGCGAGTCTCAAGTGAGTGAGGACTTGAAACTCCAAGCAGTATCCTTCGAATGAAGACAAAGTCGAAACAGGTACAAAGGAAGAAAGTGCACGGCCCCTAAGTCTTCATGGAGGACTGGGACTTCCAAAATGATGTCACAGCCACCTCGGAAGGGGAAGATGGTAGTAGTTGTAGTAGTAGTAGTAGCAGTGTGTGGTACACTAAGGCGGCAGCCCTTGCCGATGAAGGAATTCATCGGGTCAATCCGGTACATACAACCGGCTGTCATGGGATTGGTTAGGGGAAGATGGTAGCTGATAAAGGTAAGGAGCCGCCCCAGTCATCAATATCATCAGTGCTTCCACTGGGATTCAACGAAATCATCAATCTCAAGAGAAGTATCTGGTTAGCGGGCGGATTTTTGAATATGCCTTGAACTCTTAAGAGGGTCTACCCATATGAATTATGAGTTGTGAGCATCGAGGGGACATTTGATGCTGCACTTTGCACTATCTGAATGTATTGATATCGTCAAAAAACTCTTTCAACATATCCAAATTTCTTTGGATGGCGCAAATTTCGATAAGTAGAGATCCTTACATTAAAACATCAGGCAGTGCAGGGATAGGAAACTTAATGTAGCCCAGTAGTTGATGTAGAGACCATCATCAACTTCCAAGAAGCCCATTAACTGGATGATCAATGATTGAGGTCATCCAGATAAACCTCCACCGAAACGAAACGGCTACACGGGCTCTTATGGGAAAAATCAGCAAGGGCAAGATTCATATTGCCTAAATTCAGGAGACGTGGACTACCCGGAACAAAGTTTCTGGACTAAACCATATCAACTACCATTTACTCTATGCTTACACGGGAACACGGCCGAGGGTTTGCCTTATTTGTCGTACAAATTTAAATTATATCTTTCCATAGAGTTGTCAACATTGGATGCAACAGTGCTGAGACAGGGAAACGGTATACCTAGATTAGGTAAGAAAGACAGTCTTTAACTAACTCACTTAGATAATTTTAAGTTCATTGCAATACCACTGTAGCGACAAACCAAGGCCTCTGGTGGGAATCAAACCCACGATCCCCGCACAGGCAATCAGAGCACGTTACCAACTCGGCTACTGGGGCGCTTCCCTCATATCAGGGCATACTTCCCCCATATCAATGAGTGCAGTCCGATTAAAGTTTAAGCTCTTTATTATGCGGAGTCCGAACGGAGTGCCTCATAGCGACACCACTTGGTAGAGAAGTTTTAACTTGGCAGGATACCTCACAAATGCAAAATGTGGCTACTAATCTAAGTTGAAAAAATTTCTGATGTTCACACCGAGGTTAGCACCTCGGGGCATTCAGCGTCAAACTTCTGTGCCACTGTGGCTCCCGGTGGTATACCTGGCAACACTTTATTTGCCTTTTGACACTCCGACACCAGCACTCACGTCGGAGCTGAAACGGCTGGTAAGAAAGGCAAAGCTGACTAGAAATGAGGTACAAATAGGGTGCGGTGTGATCTCTCACATTTCGTGGGGAAGTACCAACATTAACAAGCGGGGTTAAGCCCTTAATAATTGGTTACATCGCTACCCCTTTGTTCATGGGATTAGGAAGGGGGTAATCATATCGATGAGGTTCACGATTGGAGGGTTTCCATGGAGCACTCTTTTTCGAACCATCGCTACATTAGGTTAAGAATAGCACGGCCAGCACCAAATCCGATAAGCTAAGCGAAAACCAACTGGACAAAAGATACTTTAGTCCTTTGTCCGTGCATTGAGGACATTGACGACAAAGTCAACAGGATTACGACTGCGATAGTGGGGTTTTTCGAAAATCAGCCAATGAATCTCCTGGATGACCGGGGAGATTCGCAACATTGTTAAATCGGAGTGGCAAAACGTGCCTCCTGGAAGCTTTTCTGTGAGTAGCTTGACAGTGTTAATGACGCCGCAAAGATGCATACGTTTCTTTCAAACTCTCATGACCAAACTGAAACATTAGTAGACGACATGGCAGTGAAAGCAAAGACAACGGAGGACATGTTGAGGAGGAGACACCGAAATCTTGTAATAATGAGGTTGATCGAATGATTATTATTGTATTACAGAATTTGTAATAAAGGAAGCCTTGAGAAGCTCCCAACCATTTAAGTCACTCGGACCTGATGGAATATTTCCAGCGTTACTACAGAAGTAGGTGCACTACATGGCGCCCCATCTGGCCCCTATTTTGACAGCGTGCCTATGACTTGCACATGCTCCGAAAGCCTAGAAGGAAGCAAGGGTGGTATTTATACCAAAACCCGGCAATGTAAATTATCCGACATCAAAGGCACACAGACCTATAAGCCGTACGTCCTTTCTACTCAAAACCGTGAAACGTATTGTGGATATCATGACAAAGAGAAGGACATCCAGCGAACTACTCAAATACAAACAGTCTGCCTATGTCAACGGAAAATGGGTGGAGACTGCCCTGCACGAGGTTGTGCATAAAATAGAACAATCCTTCGATGACATGACGTACACTCTGGCGGTATGCATTGACATCGAGACACCTTTTAACAATGTGCGGACCGAGACACTGGTCCAATCCTTAAACCAGTAATGGATGGACCGGTCCTTAGAGACTGGTTAAACCTATATATTAATAAGGGAGAAAAAGTAGCACAGGGCATCGCCACTCCTACGAATGATCACCAAAAATAGCTCATTACGGAGGCTGACTGAGGAGGAATTGGAAATCGTTTGCTACGCAAATGATAGTATAATACATACTTCCAAATAGTAGCGATCTCAATGAAGAAAGGCCGAAAGGGTCTTAGAGATGGTATACCACCCCTAAGTCTAGGGGTCTCAATGCAAACCCAGAAAAGACTTAAATCTGCCTGTTCAACAGATGATTTCGATATCTAACCAGGGCAAACACTTATGAGTGATATTGGACAGGAAGCTGAACTGGAAATGTCACATTCGGGAGCATACGGAGAAGGCTTACAAACCTTGGGTACTATCAAGACGATCTGTAGGCACGAAATGGGACCTGAATCCGAAGATAATTCACTGGCTCTACAGAAAAGTGATTAGAACTATACTTACATACGCCTCCTTAAGTTAGGTGGACTGCAATGGAGAAAAGGTGCTATCAATATATTTCCCATGAATATTCCATAAATGAGTGTTGTTCATTTAAAGTTTTAAGCTCAATGACAAGAGGCCTACTTTTATATACCGAGTTCGAACGGCGTGCCACATAGCGACACCACTTAGTAGAGACATGGCTGGATGTCTCAAAATACGAAAATTTTTCTGATATTCACGTGTGAACTTTTTCTCACTGTCATTTGTGAATATCTTTGCGGACAGTAAACTGTTCATCAGGGCAATAACAACCAGGACGGCAAGGTCACGAACAGTCTTTGAGTGTAAGAAGGACATTATCGCCATCTGCGGCCCGGAACCCAAACAATGTGGATCGATGGTACGATTCGCTTCGTTTGGGTTCCGGGGAATGGATGGCTGAATCCACCAACGGAAAAGTAGAAATTGCTCACGCCTTCCTGGGCTTAGGGACGGGAGAGAGGATTATGAGGGCGAGTGTTGCGTGAACCAATTCTCATTAGCGTCAGGAACTAACACGCCACCAACTCCATCACTTCCACCCTCTCCTCGTCGCCGCGGGGCCTACCACAATGTCAAAATATGACTCGGCAACAATGGCTTACTACCTCATCACTAACACCCCCTTCTCCAACCCCACCATCGCTTCACGGTCACACTCACCACCTCTGCTAATACAACAATCACACCCTCGTCACCACAGGTCAACGTGCCCACCCAGAATGGCATTAAATTAATGCAATTCAACTGTAATAGCCTCCGGAATAAGATAACGGACATAACGGTCTTCATGAGCAGGCACGATCCAAGAGACAAAGTTAAACCATAACTCCGAAGTTCACAGCTGTGACGGCTACAACGTCGTACGAAGACACCTCACTCGGCCTGGCTAGAAAACGATCCAACCAGACCAAAGGTTACAGGATGAATGTCTCGAATCGCAGGCGATAGCCATCAATTCAGGTAACACCGAGAAGGAACTATTCTACGTGTACATTTCGCCAGTGTCCTCCTACCGATCCGGCTTTCGCCCTAAAGTTAGAAAATTACTCGTGGGCGAGAACCACATACTCATGGGAAACTTTAACGCTCATCATTGACTTTAGCACTCACGACATTTGAAAGATCAGAGAGGTACGGATCGACAACTCCCCGTTCTGCACCATAAACGACGACGCTCAAACCAGAATTGTGGCAAATTGCTCTAGTTCCCCTGACATTACGATAGTCAGCGCAAATCTGATAGACCTGACGACATGGCGAACGATTATCACCCTCACTTCAGACCACGTTTACATTATCATAAGGCTTCGTCGAACGAATGACTTCATAGTCGCTGAGAGCCAAACATGCGTAAACCAGAAGAAAGCAAACTGGTCAGGTTTCAGGGACCATTCCGATGATAACCGCCTTCTTCAGGTTTTACGCTCTATCATCATGACGAACACCGATCCCGGCCATGGCAGTAAAATTGGCCGAGTAACGTGATTAGCTTCGCCTGACAAACTGTGTCAGCATAAGAATAAGTGAATTTAACGGAGAGAATGCCAGGTTGATAAAAGATCAAGATGACAACCGCCTTCTTCAGGTTTTACGCTCTATCATCATCTGATAGAATACCGATCCCGGCCATGGCAGTAAGATTGGCCGAGTAACGTGATTAGCTTCGCCTGACAAACTCTGTCAACATGAGGATAAGTGAATTTAACGGAAAGATTGCCAGTTTGATAAAAGATCACACGCGGAATAAATGGTTGAAGCAAGTCGAGAGATGCAACAAGACTCTGGTGACAATATATTGTTGTCGACAGTGAGATCACTCAACAGTCTACCACGTCGCATTTGCCTTCAATGGAAAACAGATACCAGATTCGAAACAGTGTGCTAACCATTTTGGTAGACAATTTATCGAGCACCCAACTAGAGATAAAGCAAGAAAGAGCATCCTATGGAAGACCCTGAAACTCCCGTTCGCAACTGAATTACATCTACACAGTATGGAAGGTAATGTTGCAGCCATCAATGCTATGGTTGCTGATAGAATATCGATGCTGCTGCTCAAACAAATTGGGGGAAGTGGGAATGAAATACCTGACGGATACTTTTAATCTGTCCATCTCCACCCTGGTGATTCCAAAGATATGAAAGGTAGGTCAAGTAGTCCCTGTTCTAAAGCCGAGTAAACCTGTGAACCAATGAGAGTCATGCAAGCTAATCTCTCCTGTCACTGTTACAAATGCACTATATGCGATGTACAGTGGGTTATTTGGTATTAAAAACGGAGATCAATTCAGGAAAGCGTCCAATCTTGATGGTCTAGGAATGAAAAATCTTTAAATTTTAAAAAAGTCGGTTCATATTTAGATATAACTCCCATATATATCTTTCACCCGAAATGGGCTTTTTGCTTGTGGTAGACACATTTTTAGTCCGAGCTCTACCAAATTTAGTAACAGATGTACTATTTGATGCCTCAATACGTCAGCCAAATTTCATCAAAATCGATTTAGATTTAGATATAAATCAAAACCGAGGGTATAAAAATGTATATCGGGTGAACGATATATATGGAAAAAATTTATCTTTCATCCGATATACATTTTTATACCCTCCACCATAAGATGGGGGGTCTTGATATTCTATGTTGGTTTAGCCCTGTCCGTCCGTCTGTCGAAAGCACTCTAACTTTCGAAGAAATTTGATGGGAATTTGATGTAGCTACCACATAAAACGATCCCGGATCTTGACTTCTTGAGCCTCTAGAGGGCACAATTCTTATCCGGTTTTTCTGAAATTTAGCATGTAGTGTTTTGTTTTGACTTCCAACAGCTGCGCCTAGTATGGTCCATACCTGACCATAATAATCTGATATAGCTCCCATATAAACCGATCTCGGATCTTGACTTCTTGAGCCGCTAGAGGGTGTAATTATTATCCAATTTTGCTCCATTTTTGTTTTGACTGATTATACTTTTTGAGCCTTCAGATGGGCTCAATTTATATCTGATTTGGCTGAAATTTTGTATAACGGCTTCTTCTATGACCGTGGATATGCTTGTCTGAATCGGTCAATAACCTCATATAACTTCCATATAAACAGCTCTACCGATTTTAATTCTTGAGCCATTATAGGGCGCAATTCCTATCTGATTTGGCTGAAACTTTGCACAATGACTTCTACTTGGGTCTCCAACAGCCAAACAAAGTATGGTCCCAATATGTTCATAACACTATTCACCATCTGGACGACCGATTACACCAGAGAGCTTGAGATACAGATCGACGGATAAACGATCCCAACGGTAAGCAACCCAAAGATCCTGGGAATAATACTCTACAACTGTCTCTCAATGTCGGACCGCGCTACTACGATTTGCAAATGCCAAGGAACAAGAACAGAATTCTCAAATCTTTGGCCGGCAGTACCAAGGAAACGCTGTTGACAACCTTTTAGGCAATCGGGCGACCGGTGATAAACTTGCGGCCCCGGTATTTGTGCACGTGGGTGTGCGAAATACACTCGCGAACCTACAAACCTGTCAAAACGCGGCACCAAACACCATCACAAGATCTTACCAAATGGCGATCACTGTAAACTTCTTTCTAAACAGTTTCTCCTGCGCTGCCCTCAAGAGAACCACCCGAACTTCCGACACTTCACAGTTCCGCTGACAACTGCTTTATAAAAGAAGGGTTTGCAGGATATCCACCAAGTTGCAAATGCAAATTTGTCCATGAACATTTCACTAAAGAACATGGGAAAACTTTTCATATATCAATGGTGAGTACTGTCCAAGTATAGTCCTTAGTGGACGCCCTCCACCCATTGCTGATGACGAGACAGACCTGCTAAGGAGGACCAGAACTACTTTGGCCCAACTGAGACTGAAGTGTAACAGACAAAACTGGTATCGCTCAAAGTTGGACGATTCTATGCATTATGTCTACCCTGAATGCAGCACTGGACTCAGAGACGGCAATTACCTATTTGGATGCCCGGTGAAACTATATAATCTGACTGCAGAGGCAATATGGATCGCTTCAATTAAAGCGGCCAGATTTTTAGAGCTGGATCTGGGGACCATTGCCGAGTCACAATGATCTCAGAGAGAGAAGAAAAGACTAAAAATACAGAAGAAACGAAGAATCAATATGTGTACTTGCAACGTATGGCTACAACAACAACTTAACTGACCATCTAAGAATGTTATGGAAAATTTGCGTCAAATTTTACTACTCCACGCATTTCCAATAAGCCCTATTCCCTTTAATGTTTATTTCAATTTGTTAATTTTTTTTACAGTGTTGGTTGCACACATGGTATATAGGAGCTGATTTTCATCTTTATGGAGTTTTTCTTGGAGTTCTGATTATTTCCACGAGGTAAGTCAAAATAGACCATACAATCACATGAATTGATTCCCATTCCCATTTTCCATTAATTTGTAGATTTCCCCGATTTAAAAGACTTACCTACGGATTAATTGGCATCATTGGAGTCGCCATGCCAAGTATAGTCAGTCATATGAGAAAATTAGGATCGACAAGCACGTGTAAACTGGAGTAAGTTCTTTCATTTCCTTTTAAATCGGTCGAAAATTATCTCCTCTTCGATATATTCCCATAGAGATTTCCGACACATGTATCTGAAAGGCATCGAAACAGGCGAAGCCTTGTACCTTAGTTCCTATAGCAATCTGATTGGATTTTTCATTGGCATATTGTGTGGAGAGTTATATTCGAAGTACCTGAGGCATGACAAATACAAGCAAGTTGTGAGTCGTTATTTGCAATCACTGCCTATGTATGGATGGCTAGTCATTTCTATGATCTGGTATTTGGGTTCAACGCTGATGACCAAAGAGCACTCCATTTGGACTGCTTTGTTTCCCATTTTGCACAAACATTTGTCGGTGGCCATAGTAGCAACCATCATTTTCCTGTTTAACATGTGTAAAAAGCGTGGTAAGTTTGTGTTATTCGAATTTGTCGACTTCATTTATCTAATGATTGATGTGGAATTTCAGGATTTTTCACATGGCCTTATTTTCGATTGCTGGCACGAATTTCATATCAAGTATACCTGTGGCACTTTCCAATTCTGTTTATGATCTATGGAAGTATTAATCAACCATTCAATGTTTCGATTCAGTTCTTGGTAAGATTCAATAATAATCATTTAAAGTCTAAATGAATTGTATCTGGTAAAAAACGGGCAATTCTCCACGGTCCGCGCTCCAGAAGCCTACATGGGATATCTGAGAGCACCACACAGGCTGGAACATTGAGGTCCGATCTGTGTTCATTGCTGTCGCAAGAAGCTTAGCTGCGAGCTACCGAGCGCGTTCACAGGTTGCGGATAGTGGATTGCTCCATACGGAGTAGCTGCAACGGCAGTCGCGGACAATCAGCGGTATCGAGCGGAGAGTCTCAGTGAGAGGCCTGGCGGCACTGGCTCTTGCACAAATACTGAGTGCCTTTGATATTTGATATGACAAGGACTGTTATTGACGCCTTTAAATAACCAATGGTCACCGTGATCCCGCGGCGATCGGTCCTTTGGACCGGAACGAGCTAACTCACGTATGGGAGCTTGGCGAGGATCACCACCTCCACATGAAAATGTGGCTACAACAATAACTAGCGTCTGGCCTGTAGAGGCTTCTGACGAAGAAACCTTGTTTGGAGAACAAGACCATCCTTCTCTGCAAAATATAGGTCCCACATAAAGATAAAATAAAAACAACTAAAAGCGCGCTAAGTTCGCCCAAGCCGTATCTTGGGTCCCCGCCCCCTCGGATTCTGCTAAAAATGTACTGTTGTTATCTCAGTTCGTATTTGAATTATTTTGAAACAATCAAATCGGGTATTGGTTGGGGCTTCTATGTTCTCTAGTAGTCATATCGGGGTATTGGTTTTAAAAGGGCCTACACCTATATATGAACCAATCGGTGTAGCATTAGTTTTGAGTATTGACCTCCAACAAGTGTACTTCAGGTGTCAAATTTTAGCCAAATCAGGCAAAACTTAACGCTTTAAGGAGTCAAATCTGGATATCGGTTTATATAGGATCTATCCATATTTATTAACCTACACTTTCTGCTGTTACAGCAAAATTTTTTGGTGTTTTTACAAACAAATTTCTATGAGTGTTGGTTGGGATTTGGCGTAAGTTGTGGAGGGCAGAGGTGGACCTCATGTACCAAATTTCAGCCAACTCCGAAGAAAACTGAGGCTTCTAGGGGTTCAAGAAGCCCAATTCAAGAAAACGGTTTACATGGGGGCTATATCCAAATCTGAACCAATATGGTCCAACTGCAATCGCCAACGATCTACATAAATAAGAAGTATTTGTACAAAATATCCGGCTTGTTTACGCGTTCGACCGCTATCGTGATTTCGACAGATGGATAGACGGACATGGCGAAATCCATTAGCATACCCCATCCTACGGCGGTGGGTATGAAAAGCTCGTTGTTCTCAACTTTATTTAGGGGCTTGGTGCGACTGATCTCTCACCGATGAGGAGAGTGATACTCCTTTTATTTGGTTCGAGCAATGGTAACTGCTCCCCGACGCCTGACGACACAGTGGGATGGAATCGAAAAAAAACTAACAAAAAATATGTCATTTGAGACGGATAGAGATAATCCGCAGAAATATTAAATGGTTAGAGCTGAGGTGTTACTCTTTTGTAAAGAGTAACACCTCAGTAACAAATCTTGCCGAAATACCTGCAAGAGAGCCATTGGCAAAAGTTGGGGCAAGAACAGCATGTCATGCACTGGGTATATACTGCAGTTGCCAGACCTATAATACTATAGAGTGTTCTAGTCTGGAGAATGGCGTTTTAAAAGTCAACCTACTGCTGTATCCAAAGAATTGCTTGTTTCTAAGGCTAAGGGAGATTTCTCTTTGGTCATGCGGCGGCTACGGACACTGTTTTATCCTTCATACAATGTCCAATGTTCCAGGCAGTGGGGATTACACATAGCCAGAGCCGCTTTTTGAAAGAACCGATTAGAACTACAATATCCCTGGTTATAAAAGTTACATTACTTCTATACTGATAGTTCCAAACTAGACGACCAGGTGGGATTTGGGGTGTACTCTGAAGAACTAGTAGTGGTCATATCGAAATGGTTACCCGCCAACTGCAATGTGTATCAAGTAGAGATCCTTGCAATTAAAGAAGATGTGGAAAGGCCAAGATGTAATGCCAAACAATGAGTCACATATATATATTCTTAGACCGTCAGGCAGCCATCAAATCCCTGGAGAACGTATTTCTGAATTCAAAAACCGGCCTCTACCGTCGCAGATCTCTTAGCGAGATGGCTGAACAGTTCAAAATTCACCTATCCTGGGTGCCGGGCCACAGAGAGAACCCAGGGAATTGTAGAGCGGACGAGCTTTCGAGACTAGGAACTACCTTACACATTCCAGGAGAACTAGAATCTAAGGGTATACTTCTAACGACATGTAAGGTAAGTCTTCAGGTTCAGGACCGAAGGGCAACGAATGACAGATGGTCACAAAGGGGGGTAGTGTGCATTCCAAAATTTTGTAGCCTAATCTACACTTGAAGGGGTTTGCCGCTTTGCTTTCGCTGGCTAGAACAGACGTCTCAGTCATTGTGTCCATCGTGACATGATCTGATGGAAAAACATGCTGACAGAATAACGGTTTTAAGTAACAACTTTGACAGAAGCTGTGAGGACGTCGAAGGAAAAGGAAGGACGTCTGATTTAATTGGTGTGAACATTCATAAGTTGTTGGTCTTTTTGAACCGATATGGATGGTTCAATGGTAGGAACCCTCCTTCTCTAGTTTCTGTGATATCACAATGGACGAAAACGTCGAAGTGAGTCTGATGGCACACTGTCTATTAAACCGAACCTAACCTTCAGAAAAAAAAACATTTTTAATTCAGAAATTCTATTTGAAATTCAGAATATTTCAGTCAAAATTCGATTGTAGAAAAATATAAACCAAAAAACGAAATTTCTGAATTACAAATAAAATATCTGATTTTCAAATGGGCAATTGGCAACTACAGATTTTCATAAATGGGGGCTGTGAACGCTTAAAGTTTATATTGGGTAGCTTAGGACCTGCTTGATGGCTGTCGTAACACCAATAGGTCTACTTTAAGAAGATATTCTTGTGGCAAAATTTCGAGAGTTTACATTAAACAATTCAAAGATTGCTCCGCTCCGCTGCGTCTTCTTTAACTCTCTAATATCTTTTTAGGGTGGGGACACTTCGCCCTGAATGCAGATATCAAATTCGTGCCATTGTAGCCTATGACGCTGAACGCGTTCGAATCCTGGCGAAAACATCGGACAAAGCGGTGTTTATCCCATCTTCATGTTGGCGACATTTGCGAGGGACAATGCCATGCATGGTCATTTAAAAAATTTTCCCCAAAGATGTGTGGCACTACGGGACGCCGTTCGGACTTGGCTATAAAAAAAGGGCCTTATCATTGAGTTTAAACTTGAATCGGATAGCACTCATTGATGTGTGAGAATTTGTCCCTTCTCGTTTCCTGGTGGTAACGTTCTTTCTAAGGGTCATAATGGGTCAAATAACCCATTTGACGTATCTTTAGGAGGAAAAGCGCCACCTAGACTTGAACGCAAATTTTAATGTCATTTTCGCAATCTAATTCCCAATACCTTTCATTTGAGTCCCATATAGCCATGGCCGGCTAATATAGCCATTTGTGGGTATTTAGGGGTGGGCGACCTCCCATTACTTGGACATAATGTTTTATGGCATATTTGTAATCTGCTGCCTAATACTTTTCATTAGATTCCCATATTGACATGAACTTCGAATATATCTGTTTAGAGGAATTTTGGGGTAGGGGGTCCCGCTGGGTACTTGGATCCAAATTTTAATACCATATTCGTTTTCTGGTCTCCAATACCTTTCATTTGATACTCTTATTGTGCCCATCGGACCACTTTCGGATATAGGTGACGTTTTTGGGGTAAGGGGGAGGGTCCGCCTCCACGCGATATCTAAAAATTATATATGTTTCCTTCCAAATGAAATTTTTGAGAAAATCGGTTCAGCCAAGTATCATATACTCTAATGGCGTTTTTGAGGGGTGACATGACCCCCTATACTTCGATCTGATTTTGTATGCCACATTCGAAATCTTCTCCCGAGTACCTTTCTTTTGAGCCCTTTATTGAAATGAACGTCCAATATGTCTTTTTGGGGGAGTTTTGGGGTTGGGGCGGCCCGATGGGTACTTAGACTCAAATTTTAATACCATATTCGTAGTCTACTCTCCAATAGCTTTCATGTGATACCTATATTGTCCCGATCGATCCGCTTTAGATTCTGGATTGTGGTTTTG
This sequence comes from Stomoxys calcitrans, assembly GCF_963082655.1. Classification (NCBI taxonomy): domain Eukaryota; kingdom Metazoa; phylum Arthropoda; class Insecta; order Diptera; family Muscidae; genus Stomoxys; species Stomoxys calcitrans. The sequence continues at coordinate 88,971,833 of NC_081556.1, read as the reverse complement.
GCATAAGGGGGAGGGTCCGTCCCCCTTCCGATACCGAAAAATCATACAGTGTATGTTTCCTTCCAGACCATCCCACACTATATGCGAAAATTTCGAAAAAATCTGTTCTGCCGTTTTTCAGTCTATACGGAACAAACAAACCGAGTCCCATATATCCGTGATTGGCTAATGTGCCCATTTTGGGCGTTTTTATGGGGGTGGGGAGACACCCTATATTTCGAATTTATATGCCAGATTCGTTATCTACTCCTGCACACTTTTCATTTGATACCCATATTGTCCTTATCGGCCCACTTTTGATTTTGGGTGGTGTTTTTGGGGTAACTGTGGAGGATCCGCCCCCTACCGTTATCAATAAATTATAAAGCCTATTCCTACTTTTTGACCATATTCGTAGTCTACTCTCGAATACCTTTCTTTTGAGTCCCATATTGTTATGATCGTCAAATAAACCTATTTTAAGGGGTTTTGGGGCTGGGGCGGCCCCCCAGGAAATTGGACCCAACTTTTATTATGAAATTCGTACTTTTCTCTTGAATACCTTTCATTTGAATCCCATGTTGTCCCGATCAGACCACTTTTATTTTTGGGTAGCACTTTTGGGGCAAGGGGGAGGGTACGCCCCCCTCCCGATATCAAAAAATTATATAGCCTATGTTTCCTTCCAGACCAACCTACACAATCTGTGAAAATTTCAAGGTGCAGCCGTTTTTTAGTATATAAGAAGATATATGGGGTTTAAGTTCTTTTTTAAAAATTTAAAATAATTACTTACAGGTTGCTCTTCTGGTCATTACGTATGCATTGTCCGCTATAGCATCATTCTTTATAGCGCTAATGGTGGAGTATCCAATGGCCGAACTACTAAGTGTATTCGATTTAAAAAGTAAGTAAATATAGGTTTTAAACGAAATTAAAAATATGAAAAATTATGTCATTCATATTTCTCTCTTTCCAGACAAACCAAAGGCAGCTAAAATATCTTAAAATTTTATTTTTTGAGATGAGGCAAGACATCGTTTATGTTAAAACTACTTTTTACCTTTAAATTAAGTGCAACAACATTTCGTCTAATATCACCATTATTTTCCCCATTTTAAGTTAGATTAATACCAAGTTATTATTTTAGATGTAGTTAAGATAGGTAATTGTGTTTTTGTGAAGAGGAAACAAAAAATATAGTATTATTTTTATTTATATTAAATACTAGCTGAACCGGGCCCGCTCCACTGCGCCTTCTTTTACTTAATTTTCGACAAATAAAGAGCTTTTAGTGAAATACCATGCTACGAAAATAGTATTTGTATGTATATTGCTTGGCTAACAGTTAAACAAATCAAATGCCTTTATCTGAATCCCATATGATCCTTACTAATTTATGAATTCGCTTAACGGGTTTAGGGTCATTTTAGTTTGGATGTTAGATGTACTCTATTCTTAAGAGACTTTATTTGAGCCCAATATTCTCATGAGGATTATGGAGTAGGAAGCTTCCCAGTGTTGCGGTTGGTGGGTTTAGGGGGTGGTGTGGACCTCCGGAACCGTGGTCCCGAAAGTGAGTATGTATTTCGTGATCTACTCCCAAATATCTTTCGTTTGAGTCCCATATTGCCTTGACTCGTAAATATGTTTGTCCGATTTATGGGTGTTTTCGGGGTGAGTGGGTCCGCAGACACTTGGACCTGAAAAAAAGTCCGCATCGTGCTCACTTGGCCCCAAAATTGGTTATCATATTCGTTTTCTAATCTCAAATACCTTTCATTTGGTCGGTAAATTTGTACTCCTGGGGAAGGGACGGTGCCCCAAATACATGGTCCCACATTTGGATATCAGATTCGTATTCTATTCCCAAATACCTTTACTTGAGCCCCATATTACGATGGTCAATAAATAATTGCTGTTTGTGGGGTGTTTTTTGGGAAGGGGTAGACCCCAGAAAATTTGTCCCGAAAATGGGTATCAATTTCGTGCTCTACTCCCCAATATTATTCATTTGAGCCCCACACTGAACTGGTCGGTAAATATGTCCGACTTGGGTGTGCTTTGGGGAGTGGGGTTGTCCCCCAAACACTTAGACCTGAAAATAAACCAGCATGGTGCTCTACTCTCTATATCATTTATTTAAACCCCATATTGCTATTGGCCTCAAAATGGGATATCAAATTTGTTTTCTAATCTCAAATACCTTTCATTTAAACCCCTTATTGCATCAAATATGTCCGCTTTGTGGAGAGCTAGACTCTCTTTAAGACCCAAATTGCTATGGTGAGCAAATACGTCTTATTTGATGGTTGTTATGGGGGTGGGAAGTACCCCAGACAGTTGGTCCCGAATGTTAATATCAGATTCGTGGTCTACTCCAAAATACCTTTCATTTGCGCCCCATATTTGCAAAGTCGCTAAACATGTCCGGTTTGGGGGATGGGGCTGCCATTCAGTGACTTTCTGTGAAAATATATATCAGCTTCGTATTCTACTCCAAAGTGCCTCTTACTTGGCCCCATATTGCAATGGTCAGCAAATACCTCCTTTTTTTGGGTGGTTTCCTTAGATAAACGTTTCCTTAGATTAACGTTTCCTTAGATAAACGTCAATTTATCGACCCGAGAGTGGTGGTTTTTATGGGGGTGGGAAGTCCCCCAGACAGTTGGTCCCGAATGTTAATATCAGATTCGTGGTCTACTCCAAAATACCTTTCATTTACGCCCCATATTTGCATAGTCGGCAAACATGTCTGGTTTGGGGGATAGGGCGGCCATTCTGTGACTTTCTCTGAAAATATATATCAGCTTCGTATTTTGCTCTAAATTACCTCTTAGTTGAGCCCCATATTGCAATGGTCAGCAAATACCTCCTTTTTTGGGTGGTGTTATGGGGGGTTCCCTTAGATAAACGTCAATTTATCGACCCGAGAGTGACAAGACTAGAAGGGGAGCTATTCGTAGTATCCGTGATCTCCGTACCGCTGGACAACCATCACAATTTACAGTGCATAAAGCTACGAATGTCATTCGTGGCGCCAAGTCGCGCAAGGCGCTGGTCCCAGACGGAATCTCTACACTGACACTGAAGATTCCGAATCTGCCTGGAGTCGAGTACCTTACAACTGTCCGAACACTATTAGAGTACCCGATTTTTGGAAGATGAGCGGTGTGATCCCGCTACTGAAACCTGGAAAGGACACGAGCAAGGGAAATCGTAAAGATCGATGTGTCTTCTTTCATCAGTAGCTAAGACGCATGAGTGGCTATTCCTTTCCATCCTCCCGTTAGACAATTTCCATTCGCCGAGTATCAGCATGCATTCCGAAGGCTGCATAGGATTACAACTGCTTTACATGCCATCACCGTACACAAAAGTAGAAACAACGTTCTCAAGCCCCTTGTCGGCAGTACTTGGTGTGCTGAATGCTTGTGGATTTTGGGGCTAGACAAATTGCTGTGACCACTGATGAAGCTAATGAAGCTTTCTATTTGGCCATGTAGCGGCTGCGGACACTGTGTTTTCATTGAAGATATCTGTATCCGTTCAGACTTATTTGCACTTTTTTTTCAATCCCACTTGTAACTGCCCAGCCAGACCCACTAAATACCATGGTAGCATCTTCCTTCCTTAACAAATTCGAAGTAACAGTGTTGGTTTCATCGTAGCTCTCTGATAAGGATGATTTCATCAAGACACTTAAGAAAACGATAATTGCTCTATTCTTGGTATCTAGAAGGATACAATTTTCCAATAATTCCCCAAATTTTCCACTTACCTTTTAATGTAGAACAATAAACTTGAGGTAAAATTATAACTTCATTTGGCGAGTTTTCTGTACCTGAACACTAGCTGCTTCCTTGAATCTTCATTAAAAGTAAATAAGAATGAAACAAATTTAATAAATGCCAATGAACAATATTTTTATTTTTTACTTACCTCTGCCTTTTTGATCCATTTTGGTGTTAGCTTTTCTATTTTCATGTAACGGCTACTTTTCATAAAACAGCTGACCTTTACAAAACATCTGTTCAAAGTTGCAAATTTTTGCTGGCAAAAAAAGTCCCAGTAGAAAATTGCATGTTCTCTATTTTCGAACTGTCAAAATTTGCTCTCTCGGGCTCTCTTCTGCTGGCAAATAAAGTACGCGAAGGACTTCCAGTAAACATTTGTTTAAAAGTTTGAGTTTAATTTTTTTTATGTATGTAAATAAAAAATAAATTTTTAGTCGCCAAAATCGATGTGTGGCGCTAATTGATAGAATATTGGGAAATACAACAAATCTTATCCTTGATTTTATTTGCTCTTAAAGCATTGCTACTTATTTTTCTGCAATTATTCATGAATTAGATCTTTTCGAACATGAACTCAAAAATCGTACTCAGCTGTTCGCATGACTTCACCTCACCTTATAAGCGCATTCTGCTATGCAGCATTCTTTTCGACTTCAAAATCGATTATTCAACTTATTAATCAGTGAAAGTCGCCTTTGACTTTTCGCCGTTTTTACACAAAAAGTCGATAATCGATTAGTCGAAAGTCGACTTGGGGATCCCTACTATGGCAGATTGGCAGATTATATCAAACAAAAAAAAACATAAATATTGAAATTAAAGTTGTAAAATGGGAATATATTGCGAACTCGCATGATTCATAAATAGAGCAACAAAAACATTAGTTTGAAGGGTTACTCCCACCATTATAAAAACTGTCCACATTTACACAATCAGAGGTGTGTTTTTACTTTTGCTGTTCTAGCCAGGAAAGGGCGTCTACGAAAATCTGATAAAAAGTTGACAGGACTTTGGCCCAACTCTATCATCTCCAAATTCTTTTCCATTGGTTAACAGCAGAACACAATCAAAATTGCTACTCTACCTTCACCATCTTTGGTTAGCAGCACCAGCGCCATTGACAGCTGCAATGCCAACAAACAGTCCACAAGTGCTTCAGCGTCATCATCGTCAGCAAATTGTTTAGTTCCTGTGACCCGTGCCCTGGAGTCTAAACTTAAGATATCGGCTAATCCCTGTGACGAGCTAGTTTTACGCACCAAACCGAGTATGTCAGGAGACCAAAAGACTTTGATTAAGGGTCACAGTTCGCAGTATGTGAAGTTGAACGTGGGTGGCCGTTTGTACTACACCACCATTGGAACTTTGACGAAACACAATGATACCATGTTGAGTGCCATGTTTAGTGGCCGCATGGAAGTGTTGACTGATTCAGAAGGTAAGACTGATATATGTACCTACAATTTCAATGTGTGAAAACCATGAAATTGAAAGTTTTTCAATAATACTCGTAGATTTGTAAAGTACCCGTCGAATTCCCAATATGTAAAGCAATTTTACTATTTCGTGATCTCTTTATTATTTATGACACAATTTTGGTCTAAGTGCAGTTTACGGGAAAAATAAAAAAAAAATCCAATTTTTTTTTGGGGCTCGGGCCTTCCCCATACTACTAAAAAATCTCACCTGGTATTTGTGTGGTACACACAAAGCACCTCCTTTAAAAAATTAAATAAAATTTCCCCTTTTAGTTTCATGTGCATATAGAAAACAAATTTTGTGTATCAACTTATTTGTCAAATCTTGAAAATATGGTCTACGTTACGATGGTTGATGTCGCAATGGATAGTGAGAGGGAGACTTGCAGATTATACGAAGAGAAGCAGGAGTTTTCACTCGAGTAACATGTTTGTCACATCCCCTTTATTTCGAGAAGCAGACACAGGGTAATGGATGAACCAACAACTTTGTTGTTTTTATGCACAACCTTTTCACCCTTGAGTTCTCTAGAGGCCTAAATTCGCTAGCTAGACCATACTCTAAACGGTGATAGTATCTTCACGGTCCGCTTAGATTCCTGCTTTGTTGTTGTTTTTGTAGCCACATTTTCATGAGAAGGTGGCGTTCCTCGTCAAGCTCCTGTAGGTGAGCAAGCTCGTTTCGGTCCAAAAGACCGAACGACGCAGGAACATGGTGGTCATTGGTTATTTAAAGGCGCCAATAACTCGCCTTGTCATATCGAGCATCGTAGGCACTCAGTATATGTGCAAGATTGTCCACTGATTGTCCACGACTTGCAGCAGCTGATCCGTATGCAGCATTCCACTATCCGCAAATTGTGGATGGGCCCGGTTGCTCGCAGCTAAGCTTCTCGTGATAGCGATGTACACTATACAGATCGGACCTCCAGCCTGTGTGGTGCTCATAGCTTTAAAGTGTCTGTAGTATGTCGTTGTTGTTGTTGCACACTGAGACCTACTTTTTGTCTTGTGAGTTGGTTTGCGAATTTTCTGCTGTTGCTTCTTCTGTTGTTGTTGTAGCCACAAATTTGTGTGTGGAAGTAGCGATCCTCTTAAAGCTCCTTAATAGAGAAAGCCAGTTCCGGTCCATAGGACCGATTACCGCAGGAACGTTATGGTCATTTGTTATTTAAATTCGCCAATAACTCGTCTTGTCATATTGACTACCCCAGGCACTCAGTATTTAAGCAAGAGCAGGTTCCGCCCGGACACACTGAGACTCTCCACTCGATACTGTTGTTGATCCACCACTGCAGTTGCAGCTACTATGTTTACGGAACATTCCACTATCCGCAATCTGTGGACGCACCCGGTAGCTCTCAGCTGAACTTCCCGTGATGACGATGTGATTCTCATATTCTTTCTGTGCCGGGAAGTTTAAACAGCTGAGTGCCAACACTAGGTAGGGATAGCCACCGCTGATCATTTATTCTGGTGTTCTCGTCGAGATTTGAACCTTTTGAACCGCAAGAGCGCCTATAGATTAGGTATTACACCGTGAAAGCGGATATGCTAACCTCCGAACTGCTGTGGCCTCAGAAAGATGTCCGGACAAGGAAACCAAAAGAAATCATAATAAACCATAAAAATTTGTTTACCCGTCGCAGTTGAACTATGCGGCGCAAGTATGGAATTACCAGCTTTTTAAACGTATGTCACCGTTTAAAAAATTTTTACATCTGCTAAAATGCTGCTTTATGAACTGCCAGCTAGACTCTACATCAAGTATATCAGTCAAGTGACAAAGTACAAGGCGGCCGACGAGCTGGCCAGGAAAAGATCGCTGATGATTGCGGATAATGCTAAGGAATTAATCAGATCTCCCCTGTGCGAGTTTCTTGGTATTGTAGACGCTTTCTACGATGACCGCTTGAATTCACCACGAATCGCCACCTCAGTGACCTTACACCCCCCTCGAATATATTAGTTGCTGAGAGGAAATTCCGAGACATCATTAACGCAGCAGCCGCTAGCTTTATACCAGCCGGACGAATACCTCTAATGCGGCCCAATTTCCCGGCGCAGGCAGTGGTACTCGCAGACGAGCGTGATGAGATTCGTTGTACGGACCCTACTAGCCCTAGAATCAGCGAGCTGAATCTGGAAATAAAAACGATAGACAACGAACATAAACTAAGTTTGTGGCAGGAACACTTGGAGCAATATAACTCAGTTAGTTTTGGTGACGTAACTGTGACTGATCCAAAGAGATGCGCCAGGTTGTTCAACCATCAGTCAATTTATTGTGCATCCCGAGAGTGACATGGCTAGGAGGAGAGCCATTCGTCGCCACTTGCCGGCAGCACTTGTGATGCTGACAAAGAAACTTTGTTGACTACGTGCAAAGCAATCGGCCGGTCTGTGGTAAGTTATGTAGCACCAGTGTGGTCATCAGCTCTGTGACATGCAGTGGAGTAATATTCAGATCTGTCAAAATGCCGCCCCCGTGCGAAGACATAACTATATCGGTATCGCAGAGACCATCCAAATAATCATCTTGTGGATAGGTATTCACCTTCCAGAAACCTTAAGGTAGATATACATGATCTAGAGCGTGAGGTCCAGCGCTGCAAGAGATCAAGCAGCGTTTTAGGTAGGCCTAGGCAACATTCATGCAGACGCGGTATCAGATGCGGTAAAAATCTGGTGAATGTGGCCCTTGGAGAACGACCGACTCCCATTGCACTTGAAAAAATCGACCTCCTTCGGCAAACCAGGATAGTTCTGGCTCAATTACGTTTCGGCAGATGCAGACGCCTCAACTCCTCCAGGGCAAGGATTGATGCCGACGTGCGGGATTTATGTCCCGATTGTGATCAGGGACCATACTTCACCTATTTGACTGCCCAGTCAGACCCACTCGACTTAGACCCAGATACCTCTGGACTCTCTCCATCTTAGTCGCAGAATTCCTGGATCTGACAATCAACAGACGAAAGATAAAACAACAAACTGCTACAACAATAATAACAATCCGCTAAATCGTTGCACACTGAGGCGGCAGCCCTTGCCGATGAAGGATTTCATGGGGTCAATCCGGCTCGTACAACCGGCTGCCATGGGATTGACGTTCTGTCTTTTCTTGGGTTTTTGTGCCCTTCATACTTTTATGTATGTAACTACCATTGGACCCCTTTTTCGTTTCTCATTTTGATCATAGTCCAAGTCACAGCTGTTCGAACTAAAGAAAGAATGGAGCTGTTAATTTTTTTTTGTATTTGAATGTATTCTCATCAATTATTCTGTTATAGCTGTAAAGTATCATAGTCTTGGTTTTAACTTGAAATTTCTTCTATTCTTTACTTTTACAGGATGGATTTTGATTGATCGCTGCGGCCAGTTCTTTGGCACCATTCTAAACTACTTACGAGATGGTACTGTACCCCTGCCCGAATCCCATCGTGAAATAGCTGAACTATTGGCGGAGGCAAAATATTATTGCATAACCGAGTTGGCCATGTCATGTGAACGTGCTCTGATTGCCCACCAGGAACCGAAACCGATATGTCGTATTCCGCTGATAACTTCTCAGAAAGAGGAACAAATGCTAATTAGTTCCTCATCCAAGCCAGCGGTGATTTTAGTGGTTCAACGTCAGAACAACAAATATTCGTACACCAGCAATTCGGATGATAATCTGTTGAAAAATATTGAATTGTTTGACAAATTGTCGTTGCGTTTTAATGAACGCATTCTCTTCATAAAAGACGTTATTGGACCCAGTGAGATATGTTGTTGGTCGTTTTACGGTCATGGGAAAAAAGTAGCCGAGGTATGTTGTACTTCGATTGTCTATGCAACGGATCGTAAACATACAAAAGTCGAGTTCCCTGAGGCTCGTATCTATGAGGAAACCTTGCAGGTATTACTCTATGAGAATCGCAATGCTCCGGATCAGGAGCTGCTGCAAGCCACCTCTTCGGTTCGCAATCCTTCGGGGGGTGGCTCATCTTCTGCTGGTTCCAGCGGCATGCATCAATACACCAGCGATGAAGAGGAGGAACGCACTGGCCTGGCACGTTTGCGTTCGAATAAACGCAACAATCCCACATGATTTGTAACGCATTATGTGGTGCGACCGCGACCCATTCTTCCCTAACTATGGCGTACAAGTGGTAGCGACAGTGCCTAAATAAGGGCTAAACCACTTGTGGCGTATTCATTTGGACTTATAAAATAGCATAACTAGCCTCACTTAGGGAGAGACAGTGAATGGTTTTCAATATTCTAAAGTAAAAACAAAAGAACAAAAACAAAAAGATAAATACAAAATATTTACACATACACACACACACACATATACACTATACATGTTACTCTAAGGCAGCCAAGAATGTCATCGTAAATCGAAACCATCCTTGTTACTCCACCAACGATGAATGAAGAGAATTTAAGACATTTTTTTGATCGTTTTTTACAGCACCCCGTTTACAACGTATATTATAATACAAACACACACACACACTTATACACATATATACATATATTTTTTACATGGCCAACATTTACTTTACCTTTTCATTTATATGCATTATCCTACACACATACATACAAAAAGCTTTCATTATGAAACAAGAAACAATTGTTTAATTGTTTGTTAAAAATAAAATTTCTTAAACGTTACTTGTTGATGAATTTTGTGTAAATGAAATGTTAAATGTTCTCCTAAATTTCCCCTAAAACTATATCGGAATATTCTTATCCTGATTGGATAAGGCAAAGCATATAAAGAAAATTATTATCTGTTTCATAAAAATATACGTAATATTTTATTAATAAAATCACTTAAATGTAAAAAATTTTTGGTTTTAGTTTTTTTTTTTCAAATTTTATTTAAAGCTCTTTTACCAGATTTAAATTGGGGTGCCATTATTAAGCCTACCAGCAAAAATCGAAGAAATTGTTGGGTTATGCTACGAAACGTAGGCGCTTATCATAAGTGTTAACAGCAATTTTAATCTGGGAGCAGTTTTCCTCTAATTCATGAAGGGATAGTTTGAAATAACAGGAAAACGTATTCCTCCGCAATCCCATTGCAGCCGGTTTTACGTACCGGAGGGCTGCCGCCTCGGTGAACAACAACAACAAAAACACCCATTCCTCCCATTTTGCTTCATTACTCGGTTTGGTACGCAGTTATGTACAGAGGTACGTTCTTAAGTCACTTCCAAATGTCTCCAAACGATATATTTTTCGACATTTTCAAACAGCTCACATTATCCTATCTTAAATCATGTATTCCCTGGCAATGAAAATCGACCACCGTTTGCTGGTAGCTCAACGTTGAGTGAAAACCAAAGACGATCAGTCCAAAATATATTCAACACCCAGCCAGAACATACGGCCGTTGTTACCACCATGACTTTAAAATTGTGCTAGAAGACTTTAATGTGAGAAGTAAGAAAGGGAGACAATTTTTGCACAAAAAAATCTGATAACAGAATGAGACTAATAGACATCGACGCGGCAGCACCAGATTGCATCCATAACACAATCCCATGGCAGCCGGTTATACATACCGGATTGACCCGATGAATTCCTTCATCGGCAAGGGCTGCCGCCTCAGAGTACAACACACTGCTACGACAACAACAACAACATCCACAACTCAACGTGGATGTCACCAGATGAAACAAGGAGAAACGCCTATCAATTCGTCCATCTTGCCTCGAAGACCATTGAAATTCAGAACCTCTAAATCAACCGGCATATGAAGCGGGTCTATACAACATTCATGCAGGATAGGCGCACAGGTTTTAACCTGGGACCACACGACACATGTCACCTGATTAACGGCCCAGCCATACCCACACGTCTCAGACCCAGATTCCTCTGGACGCAAACCCACCGTACTCGCAGAGTTCCTGGATCAGATCTGGATATTCAACAGAGCTAAACAGAGCCAAACAGACCAAAAATACAACTCAATACACTTGTACAAAAAGAACAACGAGAGCCGTCTCTCCCCTATTTTGTTTACCTATAAGCTTCCTTCACCGCTTGCAGGCATGGAGATAACATCATATCAAGATGATTGTTTTATACTGGCAAAGTGCAATAGCATCGATGGACTGTTGGAAGAGAAAAATATTTATCGGTCAAGGCCGGGTGGAATTCCTAACCTCAAAAGTCTATTAATCTAAAGGTTGCACTAAATATGTCTCAATAAGGATCGAGGTCTAAGTCTATATATAAAGAAATCAGAATGTAAATTATCTTAGTGGGCTTGGGAGTCTACCCATGGACTGTTTTAAACTGCCTGACCTGCAGGTCCTGCAGGTGGAGATCCGGCCGATCACGGAATCGTGAGATGGTGTGGTGCTAACGCGAGGACGTCGAATGTGAACATGTTTACGGACAGTAAAATGGCCATAAGAGCAATAACAACCAGGACGGTAGGGTCACCAACAGTTTTGCAGTGAAAGAAGAAGATTAAAGCATTTTCTGAGGATGACACAATACGCATCGTTTGGGTGCCGGGCCATAACGGAGTTAGGGGGAATGAAAGGGCAGACGATTTGGTAGCCAAAAGACTGCCGTCAATAAACTTGGTTAACTCAAAGCCTTTCGGGTCGTCGCATTCCGATTTAAGTACGCGGGCGACGAACGCATGTAACACTGTGGAACAGCAAAACAGTCGGCAAGACGTCGAAAATCCTTTGAGGTGATCCGGATCGTGAGAGGACGAGGCTATTACTGTCAGGAGGAAGAAGGAGGTCAGTTTAGCTATTGGTATCATAACGAGAAAGATAGGACTACGAGCTCACTTTTGCAAAATCGGTGCGGCATTTGGGGAAGATGATGAGACGTTGGAGCATTTCCTATGTCATTGCCGGGCATTCGCGTCTAAAAGACACGGGTATTTAGGTGAGGACACAATTACATATACCAACTTAGGGGAGTGGTATGGAAAACAATTAAGGATTTTGTAAGTAGCACGGAATTCCTAACTTAATTTTTATTTTTCGAGGTTACTTTATAGTTTTTAGAGCGCAAAACAAGCCAATTACTGGCTTAGGTGTCTCTCCATAGTGGCATGGGTCGGATTAATATCTGCACTCTCTTTTCAACCTAACCTAACCTAAATCATTTTAAGACCTTAGCGATGAGGCTCAATAGCCTTTTCCCATCAGCATACAACTGCAATCTGTGATAAAGCATAAACTTGCAATAATGTCCTCAAGTCGTTAGCCAGCAGCACGTGGCAGCATTTTCTCATCATTCTACAACAGCAATCTACGATAGAACAAGGCTCTCAACTTGTTAGCCGACAGCTCTTGATAAAGAAAACTTTAAATTCATGCAGCTCCAGCTTGGGTGACAGGAGTGCTCAAGACACAGTGGGGAAACTTCCAAACTTGTCACAATGCATCTTTAAGGACCTTCGCAGTCTGTCTCCAGATAGCAAACATTAGTCATATGCATGAGGAGACCAAGATACCTGAAGTCAAGGTTCATTATGAGATTTTCTCTCAATAATTTCTCCTGGACAGCCATCGGAAGGATCATCCGAACATCCCACTCACCGAGCTAGAACCCGACCCCAGGCCTGTCAAAAAGTATACTTAATTATAAGAATAAAGAGTTTCAGTCAAACTCCACTGAGATCCGGATTGGATGATACCAACCCTGAGCTCAGCCCTTCTTGCGCGCTATTTATCCTCAACAGAACAATTTCCCTATCAAATACTTAGAAGTAATCTTGGACAGAAGATTGAACTGGAAGTGTTACATTAATGAGCATACTGAGAAGACTCACAGATGTTTGGAACTATGTAGTGTTAGAAATCAACTTTACTACTTTAGTTTATAAACGATAATTTTTAACAATTGTTCTTTGAATTCATAATTTGTCAATTTGTATAAAATATTTTTTCATTCTCTATTAATAAATCATTGAAGATAGTCTTCTAAATATTCCTTTGTAAGCGTACTCTAATAGGTTATGGGCCATTATGGATTTAGTTAAGACGTCGTTCACGAAGCTCAACGCTGATAATTACCATCTTTGGAAATTTAAGATGGAGTTAATTTTACGGAGAGAAGGCGTTTGGAAATGTATTATCGAATCTGTTCCAGAGGTAGCAAATAATGAATGGGAGAAAAATGACGAAAATGCCAGAATATTAATCGGATTATCTGTGGAGGATAACCAACTTTTGCTCATCAGAAAGGCTACTACGGCGAAGGAATCATGGAATATTTTAAAATCGCATCATGAGAAGGACAATCTTGGCAGTAGCGTAAGAATTATGAGGAAAATTTGCAATATGAAATTCAATATGGAGAATACCATGGCTGACCATATATCTGAAATGAAAATTTTATTCGAGAAACTAGAAGCAATTGGAGAAACATTCTCGGAACGTTGGGTCGTTGCGATGTTGCTCAGTAGTCTACCATCTTCTTTTGATACATTAGTCACAGCATTAGAGGCACGAAAACTGGAAGAATTGACTGTAAATGTGGTAGAAAACAGTTTGCTTGAGGAATATCAACGCCAAGCAAAGGATGCAATTCCGAACACAGTTTTAAAAACTTCAAAGATTTTTCAAAATAAGCAAGATGATAACATTGGAAAACGTTGCCATTACTGCAAGTTAAAGGGTCATCTAAAGAAAAATTGCTGGAAGCTAAAGAAGGACAGAAACAACAATGAAACCAAGCAGCATGCAAACAGTGTTGAAATTGAAAGACATCATATTTTCTCAACAGCACCACGTTTTCAAACATCAGGATGGATAATTGATTCAGGGGCAACCTGTCACATTAGTACAAGACGTAATGATTTTATCAAATTTGATAATACAAGCCGTGAAACAGTTTCGGTAGCAAATGGTCAAACTGTTACATCAAGTGGTAAAGGAAGCTGTCAACTGGTAATGTATAATTCAAATGGTGAAAAGACAAAAGTGACGGTGGAAGACGTTTTGTATATACCATCGTTTCATGGAAATTTGATTTCAGTCTCAAAAGTACTGAAGAAAGGTTATAAAATTGATTTTCAAGACGCAGAGTGCAAGATACGAACTAACATCGGTGAAGAAATTGGGGTAGGAGATATAAGTAACGGATTGGTTCTACTTAGGCAACAACCGAATCATCAAGCGATGGTTGTTAAATGCAATTCTCAAACCTGTCAACATTATTGGCATAAAATTTTCGGACACCGGGATGTTGATGCAGTCAAGACGATGCAGAAAAATAAAACAGCTAGTGAGTTTAAAATTGTTGATTGTGGAGTGAGACAAGCTTGTGATGTGTGCGTAAGCTGCAAAATGACAAGAGCTCCATTTAGCAAATCATCTGATTCAAAATCTGAAGCAGTAATGGATTTAGTGCACTCAGATGTTTGCGGTCCCATGCAAACGGAAACTCCTGGAAGAAAGAAGTATTTTCTTACATTTATCGATGACTACAGCCGTCATACCAAGTTGTATTTGCTCAATAATAAGGCTGAAGTGTTCGAGAAGATAAAAGCTTATATGGAAATGGTCAAAAACAAGTTCGGTAAATATCCTAATGTACTTAGATCTGATAATGGAGGGGAGTACACAGCGAAACGTGTTCAAAACTATCTTGAAAGTATAGGAGTTCAATGTCAGTACACAGTTCCCTACTCACCTCAACAAAATGGAGTAGCGGAGAGGAAAAACCGAAGCTTAGCTGAGATGGCGAGATGTCTATTGGCAGAATCAGGATTACCAAATATGTATTGGGGTGAAGCTGTCATGACTGCCAATTATTTACAAAATCGTTTGGTAAGCAAAACCATCAGTTCTACACCATTTGAGTTGTGGGAAAACAAAAAGCCAAACATAAATCATCTTCGTATTTTCGGGTCAAAGGCATATGTTTTGTCACCAGATGTTAAAAGGCGAAAGCTGGATACAAAAGCTCAGATACTAACATTTATGGGTTATGATGAACACTCGAAGGGATATAGACTCGCAGATCTCAGAACAAAGAAAATTACTATAAGCAGAGATGTAAAGTTTATTGACACCGCTATAAATAACCAAAATGTGCAATTCCAGAATAACCAAAAGGAAGAGGTTTTTGTTGAAGGTGAATTCAAACCAACCATGTCAAATTTTATAAATCGTTCTTTCGAAGAACAATCTTGTGATGGTGATTCATTTTGCAGTATAGATCAAGAAAATATTGATGACTTAGAGATTAATGCTCATGAAGCCGAGAACGCTAATGAAGAAGTTATTTCGTCAAAAGAATTGGTACAAAAAGATATTAGTCAGAACAATATATCTAATATTCGCACAGATTCTGGAGTTCGTATATCAAATAGGTCGACAAAGGGCAAGCCTCCAGAAAAGTTAACACTAATGAGTTCTGCGGTTTCTGACATTGTTGAACCAAAAACATACACGGATGCAGTAAATTCGAAGCAGCGCGACAAATGGATGGAAGCAATGACCGACGAAATGTCGTCTCTGAAAGACAATCATACATGGGAGATTGTTCCGAAACCTAACAACAAGAATGTTATAGGCTGTAAATGGACATTCAAACTAAAGCGCGACGCAAACGGCATAGTTCAGCGTTATAAAGCAAGGTTAGTTGCACGTGGGTTTAGTCAAAAGTTCGGACAAGACTACGACGAAGTTTTCGCACCCGTGGTTAGACAGTCTACTTTGCGTACTTTGTTGTCTGTTGCTGGTGTTAAGAAAATGACAGCAGTTCATATGGATGTGAAATCTGCTTTCCTCAATGGTGAAATTGAAGAGGAAATCTATATGAAGCAACCGCCAGGATTTGAGAAAAATGGTGAAACATTTGTTTGCAAGCTACGAAAAAGCTTGTACGGTTTAAAACAGGCAGCAAATGTATGGAATAGAACTCTACATAAAGTTTTATTTGCAGGAGGTTTTAAACAAAGCACGGCAGATCAATGCTTATATACAAAACACATCAACGAAGAAGGATGTGTGTACATCTTAGTTTACGTTGATGATATTTTGGTAGTAAGCGATACAACTGAATGCATAAATCAAGTAGAATGTTTAATGAAATTAAATTTCGACATCACTAATCTTGGAAACGTTTGTCACTACCTTGGTTTAGAGGTTATAAAAGACAATGAATTTAATTATTGCATTCGCCAGAAAACATTTATTGAGAATTTACTTACAAAATTTGGAATGCAGGATTGCAAAAGTTCGAAGTACCCACTTGATCCTGGTTACGGCAAGACGGAATCTAAACTCTTACCAGAAAATACAAGGTACCGGGAACTTATTGGATCTCTCCTGTACATAAGCGTGAATTCTAGGCCAGACATTGCGGCAAGTGTATCTATACTAGCACAAAAGGTGTGTTGCCCAACAAACGCCGATTGGACCGAGCTAAAAAGGGTTCTTAAATATTTGAAGGGCACCGCACACCATCTACTTCGACTCAGTGATGTAAACACTCCAGAAAAGAATACACTCATGGGCTATGCTGATGCGAATTGGGCGGAAAACAGAATCGACAGAAAATCAAATTCTGGATTCATTTTTCAAATGAATGGAGGTTCAGTAAACTGGTCCTGCAAGAAACAAACATGTGTATCTCTTTCTTCGACAGAAGCAGAGTTCATAGCTTTGTCAGAGGCATGCAAGGAGGCATTGTGGTTACGAGAATTATTAAATGATATGATGCTAAAGCAAAGTAAACCAACCATCATCTACGAAGATAACCAAAGCTGTTTACGGATGATAAAGAACGAGAAACTTAGCAATAGAACAAAACACATCGACACTAAAATATACTTTGTCAAAGATCATATAAAATCAAATCATATTCAATGTATATACTGCCCCACGGAGGATATGTTAGCTGACATGTTGACCAAGCCTCTGACAGCAATCAAAATAACAAAATTCAGAGAGCAATCTGGAATACAAATTGAGGAAGGGTGTTAGAAATCAACTTTACTACTTTAGTTTATAAACGATAATTTTTAACAATTGTTCTTTGAATTCATAATATGTCAATTTGTATAAAATATTTTTTCATTCTCTATTAATAAATCATTGAAGATAGTCTTCTAAATATTCCTTTGTAAGCGTACTCTAATATGTAGATGGGCTGTAGGCTTGAAATGGGGCAGGATTCACTGAATAAGGTTAAGCCAAGCGATCAGCCGATATACTTTTTTTTTAATATTTGGCAGTACTTGGCATTGAGGATGTCAACTTGTTCTCTTTTTACATTCATTCTTTGTTTACGTTTTCTCCTATATGATGACATTTTCAATCGTCAGATTTGACATCCTTAATGATGTTTATGGGGCCTATCCACTTTGTGTTTTTGCATGTGACCTAACCTTCTATTAGTGAATCCTGGAAATGGGGCATGAATCCTAAGATATTCCACTGTATCGTGATTAGACCAACATTTACTTACGACCCAGTGGTTTGGTGGACGGCGATGGTAAAAAGTACAACATAAAGATAATAAAACAGGTTCTCAATCCAATGATGTTGTTGTAGTCATATATTCATGTGGAGGTGGCGATCCTCGTCAAGCTCCTGTAGTTCAGAAAGCTCGTTCCGGTCCATAGGACCGATCGCCGCGAGAACAGGCTGGCATCTCACTGAGACTCTTCGCTCGACATTGCTTATTGTCCGCGACTGCCGTTGCAGCTACTCCTCAACCTGTGGACGCGCCCGATAGCTCGTAGCTAAGCTTCTCGTGACAGTAATGAACACTACACAGATCGCACCGTAATGTTCCAGCCTGTGTGGTCCTTACAGCTATCCCGTGCCGGGTCTCAATCCCGTTGTAGCCGGTTGTTTGTACCGAAATGCCCCGATGAAGTGCTTCAGCGGCAAAAACAACAACAGGTTCAGAGAACTGATGTCTTGGCATAGGTGGAGCGATGAGGACCACGCCCACTAGGGCATTCTAAATAGATATCCGACCTATAGCGCGAGGCAGCCACTGCGACTAAGACATAAAATGTATCGAATGAAAGAGGTTTCCGATCGAATACCTAAAACGACACTCGCGGCCGAGTGCGGGGCACAGCTGCCAACGTCACAGTCTTCGATTGACGTAAGTCAGGTATTACCATCTGGAAGTTCATGGTACACGCACTTCAAAGCTGCACGACAGAGTGAGTCTGGCTGCTTGAACATCATAATGTGGTTTGGGGTTAACGCGAAGACGTCAAGTGTGAACATTTTAACGGATAGTAAACTGTATAGCATTGACGGCAAATTTACTGTCCGTCAAGATGTTCACACTCGACGTCTTCGCGTAAACGCCGTACCACTTCACGCATTTCGTGATCGCCCAGATTTTCGCCTGCACGATATTATTATGTATAATGGAGTGTAAGAAGGAGATTACCGCCTTATCTGAGGATGGTACTACCTGAAAAGAAGAACACGGCATATCAAGCAGGTCTAGTTCAGAGTAGTTCTGTCTCAATTACGTTCCGGCAGTTGCAGCCACCTCAACTCCTACAGAGCAAGGATTGATGCCGACGTGCAAGATGATGTCCCGATTGTAACCAGGGACCGCACGACACACGTCACCTATTTAATGCCCGGCCAGACCCACTCGACTCGGACCCAGATCCCTGTGAACGCACCCCACCTTAATCGCAGAGTTCCTGGGTTTTGATACTAAACAGCATCAAGCAGACAAAAGATAGAACACAATAAACTGCTAAAGCAACAATAACAACTACCTGAAAATTTTGGGTTTTTGACGCTCGATATGACAAGGCGAGTTAATAGCGCTTTTAAAAAACCAATAGCTACTCCGGCACGGCATAACTATGAGCAACAAACATGCTGGAATTTTGAGCTCCGTTCTATTATGGTTGTCCACAGGTTGCGGTTTGCAGTCACGCACAATTAGCGGTACCGAGTGGGAGCCTCAGTGAGATGTAGTAGCGTAACCAGCCCGTTTTTTTTTTTTTGAAAAATAAAAATATTTTCAAAATTCTTAGCAATGCATGGTGATAAAGAACCGAAAGAAGATTGGCAAAAAATTAAAAATTTGAAGTGTTTTTCGATTCAAACCCACTGTGCAACGTAGTTTTTAAATTCTGGACTGTTAAAACTGTTCTGGATGTGCTGAGCTCATACTCCAGAGGGTTTTCTGCGCTCATGGTGGGAGGCCGTACGGCACCGGCTCTTAAATACTGAGTGCCTATGATGTTTGATATGACAAGGCGCGGTGATCGGTTCTATGGAACTTACTCACCAAAAGGCGATAGGCGAGAATCGCTACCTCCAAAAAGCAATATGTGGCTACAAAAACAACTAACACGTTCGTATGGACCAGAACAAGCTGGCTCACCTGTAGAAACTTAACAAGGATTGCTACCTCCATAGCTAAATATGTGGCTACAACAACAAAAACATAAGCTTATAAAGAGAGCACCACACTGAAGCGCTTGCAAGAATTTATCTCGCTTACCCATGGAAAAGGAAAGTGAAACGATCAACAGAACCGAATATTGTGTAAACATTATACCGTATAAAAATGTATATTATATTTAATTATGTTCTTTGAATTCTTTTAGAATCTCTTGTAAAATATTATTTTGAGCCTCAATGGCTGCAGCACTTCTTTCAACAGCTAATGCCATTCTACTTGCAGCACCAGCGACTGTTTTGACAGTGGATGTCATTTCCTCGCTAATTCGTAATTGGTGCTTTATCAGCATAATCTGTTCCACAGGCTTGCTCTTTTTATTGGCTGGCGAACAACCCGGAAGTTCATGCTTAAGTAGTCTAATTTTTTTGCTGGACTTTGTGGAATGCTTCTGCTGTCTGCTAGTCTCTTTTTCTATCTGTTTCTTAGTGGCAGGTTTGTTTATTGGAATGTATGTGTTATTTTGAAGTTGTTGGCAGCTGCTGCTGAGTTCCTCCTGACTCCTTGTGGGCGATATGAGTGCCTCCACTTTATTTTCACTTGGCTTTATTTCTGCCTTAGTGCACTCTATAACTTCTTCTGATGACTCCTCGGATCGATCTGGAGACGAACCGTGGGTTATATCGCTCGGGGCATCAAGCCTATTCCTAAACACCGTACGCTCAATCGCTTGCTCAAACTCCGTTAGTGGATTATAGCGGTAAATGCCGCCCTCATTTTCTTCGAGACATTTATTGTTCTCAATTAGTTTCTTTTTGGTGCGAGATTTCAAGTCGGCCCAAGTCTGAAAATGAAATGTGTTAGGAAATGTTTACATGTATTCAGTCACCAGCCGGAGGGTTAAGGAATCTTTTTTTTGGACTTTCAGAACGAATGGCGGAGACAAGTATTAAGGAATCTTTAGCTACCTTTTTCCATTCAGTTGTAGTACGGGTCGGAGGCCCCAAGAAATTTAATTTTTTTGTAAGTGCTTTCCACTGTTCCTCTACTGAACTTTTGCAGGCTCCATATACAGGCATTCCCATAGCAAATATTGGATTGTCCACCATATACTGCACCAGCTCCTGGAGCTGTGGAGACGTTGATTTCTTTACGCTTTAATTCATATTATAAGAAACCATATTCGCAGAACATATATGTGTAAATTTACTTACCTTCTACCTTTCATGTTATTGTCCAAAACCTGACCCGGTTCATTCTGGGTTTCGTTCGCTTTGATTTTCTTTTTCTCATCGTTCTGATGGCTGTTAGTGGATCGCCAGAACACACGAAAAGTCGTTTCTTTTTGAGGGCATGGCGCAAAAAGCAAGTAATGCTATTTACCATACAAGATAGATCAATAGAGGTAATGCCAGCTGCCCCTCAGTGGTGGTATTCAGTAAAGTGTTTTAACGAAAATTGTTTAGTTAAAAAGCGATAACAGAAAAGTTAACGATTTTGGTATTCAGTAACCACTTTTAACGAAAATTGACATATTTAAAATTTTTACTTTAACGAAATAAATAAAGATAAGTATTTACGACGACTTTAGAGTATTTTTCTCTTGTTTTTCTTAAAACATTTCGGATATGTGTGTGTTTCTAAATATGAAAAAAAGGTCCGCAAAAGTTTTATACGAATAAATTGGTATTGATTGCGCTTTTCCTACATAATTGTGATTATTCTATTTAGATTTGTGATGTTGTTAAATTAAGAACTTCAAGCGATGAGAAGAATTATTTATTATTTTTGTCGATTCCTCTTTGTTTTTCGTTGCCAGACAAGGCGGATTTAAAAAGGTGGTCTCACGTGAACACCCGTTAACAGCTGGCCAGCTTTGACGGTAGTAAGATTTTATTATTTTATTCTGCTTTCGGAATAGTCGTAGAAATGTTTAATTTTTTCGCGAGCGAAATTTGACGGTAATCAATTTTTTTATACCAAAATAGGTTTTTTATTTGAACTTAAGGGCTAATATTTTTTCGCAAATAAATAAAATAACAAAAAGAAAAAACGAAAAAACGAAACATAAACTAAACAC
The DNA here is from genome assembly GCF_963082655.1 of Stomoxys calcitrans. Taxonomy (NCBI): domain Eukaryota; kingdom Metazoa; phylum Arthropoda; class Insecta; order Diptera; family Muscidae; genus Stomoxys; species Stomoxys calcitrans. Next base: position 88,950,123 of record NC_081556.1, on the reverse strand, counting down.
AACCAATAAAACAAACAAAAATAAAAGCGACAATGGTTTCAAGCGATGCCACTAAAATTTAATTTTGCCATTTTCCTCATTATAGACAGAATACAACTTTTCACCTACTTTCCTTCAGCGTTTCTCTGACTTTTTTTTATATGGAGTTTGACAGCATTTTGCCTGAAAAGCTAAATAGAATACTCAGCTTTAATGATGACGACGTTTGTGTGGTACTCAGGATTCACTGAATAAGGTTAAGCCAAGCGATCAGCCGATATACTTTTTTTTAATATTTGGCAGTACTTGGCATTGAGGATGTCAACTTGTTCTCTTTTTACATTCATTCTTTGTTTACGTTTTCTCCTATATGATGACATTTTCAATCGTCAGATTTGACATCCTTAATGATGTTTATGGGGCCTATCCACTTTGTGTTTTTGCATGTGACCTAACCTTCTATTAGTGAATCCTGTGTGGTACTATGCCATGCATAGAAACCATGATAAGACTTGTCCCCTAAAAGTTGTCGCACTTCTGGCAAAGATCCGGATTTTTCGCTCCAAATGAAGTCAGTACTAGGCGCAATGTGTTCGTATTTTCTTCTTCACAGTTTTTTTTATAATGCATTTGACAGTGTTTCGGGCGAAAAGTCGAAGTCAGATTACTCTTTAGGTGTTAACGCCCCATTAGGTTTGTTCAACAAAGCTATTGGCAACTCTTAATTTTTGTACTCTTTAACCTTGTTATTCGTAAATATTAGCGGTATTTCCAGTGTTATGGATAATGCAAGGATAACAAAGGATAAGATGGCCAAAAAAGAAAAAGGGGAAGGTAAGCAAACTTGGTAAACATATCATCAGAAGTTGGCCGTAATATTTTATACATACTCTTTTCTTTAGAACTTCACAAAGATAAAACACGAAAAAAGCGCAAAAACCACAAATCCAGCAAAATCAAAACATTGGAGACTGCACCATTAACCCAATCTCCCAATTTTCAACAAGTTGTGGAGGAGGAATTTGGTGAACAGGAAGTTGTGGAGGAGCAGGTCGTTGAGGAGGAAGTAGTTGTAGATGGAGACTATCCAAGTCGCATGCCCTCCACCGAAATCGATATAAACGAGTCAATCATATATAATGAGGAGATTGTGGACATAGAAGTTGAAGAGGTCACATTGGACTACAGCATGGAAAGCAGCAGAATGGAGGAAGAATCGGTGGATCAAGTTATTGAAACGATTGAAAAAGTTAAGAAACCAAACAAAAAGAATGAGTTGTTGCAGACGCCTCTTAACAAGGCCTCCTCTTCAACTGCTGCAAGCTCGAATGCCAAAAAATCCAAGAAGAGACGGGAAAGCGGCACCTCAAGTGAAGAAGAACGTTGGCTTACCGCCATAGAGTCTGGCAAACTGGAAGATGTTGAGGATGTGGAGTTGCGCAAAATAAAGGATCCCAAACTTATGACAGCACGTCAAAGAGCCATGTATGATCGCAATAATGAGACGGAGTCGGCTCCAGGTTTTACAGAGGCACTTATTGCTTTGCCAACAGGCTATAAGGAAAAGGAGAAACCCCAAACAGCGGAAGAAATACAAAAGGCAGCGCTAAAAATTCTGCGAAGAAAACAGCAAGCCGACGAGAAACGAGAAAAAGATAAAAAGAAGACCATGGATCGTCTGTTGAAGAAACAGGAAAGCAAGAATCGATCATCAGCCAAGCCCAAGACTGCCAAAGAGGCAATACCTGTTATAAGCTACAGAAATACAGCTGAGGGAAGTTTTCTAAATTTGCCCTTGGGTATGGAGTTTCCTTTGCAGCCACAGACGCCGAAAGAACCTCCACCAAAGCAGTTGTGTGGCATTCAAGGATGTGGTCAGCCGAAAGTGTATAATTGCTCCAAGACCAATATGCCGCTGTGTAGCTTTGCTTGCTATCGCAAAAATGTTCAGTCCTTGAAAAATATTATTTGTTAATAAGCGAAACAAAGACAACAAACTCTGGAATTGTAATAAAAGTTTACTTGAAGTCTTTTTTAAAAATTAAAAATAACAGAGTGGTGTAGCTATTTAGTGCCTTGTCAAGGAGTCAAAAAGTATCTTTAAAACATAAAAAGTGTTGTTGATGTAGTAGCAGTGTGTGGTACACTGAGGCGGCAGTCCTTGCCGATGAAGGAATTCATCGGGTCAATCCGAAATTTCTATTCATGGCAGCTTTTTCAAAAGATTTGCTATATTTGACTTGAAAAAGTTCTATTCAACCACCAAAAATACACAATAAAGGTAGAACTAATTGTATCGTGGGGGGAGACACGTTTTTGGTAACCATAGCTACATAACTTTCCGTGTATAAAGGATAAGACACAGCCATAACTACTTCATATTACACGAAAAGACTGGTCAATTTATAGTTCTCCTAAAGTCAAAAACAAACTGTTTTTGTTAAAATGTCAGAGGAGTTACAAAAAGCTGGTCTTTTCATAGATGACATATATCGTTTGCGTGTTCAGGATCCCCGTATAGCTAATGAGACCAACGAGTTACGCGAAGAATGCCTTGAATATGCCAACAAATTGGATGAATTCAAAAAGTTGGCAGTGGAATTTGATAAAATCATAAACAACTATGCCAAGGATGTGGAAAAGGAAAAGCTTCGAGCCATTGGTACCCAGAATCAATTGAAGACAATGGCCAAACAGAGGCAGGCTGAGCAGCAGTTGTATCAGGTAGGGAAGTTATTTTCGGATTATTTTGCATTATTGGTTGAAAATGTGAACACATGTATGTGCTCACATATTTGGGTTATTCATTTAATTTTTATTATTATTCCTATTTTAATTCTTAATTTTTAGAGTAAAATACACGAGAAAAATTTGGAACTGGAACGTCTTAAAAGTGAATATCAATACCTACAGCGTGTGGAATCGGAGCAGCAGGAGCTTATAAATAATTACTTAATGAATCAATAATAAATTGTTATTTAAAACAATACCAAAGTTGAAAATTAAAACAAGTAAAAGCGTGCTAAGTTCAGCCGGGCCGAATCTAATATACCCTCCACCATGGAGGGCATTTTTCGAGTTCTTTTCCCGGCATCTCTTCTTAGGCAAAAAATGATATAAGAAGAGATTTGCACTGCTATTAGAGCGATATCAAGATATGGTCCGGTTTGGACCACAATTAAATTATATGTTGGAGACCTGTGTAAAATGTCAGCCAATTCGCATAAGAATTGCACCCTTTGGGGGCTTAAGAAGTAAAATAGATAGATCGATTTATACGGAAGCTGTATCGGGCTATACACCGATTCAGACCATAATAAACACGTATGTTGATGGTCATGAGAGGATCCGTATTACAAAATTTCAGGCAAATCGGATAATAATTGCGACCTCTAGAGGCTCAAGAAGTCAAGATCCCAGATCGGTTTATATGACAGCTATATCAGGTTATGGCCCGATTTGAATCATACTTGGCACAGTTGTTGGATATCATAACAAAACACGTCGTGCAAAATTTCATTCCAATCGGATAAGAATTGCGCTCTCTAGAGGCTCAAGAAGTCAAGACCCAAGATCGGTTTATATGACAGCTATATTTGGTTATGGACCGATTTGAACCATACTTGGCACAGTGGTTGGATATTATAACAAAACTCGTAGTGCAAAATTTCATTCTAATCGGATGAGAATTGCGCACTCTAGAGGCTCAAGAAGTCAAGACCCAAGATCGGTTTATATGACAGCTATACCAGGTTATGGCCCGATTTAAACCATACTTAGCACAGTTGTTAGAAGTGATACTAAAACACTATGTGCAAAATTTCAGTCAAATCGGATAAGAATTGCGCCCTCTAGTGGTTCAAGAAGTCAAGACCCACGATCGGTTTATATAGCAGCTATATCAAAACATGGACCGGTGTGGCCCATTTACAATACCAACCGACCTACACTAATAAGAAGTATTTGTGCAAAATTTCAAGCGGCTAGCTTTACTCCTTCGGAAGTTAGCGTGCTTTCGACAGACAGACGGACGGACAGACAGACGGACATGGCTAGATCGACATAAAATGTCGCGACAATCAAAAATATGTATACTTTATGGGGTCTCAGACGAATATTTCGAGTAGTTACAAACAGAATGACGAAATTAGTATACCCCCCATCCTATGGTGGGGGGTATAAAAAGTCTCATACACCAAAATAATTTGGGGGCTCAACATGTCAAATATTGAGATCGGTTTATATGGGAGCTGTATCAGGTAATACGCCAATTTGGATCACACTTGGCGCGATCGTCGGAAGTCAGAACACTAAATGCAAAATGTCAGCCCAATCGCGTAATAAATTCAGCTTCTAGGGGGACTAGCTGTACTAGGCCTGCTCCGCTGCGCCTTCTTGCACTCTCTTATTTTATATGAGCCCTATACTGACATAGTCAGTAAATAAGTTCTGTTTTGGGGTGCTGGTACAGCCCTTCAGATATTTCACCCTAATGTGGACATCATATTGGTGCTCTACTCCTAAATACCTTTCATTTGGGCCTTATATTGCCATGGTCGGTAAATATATCTGGTATGGGGGGTGAGAGGGTGATGCAGAACCCCATGTATCAAATTCGTGCTCTAGTCTCAAATACGTTTTTTTGAGCCTCTAGAGGGCGCAATTCTCGTCCGATTTGACTTAAATTTTGCGCGTGGTGTTTTGGTATCGCTTCCACCAACTGTACTAAGTACGATTCAAATCAGTTCATAATCTGGTATAGCTGCCATAAAAACCGATCTTGAATCTTGACTTCTTGAACCACTAGAGGGCGCAATTCTTATCCGATTTGGCTGAAAATTCGCATGACGTGTTTAGGTGTGACTTCCAACAACTGTGCTAAGTATGGTAGTCGGTGGATCGGTTCATAACCTGATTTAGCTGTCATATAAACCGATCTGGGGTCTTGACTTCTTAAGCGCAATTCGGATAAGAATCGCGCAATAGAGGGCGCAATTGTTACTCGAATTGGCTGAATATTTTCACAACAATTATCCGGTCCGATTCGGACCATAACTTGATATAGCTCCAATATTATAGCAATTCTTTTCTTTTGTCCTTTGTTTGCCCAAAAAGAGATATCGGGAAAAGAACTCGACAAATTCAATCTATGGTGGAGGGTATATAAGATTCGCCCCGGCCGAACTTAGCACGCTTTTGTTTTGTTTTAATTTATTTTATTTTTTTTTTTTAATTTATTTAAGGTTTCTACATTTTATTTGATTTAATTTTATTTTTATACCCACCACCGAAGGATGGGAGTATATTCATTTTGTCATTCCGTTTGCAACACATCGAAATATCCATTTCCGACCCTATAAAGTATATATATTCTTGATCAGCGTAAAAATCTAAGACGATCTAGCCATGTCCGTCTGTCTGTCCGTCTGTCTGTTGAAATCACGCTACAGTCTTTAAAAATAGAGATATTGAGCTGAAATTTTTCACAGATTCTTTTTTTGCCCATAAGCAGGTTAAGTTCGAAGATGGGCTATATCGGACTATATCTTGATATAGCCCCCATATAGACCGATCCGCCGATTTAGGGTCTTAGGCCCATAAAAGCCACATTTATTATCCGATTTTGTTGAAATTTGGGACAGTGAGTTGTGCTTGGCCCTTCGACATCCTTTGTCAATTTGGCTCAGATCGGTCCAGATTTGGATATAGCTGCCATATAGACAGATCCTCCGATTAAGGGTCTAAGGCCCATAAAAGCCACATTTATGGTCCGATTTCGCTGAAATTTGGGACAGTGAGTTGTCTTAGGCCCTTTGACATGTTTGTTTAATTTGGTCCACATCGGTTCAGATTTGGATATAGCTGCCATATACACCGATCCTCCGGTTTAGGGTCTTAGGCCCACAAAAGCCACATTTATTATCCGATTTTGATGAAATTCGGGGCAGTGAATTGTGTAAGGCCCATCGACATCCTTCGTTAATTTGGCTCAGATCGGTCCAGATTTGGATATAGCTGCCATATAGATCGATCCTCCGATTTATGGTGTAAGGCCCATAATAGCCACATTCATTATCCGATTTTGCTGAAATTGGGGACAGTGAGATGTGTTAGGCCCTTTGACATATTTCTGCAATTTGGTCCAGATCGGTTCAAATTTGGATATAGCTGCCATATAGACCGATTTCTTGATTTATGGTTTTGGGCCCATAAAATGCTCATTTATTGCCCGATGTCCCCGAAATTTGGAACAGTGAGTTAAGTTAAGCCCCTTGACATACTTCTGCAATATCGCACATATCAGTCCAGATTTGGATATAGCTGCCATATAGACCGATATCTAGGTTTTAGGTTTTGGGGCCATAAAAGACACATTTATTGTCCGAAGTCGCTGAAATTTGAGACATTGAGTTTGGTTAGGCTCTTCGACGTCCTTCTTCAATTTTGCCCAGATCAGTCCAGATTTGAATATAGCTGCCATATAGACCGATCTCTGGATTTAAGGTTTAGGGCCCATAAAAGAGGCATTTATTGTCCGATTTCGCCGAAATTTGGGACAGTGCTTAGTGTTAGGCTCTTCGACATGTTTATGCAACTTGGCCCAAATCGGTCCAGATTTGGATATAGCTGCCATGCAGACCGATATCTCGATTTAAAGTCTTGGCCCCATAAAAGGCGCATTTATAATCCGATTTCACTGAAATTTGACACAGTGACTTATGTTCGGCTTTTCGACATCCGTGTCGTATATAGTTCAGATCGGTATGAGGTATATGAGTATAAGGTATGAAATTTTCACCGAATTTTGATGAAAGGTGGTTTACATATATACCCGAGGTGGTGGGTATCCAAAGTTCGGCCCGGCCGAACTTAACGCCTTTTTACTTGTCTTGTAATTTATTTTAGTTAGTTTTATTTTATTTTTGAGTGGGCGAAAATGCTTCGGATGAAATAATACGTAATCAAAATGATGTTATTGTTTCGAAACTTACCTGAATAAATTTTACTTATAAGTTATAAAAATAAATTCAATTATTGGGTTGCCCAAAAAGTAATTGCGGATTTTTCATATAGTCGGCGTTGACAAATTTTTTCACAGCTTGTGACTCTGTAATTGCATTCTTTCTTCTGTCAGTTATGAGATGTTACTTTAAGCTTGCTTTAGAAAAAAGTGTAAAAAAGTATATTTGATTAAAGTTCATTCTAAGTTTTATTAAAAATGCATTTACTTTCTTTTAAAAAATCGGCAATTACTTTTTGGGCAACCCAATAGTATGGATTTTCTGTCACTCCGTACAATTCCTTAAAAGGACACCTTTGATTGACTATAGCCTTGCTTTTATATTTCTTCATTAAATTGTATGAATAAACTTCCTTTTAGATGTCGCTGAGGACATACTCTACAGGATTGTAAAATTGGTGTTTCTGTTGGTCATTTTCTCATCGTTTTACGATTACTATTTAAAAACTCATCAAACGGAGGAAAATGGAACTAATGATTTCTACAAAATCAACTATAAGGAAATAGGTAAAAAAATTCAATCATTCATCATTTGTTAAAGTAACAGTTGGATGAAATCCGCAATTACTTTTTGGGCAACCCAACATTTTATTTGTTTTTACAAATCACACATCTTTATAGAAACAATTTTGTTTATTTGGCAAAACTTAATGTTAAGATCTTCTAGGGGAAAGTTGCAATAGCTTTGGTCCTTGAATTTTAAACAAATCGTATAGTAACAATAAAAATCGTTTGATAATAACCTTTGTTTTAAATAATTAAAAATAACAGCAATAACAATAGTCTAGTAAATGTTTTTCTTTTTCCTTTTCTTTTGTTTACACATATGGATAATTTTTACTTAGGTCTGAAGCAGAAAATGTTTTTCTACAGAAAACTACAACAATAAATGTGGAATGAGATGGTAATATCTCCAGCAACCATCCACCGCAGTAATTTCAAATTACCATGTCTTAATGGGAGGCTTGAAATCGCCGCATTTGGGAAAACCAGCTGGTACTGGGGGCCAATCTTTCTTGGTGCCTATTTGGAATATCAAATTCATGCCAATCACTATGTGATATTGAAAGTGACAATGGAACAGCCAAACACCAGGATTGTCAGCACGAAAGCGTATGACGGTATAGCCATTGTTAGGCACAGCCACTGTGTCTCTGAGTGAAGGCTTCAAGAATTTTCTCACCAACATGCCGCGCCGATCTAAATCTATGGCCAGTTTCAGGCTCATGCGTTGCGTTTCTTCGTCCAGGGATCTGCCCATGCCGATGACATAGAATGGCATGCCATGCAAGTGAAATGGATGACTTATGTTTATCTGCTGCACTTCGTCCACCAGAACTATTTCCACAATGGCATTAAGGGGAATATCGATTTTGTGTACACATTCACAATTCTCGGCACAGTCATTGGGTCGGTTGTCACCATTGCAAAAGACATGCGGTGGTATGTCATCATATTGGGAGAGCAAAGGTGAAGGTGGTGATATATAGGAGACTTCATCAATTAGTGATATCAAATGATCCGCATCAGAAGCAACTGCACAAAAACAAAGAGAGGGAAGATAAGAGAAGAAACCAGGCGGTTTAGATAGTTTTCGGTGTAATATTTTCTTTTGGTAGGATTTAATGGGGTTATGGTTGGGGGAGTTTGGGTTAGGAGGTGGTGTAGGTAACTTGTGTCAGTGTTAAAGTCAACGCCTGTGTCATGGTTGGGCTTATGTCAAAGCCATATAGCTAACTACCTTCAATTTGAGTCTCATATTATAATGAATAGTCCATGTGTCCTCCTTCAGGGGTTAGGGAGGACCTCATGTCACATTTTCAACGAATTTGAATTGAAGATAAATACCCATTATTTGAGATCCATATTGTCCTAATCGGTTTACATGCCTCCTCGAAGGTGAACAAGGGAAATGGGTTTGGAGGCAAGGTGGCCCCAATGCATATACACCCAAATCAGCCTACTTGTCTGCTGATGAGGTTTTTTGATATGGGAAATCATTTTATGTACCATACTATTTATATTGGGGTCATTGTAGCTCAGAGATTGTCATGTTTGCCTTTGCTGTTGAGCGCCTGGGTTCAAATCCCCTTCTAGTGCTGCCGACATTTGTAAGGTATTTACCTTAGGTAATCACAGTGACCTAACATAAGTCACTGTTTCAAATTTCAGCGAAATCGGATTATAAATGTGCTTTTTATGGGGCCAAGATTTTAATTCGAGAGATCGGTCTATATGGCAGCTATATCCAAATCTGAATCGATCTGAGCCAAATTGAAGAGGGCTGTCGAAGGGCCTAAAACAACTCCCTGTCCCAAATTTCAGCAAGATCAGACAATAAATGCGCCTTTTATGGGACTAAAGCCTTAAACAGAGAGATCGGTCTATATGGCAGCTATATCCAAATCTGAACCGATCTGTGCCATATTGCAGAAAGATGTCGAGGGTTCTAACATAACACACTGTAAGCCTTTAATAGGCCCAAAACCATAAATCGGGAGATCCGTGTATATGGCAGCTATATCCATATCAGGACCGATCTAGGCCAAATTGCAAAAAATATATCAAGGGGCCTAACACAACTCACTGTTTCAAATTTCAGCAAAATCGGTTAATAAATGAGCCTTTTATGGGACCAAGACATTAAATCGAGAGATCGGTTTATATGGGATCTGTATCAAAATCTGGACCGATCTGGGCCAAATTGAAGTGGGATGTCGACTGGGCTAACACAACTAACTGTCCCAAATTTCAGCAAATTCGGATAATAAATGCGGCTTTTATGGACCTAGAACCCTAAATTGGCGGATCGGTCTATATGGCAGCTATATCCAAATCTGGACCGATCTGGACCAAATTAACGAAGGATGTCGAAGGGCCTAATACAACTCACTGTCCCAAATTTCACCAAATCAGATAATAAATGTGGCTTTTATGGGCCTAAGACGCTAAATCGGAGGATCGGTCTATATGGCAGCTATATCCAAATATGGACCGTTCGGAGCCAAATTGACGAAAGATGTCGAAGTGCCTAACACAACTCACTGTCTCGAATTTCAGCAAAATCGGTCTATATGGGGGCTATATTAAGATATAGTCCATCCTTCGGTGGTGGGTATAATGAAATTTTTGCTCTTTGTTTTAATGAAATTTTCACAGATGGTAGAGCTTAAGCCCCCGGTGAAAATAGGATACTACATTTTTTTTACGTACGGGAATAAAAAAAAAATCATTCGGTGCCAAGTCAGGACTATATGTATGTCTTTTTTGAGCGATTGACAATTTGTGTGGGATCCAAAGCGAACAAATTTTTTATACCCATCAGGATAGGATAGGGGGTATATTCATTTAGTCATTCCATTTGGAATACATAGAAATATCAATTTCCGATCCTACAAAGTATATATATTTCGGATCGTCGCAAAATTGTAAGACGATTTCACGATGTCCGTGTGTCTGTACGTCTATCCGCCTGTCTGTCCGTCTGTTGTAATCACTCTACAGCCTTCAAAAATTAAGATATTGAAATTTGGCACAGATACGTGTTTTTGATGCACGGTGGTTAAGTTCTTGAACGGGTCATATTTGGATATAGCTGATATATAGACCGATCTGCCGATAAAGGGTTTAATGTCCATTAATGCTTTATTTTTATGATTTCTCTGACATTTCAAACAGTGATTAGCTTAAGGCTTCCCGACATCTGACTCAAATATGGTTCAGATCGGACTATATTTAGATATAGCTGCCATATAGACCGATCTCCCGATTAAGGGTCTTAAGCCCATGAAAGCCTTAAGCCCTACACCATAGGATGGGGATATACTGATTTTGTCATTCTGTTTGTAACACCTCGAAACATGCGTCTGAGACCCCATAAAGTATATATATTCTTGATCCTCATGTCATTTTAAGTCGATCTAGCCATATCCGTCCGTCTGTCTGTCGAAAGCACACTAAATTTCGAAGGAGTAAAGCTAGCTGCTTGAAATTTTGAAGAAATGCTTTTTATAAGTGAAGATCGGTTGAGATTGTGAATGGGCCAAATCGGTCCATGTTTTGATATAGCTGCCATATAAACCGATCTTGGGTCTTGACTTCTTGAGCTTTTAGAGGGAGCAATTCTTATCCGATTTGGCTGTAATTTTGTATGAGGTGTTTTGTTATGACTTCCAATAACTGTGCTTAGTATGGTTCAAATCGGTTCATAACCTGATATAGCTGCCATATAAACCGATCTTGGGTCTTGACTTCTTGAGCCTCTAGAGGGCGCAATTGTCATCCGATTTAGCAGAAATTTTGTACAACGGCTTCTCTCATGACCCTCAATATACGTGTCTAATATGGTCTGAATCGATCAGTAGCTTGATACAGCTCCCACATAAACCTATCTTCCAATGTTGCTTCTTGAGCACGTACAAGACGCAATTCTTATCAGAATGAACTGAAATATTACACAATGACTTCTACAATGTTCAGCATTCATTTATGTTCCGAATCGGACTATAACTTGAAATAGCTCCAATAGCATAACAGTTCTTATTCAATATTCTTTGTTTGCCTAAAAAGAGATACCGCGCATAGAACTCGACAAATGCGATCCATGGTGGAGGGTATATAAGATTCGGCCCGGCCGAACTAAGCACGCTCTTACTTGTTTTTTTTTTAGGTTACTTTTTATACCCACCACTTTAAGATAGGGGGTATATTCATTTAGTCATTCCCTTTGGAACACATCGAAATATCAATTTCCGACCTTACAAAGTATATATCTTTCGGATCGTCGTAAAATTCTAAGACAATTTAACAATGTCCGTTTGTCTGTTCGTCAATCCGTCGGTCTGTCCATCTGTTGTAATCACTCTACAGCCTTCAAAAACTGAGATATTGAAATTTGGCACAGATACGTGTTTTTGATGCGTGCTGGTTTAGTTTTTGAACGGGCCAAATCAGACCATATTTGGATATAGCTGCTATATAGACCGATATGCCGATAAAAGGTCTAATGCCCATAAATGCTTTATTTTTTATACGATTTCGCTGATATTTCAAACTGTGATTAGCTTAAGGCCTCCCGACATCTGACCCAATTATGGTTCGGATCGGACTATATTCAGATAAAGCTGCTTTATAGACCGATCTCCAGATTAAGGGTTTTAAGCCCATAAAAGCTTTATTAGCTTTATTTTTTAACTGATTTCGCTGAAATTTGAAACAGTGAGTAGTTTTACGTCTCCCAACATAGGACCCAAATATGGTTTAGTTCGGACTATATTTAGATATAGCTGCCATATAGGCCGATCTACCGATAAAGGGCCTGAAGCCCATAAAAACTTTATATATTACCCGGATTTTGCTGAAATATGAAACGGTGAGTAGTTTTAGGCCTCCCGACATCTGACCTAAATATGAATTAAATCGGACTATATTTGGATATAGCCGCCATACAGACCGATCTCCTAATAAAGAGTATGAAGCCCATAAAAGATTTATTTTTTATCCGATTTCGCTGAAATTTAAAACCGTAAGTAGTATTAGTCCACCCACCATCTGACCCAAATATGGTAAAGATATGTTAGATAAAGCTGTCATATCGACCGATATGCCAATTAAGGGTCTGAAACTCATTGAAGCTTATTGAAATTTGAAATACAAAATTCAACCGTGACTTATTTTTATTAGACCACTCATTGTCCGTGCCGAATTTGGGTGCATAAGTTATCCAATTTTCACCGGATTGTGACGAAAGGGGGTTTATATATATACCCGAGGTGGTGGGTATCCAAAGTTCGGCCCGGCCGAACTCAATGCCTTATTACTTGTTTGTATTTAGAGCGCATAGGAGGCCGCCGTAGCGCAGAGGTCAGCATGTCCGCCTATGACGCTGATCGCCTGGGCTCGAATCCTGGCGAGACCATCAGAAACAAGTAAAAGCGTGCTAAGTTCGGCCGGGCCGAATCTTATATACCCTCCACCATGGATCGCATTTGTCGAGTTCTTCTCCCGGCATCTCTTCTTAGGCAAAAAAGGATATAAGAAAAGAGTTGCTCTGATATTAGAGCGATATCACGATATGGTCCTGTTTGGACCACAATAAAATTATATGTTGGAGACCTGAGTAAAATGTCAGTCAATTCGAATAAGAATTGCGCTCTTTGGGGGCTCAAGAAGTAAAATAGAGAGATCGATTTATATGGGAGCTGTATCGGGCTATAGACTAGAGCTGTATAGGGAGCTGTATCATGCAAAATTTCGGCCAAATCGGATAGGAATTGCGCCCTCTAGAAGCTCAAGAAGTTAAGTCCCCCGATCTGTTTGTTTGACAGTTATATCAGGTTATGGACCGATTTGAACCATACTTGACGCAGTTGTTGGATACCATAACAAAATACTTCGTGCAAAATTTCATTCCAATCGGATAAGAATTGCGCCCTCTAGAAGCTCAAGAAGTGAAGACCCAAGATAGGTTTATATGACAGCTATATAAGGTCATGGACCGATTTGAACCATACTTGACACATTTGTTGGATATCATAACAAAATACGTCGTGCAAAATTTCATTCCAATCGGATAAGAATTGCGCGCTCTAGAGGCTCAAGAAGTCAAGACCCAAGATCGGTTTATATGACAGCTATACCAGGTTATGGCCCGATTTGAACCATACTTGGCACAGTTGTTGGATATCATAACAAAACACTATGTGTAAAATTTCATTCTAATCGGATAAGAATTGCGCACTCTAGAGGCTCAAGAAGTCAAGACCCAAGATCGGTTACATGGCAGCAATATCAAAACATGGACCGATATGGTCCATTTACAATACCAACCGACCTACCCTAATAAGAAGTATTTGTGCAAAATTTCAAGCGGCTAGCTTTACTCCTTCGGAAGTTAGCGTGCTTTCGATAGACAGACGGACAGACGGACGGACATGTCTAGATCGACATAAAATGTCGCGACGATCAAGAATATTTAACTTTATGAGGTCTCAGACGAATATTTCGAGTAGTTCCAAACAAAATGACGAAATTAGTATACCTCCCATCCTATGGTGGAGGGTATATAGGGAATAAGATATGTTAGTCTTAAAGTACCCTGATCAACTAATTTGACTTATTAAGTGCTTAAGGGGTCCATGCATACTTAGATAAACGGATCTGCCTATTGACTTCTCAAACCCCTTAAAACGTTTCTACTACTTAATCAGGCATCATATTTGTCAATTAGGATTTATCAATCAACCTATGACAAGGGGCTTTTGGAAGTAAAATCGATTGCCCACAAACTCATGGCTGGGTTGTAATTTTTTCAACAACTCCACCCGTCTAGTGTTTTGTTCCACATCGCACAGTGGTTCAGAGTCGAAATCCATTGGAAAATAGGTCATAACATCGATTCTTCAAAGAAATTGTTGTCGGAGAATTCAGCTTTCTTGTGTAATGAGTTTTAGCCATAGAAGACTGTTAAATGTTTTTCGTTCTAAAGTAAAGTGTAATGTCATTGTTTAGGACTTTGTGGGAAAATGATAGGATAGGATAGGATGTGGGATGTTTGTTCTTAGCAGGTTTTAGACTGTTTCCTAAATTTCGAGTGGAAAATAGGACTTTGTGGGAAAATGATAGGGTTTTCTTCATCGTGTTTGTTCTCAGCAGGTTTTAGACTTTTTCTAAATTTGGAGGGGAAAACAGGTCTTTGTGGGAAAATGATAGGATTTTCTTCGTTTTGTTTGTTCTTAGCAGGTTTTAGACTGTTTTCTAAATATGGAGGGGATTTTTGAAGAACAAATGTAAGACTTACCCTTTCAAATGAAAAATAGATTTCAATTCAATTTGTTACAATGAAGTATTCGACAAAAGAATTTATACACAATTTATGTTATATATAAATATTTATTATAAGGTTAAATTAAATAAACAAAACAATTACATTAAATGAATTAAAATAAAAAAACAATTAAACTTAAATGTTATTGACAGTAGGAAATATCACTACATACAGTCTGGGTAAATATATAAGAAAATTAACATATAGATAACAGATTACTCATATACAAATTATTGAAAACAAAACAAAAAAAAAAGAAACAAAAAATTATAAAAAAAAACAATATTAATTATTATTTTTAATTGGCATTTGTTAGTCACTCGTTAACATTAAAATGTTACAAAACAAATTTGAATCATAGATTGGTCGATTTCTGTCCGGTTAGTAGAGGTTAGTAGACAAATTTTCTGAATACGAAATACGGTAACGTTGACATTATTGGCTAGTGTTTATAAGTGGAAGAAAAGTAATAATAAATTGCCCCACTCTAAACAAAATATGGAAATTGCTATGAGATTATTTAAAACCAAAATAATAGGTAACAAGTTAAAATGTGCTAAGTTCTCCCGGGTCGAATCTTGGGCAGCCACCACCATGGAGTCCGTTAAAAATTTGACTTATGTAACTCGGTTAGTTTTATAGCAACTCAATCGGGGATTGGCTTCGGCTGCTTTAATCTCAAGTAGTCATATCGGAAAATTGGTATTTAAGGTGTATAGACCGATTGGGATCATACTTAGCATGGATGTTGGAAGTCGTAGCGTTAGCCATTGTGTCAAATTTTATCCAAATTGGATGAACATTGGATTGGAGGCTTCTATATTGATCTCGAAATATCAATCTGCGACCCCATAAAGTGTATATATTCTGGATCGTCTCGACATTCTGATTCGGTCCAGCCATGTCCGTCCATCCGTCCGTCTGTCTGTCGAAATCACGATAGCGGTCGAACGCGTAAAGCTAGCCGCTTGAAATTTTGCACTGTTACTTAATATAGATGTAGGCCGTTGGGGACTGAAAGTGGGCCATATAGGTTCAGATTTAGTTAAAGCTCCCATATAAACCGATTTCTCGATTTTACTTCTTGAGCCCCTGGAAGCCACAAATTTCGTCCGATTTGGCTAAAATTTTGCACATAGTGTTTTGTTATGATTTCCAACAACTGTGTCAAGTACGGTCCAAATGGTCTTTAACCTGATATAGTTCCATATAAACCGATCCCCGGATATGACTTCTTGAGCCCCCGGAAGCCACAAATTTCGTCCAATTTGACTTTCAACAACTGCGACAAATACGGTCCAAATCGATCTATAACCTGATATAGCTCCCATATAAACCGATCTCCCGATTTTACTTCTTGAGCCCCTGGAAGGCACAAATTTCTTCCAATTTTGCTGAAATTTTGCACATAGTGTTTTGTTATGGCTTCCAATAACTGTGTCAAGTACGGTACAAATCGGTCTATACCCTGATATATCTCCCATATAAACCGATCTCCCGACTTGACTTGTTGAGCCTCTGGAAGCCACAAATTTCGTCCGATTTGGCTGAAATTTTGCACATAGTGTTCTATTATGACAATCAACAACTGCGGCAAACACGGTCCAAATCTGTTTATAACCTGATAAAGCTCCCATATAAACCGATCTCCCGATTTGACCTCTTGAGTCTTTAGAAGCCAACATTTTTGTTCGATTTGGCTGAAATTGAGTATGTAGTGTTCTGTTATATCCTCCAACAACTGTGCTAAGTACGGTCCAAAATGGTCTATAACCTGCTATAGCTTCCATATAAACTGAGAAATTTAGAAGCTTTAATTTTTGCTGGTTTGACAGAATGGTGGTATGTAGAACAAGTAAAAGCGTGCTAAGTTCGACCAGGCCGAACCTTATATACCCTCCACCATGGATCGTATTTGTCGAGTTCTTTCCCGGCATCTCTTCTTAGGCAAATAAAGGATAAAAGAAAATATTTTCTCTGCTATTAGAGCGATATTAAGATATGGTCCGGTTCGGACCATATCTAAATGAAAGTCATAATAAAATACGTCATGCAAAATTTCAGCCAAATCGGATAGGAATTGCGCCCTCTAGAAGCTCAAGAAGTCAAGCCCTGAGATCGCTTTATATGACAGCTATGTCAGGTAATAGACCGATTTGAACCTTTCTTGGCATAGTTGTTGGATATCATAACAAAATACTTCGTGCAAAATTTCATTCAAATCGGATAAGAATTCCGCCCTCTAGTGGGTCAAGAAGTCAAGATCGGATTAATGGTAGCTATATCACATTATGGACCGATTTGAACCATACTTGGTACAGTTGTTGCATGTCATAACAAAGCAAAATTTCATTCCAATCGGATAAAAATTGCGCCCTCTAGAGACTCAAGAAGTCGAGACCCAAGATCGGTTTATATGACAGCTATATCAGGTTATGGACCGATTTAAACCATACTTAGCACAGTTGTTGGATGTCATAACAAAACACTATGTGCAAAATTTCATTCTAATCGGATAAGAATTGCGCACTCTAGAGGCTCAAGAAGTCAAGACCCAAGATCGGTTACATGGCAGCTATATCAAAACATGGACCGATATGGCCCATTTACAATACCAACCGACCTACCCTAATAAGAAGTATTTGTGCAAAATTTCAAGCGGCTAGCTTTACTCCTTCGGAAGTTAGCGTGCTTTCGACAGACGGACGGACATATGGACGGACATGGCTAGATCGACATAAAATGTCACGACGATCAAGAATATATATACTTTATGGGGTCTCAGACGAATATTTCGAATAGTTACAAACAGAATGACGAAATTAGTATACCCCCATTCTATGGTGGCGGGTATAAAAATGTTATGCCCTTCAACTAAATTTAGTTTATATAAATTTTTAGCAGAATCCATGGTGATGGGTTATGCCCTTCAACTAAATTTAGT
Organism: Stomoxys calcitrans; assembly: GCF_963082655.1. NCBI lineage: Eukaryota > Metazoa > Arthropoda > Insecta > Diptera > Muscidae > Stomoxys > Stomoxys calcitrans. Next base: position 88,932,354 of record NC_081556.1, on the reverse strand, counting down.
TTATATAAATTTTTAGCAGAATCCATGGTGATGGGTTTCAAAGATTCGGGCCGGCCGAACTTAGCACGCTTTTACTTGTTCATGTTGACTTACGTTCACGCACGCTCACGAGACAAACATTTTTCTTACACACGACTCACTTAAAAATCACGACTCACGAGACAATCACGACTAATGAGGCACTCACGAGAAAATCACGACTCACGGGATACTCATGACTCACAAGACGCTCAATAGACATGGTTAAACAAATATTTTTCCATGAAGTGAATAATAATCTTTTCCATGCGTCGCAAAGCATACGTCATATGAACGTACGAATTTTAATATTAAAAAGGTATCAACCCTGCATAAGCACTTATATGCTCCTTTAATTTTTATGCATCTGTAGACAGTTTCTCACGTTTAAATACCGAATAATTTGAGTGCATCAAAAAATTTTGTCTTTCGTTCCTTTTTTTACACTTTAGTCGTGAGTAGTAAGTGTCTCGTGAGTCGTGGGCGTTTCGTAGGTTGTGAGTGTCTCGTGAGTCATGAGTATCTCGAGAGTCATGATTATCTCCTGAGTCGAGAGTGTCTCGTGAGTCATGTCGTGAGCAAGATTTCACTTACTCACGTTCGCGCACAAAGAGTTTTAATTCAATCACAGTCACGCACGATTGGCTTTGGATCTCATTTACGAATCATTGCCATGTATGGTCTTAATCGGTTAAGAATTTAAATTTTTATCTGATTTGATAAGAAATTATTATGTAGAAATTTTTAGCGGAATCCATGGTGGTGGGTTCCCAAGATTTGGCTCTGCCGAACTTAGCACGGGTTTGTTTTAAATAAGGTATACAATATTTTGTCGGTGGGGCAATTTTTGGCTCACTTTTCTGAGTTTGGTACCATTTTACACTAAACGTTGAATATGAGCCTGTTAAAGGTTTTCATATTTTTTTAATTAAGAAAATCTCTTAGTTTTGGCAATTTTATATACATACGATAAAATGACTTGGCACACTACCGTTTCCGTTTTTACTTAAATCCAAAGTTTTCACACTGAGATCGTACGTACTGCAAAGTTTACAAAATGTATTTATTGTGTTTAATTCTTTAATTTATTTTATTTTTTATGTCTGTTTGCGCTCTTTTTTTTCGGTCTAAAATTCTTATTGAGATTCCATTGCATGGTATTATTGCTTTCTATCTAAAGAATAGCATAGCAAAATACAGTTAAAATTCAGCAAAAGTATGGTGTTGCTAGCAGCATTTGACTGGCTATCCGTATCGCCATTTTAAATTGTGTGCTTTAAAACCTACTGTGGTTGGAATGCTATGTAAAATCCCATCATCTATTTGACATCGCGCGCTGATGATCGTTCTTGGTCGAATTTGAAATCGCGATAAGGATAGCCATTCAAATTCTTCTAGCAACACCACATTTTTACTGACTTTTAATGCTTTTTGCTATACTATTTTTGAATAGAAAACATTAAACAATGGTTAAAAGGCAAATTTTATTTTTTTATTTCATTTATTTTATTTTATTTTTTTATTTTATTTATTATTTTATTTTATTTTATTTTATTTTATTTAATTTTTTTTTATTTTATTTTTTTTATTTTTTTTCATATTAGTTTATTTTATTTTATTTTTTTTATTTTATTTTATTTTAGTTTATTTTAATTTAATTTATTTTATTTTATTTTATTTTATTTTATTTTATTTTATTTTATTTTATTTTATTTTATTTTATTTTATTTTATTTTATTTTATTTTATTTTATTTTATTTTATTTTATTTTATTTTATTTTATTTTATTTTATTTTATTTATTTTATTTTATTTTATTTTATTTTATTTTATTTTATTTTATTCTATTTTATTTTATTTTATTTTATTTTATTTTATTTTATTTTATTTTATTTTATTTTATTTTATTTTATTTTATTTCATTTTATTTTATTTTATTTTATTTTATTTTATTTTATTTTATTTTATTTTATTTCATTTTATTTTATTTTATTTTATTTCATTTTATTTTATTTCATTTTATTTTATTTTATTTTATTTTATTTTATTTTATTTTATTTTATTTTATTTTATTTTATTTTATTTTATTTTATTTTATTTTATTTTATTTTATTTTCCTTTGTTTTATTTTATTTTAATATATTATATTAATTTTTTTTTATTTTATTTGATTTTATTTTATTTTATTTTATTTTATTTCATTTTATTTGATTTTATTTTATTTTATTTTATTTTATTTTATTTTATTTTATTTTATTTTATTTTATTTTATTTTATTTTATTTTATTTTATTTTATTTTATTTTCCTTTGTTTTATTTTATTTTATTTCATTTTATTTTATTTGATTTTGTTTTATTTTATTTTATTTTATTTTATTTTATTTTATTTTATTTTATTTTATTTTATTTTATTTTATTTTATTTTATTTTACTTTATTTTATTTTATTTTATTTTATTTTATTTTATTTCATTTTATTTCATTTTATTTTATTTCGTTTTATTTTATTTTATTCATATTTTTTCTTTTCTTTAATTTGAGTAAAAATTTGATAAAAAAGAGCGCTTTTAAGCAGAAACAAAAATATTCTTTTAATGCAACAACAAAGTGTCTTAAATGCGCCTTAGGAACCAAGCCTTTTTCTCAGAGCAGACTTGTGACTTGAGATGACCTCGCTCTAAGTGAAAACTAAGGATATTCTCCTTTTTAGGTTATTATAAGAACTAACAAATTAAACTTAATTAGTAATCTTTAGTGTAAAATATTAATTTTCAAATACAAAAGCAAAACTCCTTCATTATTAATATACATACAAAGAATAAGAAGAAACAATAAAAAAAAGAAGTGTGTAAGGCTTAGAAAAGAGACACTGGTGGCACATGATCGCCACAGGTAGGGAATTTATCCGGTATCGGTGGCAGATCGGTATGGGTGCCCACATGAAAGACCAGACTCATGCCGATGACTATGTGAAACAGAAAATGACAATGGAACAGCCAATAGCCGGGATTGTCGGCTCTAAATCTCAACACAGCATAGCCATTATTGGGCACGGCCACATTATCCTTGAGCGGGGGCTTCGAGAAATCACGCTCCAACATGCCCATACGATCCAAATCCAGGGCATGCTTTAAGTTGATCTTTTTAATGGCCTTGTCCGGTGAGCGACCCAAACCGACCAGATAGAATGCTGTGCCATGCAAATGGAAGGGATGGCTGAGATTGGTTTGTTGCACTTCGTCGACCAGCACAACCTCCACGACCGCTCCCAGCGGTATATCGACGGTGTGGACACATTCACAGTTGGGACCGCAGTCCGGCGGGCGGTTATCACCGTTGCAGAAGAGCTCTGGCGGTATGTCGTGTATTTGCGAGAGCATGGGCGATGGTGGTGATATGTAGGAAATTTCATCGACCAAAGAAGTCAAATGATCACCAGAGGGGGCCACTAAAATGTTGAGTTTGGGTTTCAAGGAGTAAGAAATGATTATTATTAGCTTAAAGACTACAACCAAAGGAACCACTTTTGGATTGACATAGAAATTCCAAAAAAAAAAATAGAACTAGTCCAATGTTTGGTTTCCCTTGGTTTTTAGCAAAATCAAAAATTAACACACAAAAAACACTCAAAAACACCCACACAAAGATAGGCGAGCTAGAGCGATAGGAACAAAGCGTACAAATGTAGCAAAAAACATTGAGCGAGTCACAGACATAGAGTGAGAGATAGACAAACACAGAGAGGAGCACACAAATTGTACAGACCGATCTCCCTTGCACCACATCGAACTTACCCAAATAACGATTATAAGTGTTTGGTATGAACAGATTCTTTGGCTCGTACACATAGAAACGGAAGGGTAGGAAAATCTTAACATCCGGTCTTTCCACTAAAACAGATTTGTCCACAGCTTTGGCATTTTTCAAATTCGACACACACACAGCATCTGAGCGTTTGCGATCACATATGGCATCCAGGGGATTGAGTACCTGTTTTAAGGTGAGAATAAAGCACAAGCAGAAAATGTTATGGAGAAACCGATTACATGCATAGGTAAGTTATGAATCCTCAAAGTTAATGATATTCTTATGCATAAAAACTTAAATAAAATTTTTACTTACATATTTTTTTAAACTTTGCAGAGGTCCTTTTAGGAGTTTCTCAGGGTTATATCATTTACAAGTTTAGTGCTTAACATTTATTTACATCTATGGTGATGGCAGATTCTTAGGGATCTTATTAACGATTGGAATACCCGGGAATTTTGGTAACTAATCATTGACTATTTAGGTATTATCAAAGAAGTGGGAGTGCCTTGTGGTTATTATACTTTTTTTGGATCCCTTGCCATAACTTGGAAAGGACAACACTCATTGATACGAAGAGCAGGTAGACTTCCTCTGCACTGCCTTAATGGAACTTTCGTGGGATAATTCATATATTTCAAATTCCAGTGTTGAAGTTTTTATACCCATCACGGATGGATGGGTGGGTGGGAGGGCACCGCCCCTTCCCCAAGAGTATACATTTACCGATCCAATGAAATGTATTTGAGATTAGAAAACGAATATGATAACCAATTTTGGGGCCAAGTGAGCACGATGCGGATATTTTTTTTCAGGGCCAAGTGTCTGGGGACCAACTCACCCCGAAAACACCCATAAATCGGACATACATATTTACGGGTCAAGGCAATATGGGACTTAAATTAAAGATATTTAGGAGTAGATCACGAAATTCATACTCACTTTCGGGAACACGTTTCGGGGGGTCCACACCACCAACCGCCACCCTGGGAACATTCTTACTCCCATAATCCCCATGAGAATATCGCGCTCAAATAAAGTCTCTTAAGAATTGAGTACTTTGGAGAACATCCAAACTCAAATGACCCTAAACCCGTTAAGCGAATTCATAAATCAGTAAAGATCATCTGGGATTCAGATAAAGGCATTTAATTTGTTTAACTGTTAGCCAAGCGATATACATACAAATACTATTTTCGTAGCATGGCATTTCACTAAAAACTCTTCAATTGTCGAAAAAAAATATTCAAAGGAAAATTTTGTTCCATATAAAGTAAAAAAAGGCGGTGCCGGTTCAGCTAGTCAGTTTATAACCTGATATAGCTCCCATATAAACCGATCTCCCGATTTGACTTCTTGAGTCCTAAAAAGGCGCAATTTTTGTCCGATTAGACTAACATTTTGCATACGATGTTTTGTTACAACAACTGTGCCAAATACGGCCAAAATCAGTCTATAACCTGATATAGCTACCATGTAAAGGGGTTTCTCGATCCCTGTTCGGCTCCTGGAAGCATTGATTTTTGCTGGTTTAATAGAGGTTTGATATGTAAAATAAAATTATTTCCTAGAACTTAATTTATTTTGTATAAATTTTTAGCAGAATGGCGGGTTTCCAAGATTCGGCCCGGTCGAACTTAGCACGCTTTTACTTGTTCATTTTCTAGTTTTTTGCCTGTTAGGGCGAATATCATAAAATTTCACAATTTTTGTTAGTTTCTCTTTCGGAGCGGAGCGTGGAACGGAACGGAAGGAAAAGATTTTTGCCGGAGCGGAAACATTTTTGCTGGAACGGGAGTGGAGCGGAAAAAAGGTACCCGTTCTGGATACCTGTCTTGAACACTGTTACTTAAGCTTCAGAATTGACAGTACTTCACTCACTTTTGAGGAGGTAGCAGTAAGATATTCGTATCAAATTTTCCTTGAAACATATCTTATATATTAAAATCAATTTGTGTTTGTTTGTTTGTTTGTGTGTTCCTTATAAACTTAGAAACGACTGAACCGATTTTCTTGATTCACTGATGATGCATAATGATCCCGTGGTGAAAACAGGGTACTACATTTTTTTATATCTGAAGGGGGTGCGGACCCTCCTCCCTATCCTAATTTTCAGAAACGCCAGATCTCGGAGATGGGTGGTGCGATTTAAGCGAAATTTTGTCTGCTCTCTTATAGTAACCTACAAACAAAAATTTGATATTCAAATTTCAGATGGGATACCTAGGGGATAGGGTGCCCCACCTCAAACCTACCAAGTATAGATATATACACCAATCACAACAATATGGGATTCAAATGAAAGGAATTTAAGATAAGAAAACGTATCTGATGTCCAATTGCCGGACCAAGTGTTTGGGGGGCCATCCCAACCCCTTAAACAACCCTAAATCGGACATATTTACCAAAAATGCTAATATGGGTCTCAAATGAAAGGTATTTGCGAGTAAAATACTAATCTAGTAAAATACTATTTGCTTACCATTGCAGAATGAGGCTCAAATAAGAGGTATTTTAGAGTAGAACATGAATCGGATATATATTTTCAAAGCCAAGTCACTGAATCGCCGCCCCATCGCCCAAACCGATCATGTTTGCCGACTAAGGAAAAATGGAGCTCAAATGAAGAGTATTTGGGAGTAGACCATGAATCTGACATCAACATTCGGGACCAACTGTCTAGGGGACGTCTCAACACCATAACAACCCCCAAGTATGACGTATTTTCTCACGAAGACAATTTGGGTTTTCAAGACAGTGGAACTCGATATTCATAGTTTTTAGGGCCCATACCCCAAACCGGACATATTTGCTGGCTTTTTCAATAAAGGGTTTAAGTGAATGGAATTTGAGATTAGAAAACAATTTTGAGGCCAATGGCAATATGGGAATATGCCAAATATGTGAGAATAGAGCACGTTGCTGATATATTTTCAGGGCTTAGTGTTTGGGAGACCACCCCACTCCTCAAAACACCCTAAATCGGGCATATTTACCGACCATGTGAATGTGGGGCTTAAATGGAAGGAATTAGGGGGTAGAGCAAGAATTGATACCCACTTTCGGGACCAAGATGGGGGTCAGATAAAGGCACTTATATTGTTAAACTGTTTGTCAAGCGATATACTATTTTCGTAGCATGGTATTTCATTTAAAGCTCTTTAATTGTCGAAAATAAATATTCTAAGGAAAATTTTGTTCCATATAAAATAAAAGAAGGCGCAGCGGTGCGGGCTCGGTCCAGCTAGTTCAGTTATATAAAAAACACATTTTAACACAGAATATAGTACACAAAGGACTCGATATGTTGTTTTGAGTTATTTAAAATATTTACAACACTATTAAAAGTGCCATTGGGGTGTGCATGTAACGAGGTAAATAATACAAATAGGAAAAGGTAGGTGTATTTTTATATAATTTATTTTATGGTTTACTTTTAAAAATAATTAAATTTAATATTAACGGCAGTAATATTCGTATAAAAAAATAATATGTCATATTTTACATGTCTTTATACAAAATTTAATTTCCTTTACACATTTTCGTTATGCTTTTAAAGTATATAAGGTATTCAATAATAAAAAAAATAAGTAAATAATAATTAATTAACATTAACATTTAGAAGAAGAAGAAATTGCATAAATAAAAATAAGAAAGCATGTTGAGTAGGTAGCAAGAAAGAGCAAAAAGTGTGACGACAAGAGTGTTGCAACTAGGCCACAACTGCTAACTGGAAGGACCTGTGTGGGACCCATATTGAATAGGAAAAAAATATATAAACAAAATAAGACTATTGCAGTTCTGTTTACAAATAAACAAACAAATAAAAAAAATAGAATAAAATATTAAACAAAAAAAAAAAAAAACATAATAATATACACTAAGCAAACATATAATAAGTACAATTCACTTAAATTTTAAACATGTAAAAAATAAGCAAGTGGCAGATTTAAAAGATTGGGCAAGGTGAAAAGTTCTATTGAATGGGAATTTAAAAAAATAAAAAATTTAGCTACAACATAAGGAAAATTGTCAAGTTTGAAACGAAAAAGGCCAAAAAGGGTTTAAATTATATGTAACAATATGAAGGAGGGGAGTCATTTTGAAATTGAAAAGTTGTTGGTGGATAAAGGAACGATTGCTATAAGAAATACAAGAGAGAATAATTAACTATTTTACAACAGAGAAGTGTACACGCAAATATATTCGTTAAATTATTCATAATTTTATGACTATTGCGCTAAAGAGTTATTGAAAATTTTCACATGATAAATTCTCAATTTGTAATGCTGTTCAAAAAGCAAGAAATCTCCTGGTAAAGCTTAAGGGCCAAAAGCTTTGAGCCCCAAAAGCTTTGTGGGTTTCCTGGTCTCTTTTGAAAGCCTTACAAGCGCATAGAAGGTTTAAAGTTGCTTCGCGACTCTACAGTTTAAACACATAGACAGTGCGTTATAAGCTTTAGTAACAGCTTCATGGGAAATTGGCATTGCTTTGTAGCTTTCTCGTAAAGAGGGCAGCTTTAAAGCCTTCGTTTATGATTTCAATACAACATACAAGTGCTGTTCTACAGTTAAGGTTGATATACATATACAAGGGATATATATTTGAGAGTGCATTTAGCTTTTTCTTGTTGGTTATTTTATACACTTGGTCTGTGATTATTTTTTTTAGTACTTTCTGTCTCTAGTATATGTGTGTGTGTCTTTTAAAACTTTGTACATGTGTTCTTGTTTTTGTCTTTTTCGTTTGTTTGTTTTTTGTATTGTTGTTATTGTTATTATTGCTATTATAGGAAAATATCTAGAGAAAATATTATGCCGCTTGTCTATTGTTTTAGGAAACTTCTCTCGTGTATGTAGTTGGATTGTTGTGTGCGGGATTGGCGACATTTTTCTCTAAAAATATTTTTTTTTGTTTTCGTTGTTTTGATGTAACGTTTGTTTACACCTTAATTGATTGGTATGGGTGGTGTGTGGTCACCACATGTAGGGAAACCTGGTGGCACTGGTGGCAAATCAGCATTTGTTCCTACTTGCAAGATCAAATTCATGCCAATGACAATGTGGAACAAGAAATGGCAATGGAACAACCAGAAACCTGTGGAAAGAAGAAGAAATCACAAAAATTAATCAGTAATCATTTTAATATGCTAAAAATTTACACAAATTAACACACATTTATATAAATTTGTTAGTAAAAACAGCAAACGTGTTTGCTGAAACAGCAGAAAGACTGCTGAAAATGGGACAGCAGTAATTTGTTGGTAAAACAGCAAAAATTTTCTGCTATATTCAAATTTAAACAAGTAAAAAGGTGTTTAGTTCGACCGGGCCGAACTTTGGATACCCACCAGCTCAGGAATATATGTAAACCACCTTTCATCAAAATCCGGTGAAAAATGCATGCCTTATGCCCTATAGCAGCTATATCGAAATATGATCCGATTTGGACCAAAGTTCGGCCGGGCCGAACTTTGGATACCCACCAGCTCAGGAATATATGTAAACCACCTTTCATCAAAATCCGGTGAAAAATGCATGCCTTATGCCCTATAGCAGCTATATCGAAATATGATCCGATTTGGACCAAATACCAATAAGAACAAGTCATCGTTCAATTGTGTACAAAAAAATAAACCGATCTGAACTATATATGACACGTATGTCGAAAAGTCTAACATAAATCACTGTGTCAAATTTCAGTGAAATCGGATTATAAATGCGCCTTTTTTGCGGCCAAGATTTTAAATCGAGATATCGGTCTACATGCCAGCTATATCCAAATCTGGACCGATTTTGGTCAAGTTGCAGAAAAATGTCGAAGAGCCTAACACAACTTACTGTCCCAAATTGCGGCGAAATCGGACAATAAATGCACCTTTTATGGGCCCAAAACCTTAAATAAAGAGATCGATCTATATGGCAGCTATATCCAAATTTATGAGGTATATCAAAGGGCCTAACACAAATCACTGTCCCAAAATTCAGCAAAATCGGATAATAAATGTGGCTTTTATGGGCCTAAGACCCCAAATCGAAGGATCGGTCTATACGGCAGCTATATCTAAATCTGCACCGATCTGAGCCAAATTGACGAAGGATGTCGAAGGGCCTAACACAACTCATTGTTCCTAATTTCAGCAAAATCGGATAATAAATGTGGCTGTTATGGGCCTAAGACCCTAAGTCGACAGATCGGTCTATATGGCAGCTACATCCAAATCTGAACCGATCTGGACCAAATTGACGAAGGATGTCGAAGAGCCTAAGACAACTCACTATCCCAAATTTCAGCAAAATCGGATAATAAATGTGGCTCTTATAGGCCTAAGACCCTAAGTCGACAGATCGGTCTATATGGCAGCTATATCCAAATCTGAACCGATCTGAACCAAATTAACGAAGGATGTCGAAGGGCCCAACACAACTCACTGACCCAAAATTCAGCAAAATCGGATAATAAATGTGGCTTTTATGGGCCTAAGACCCTAAATCGGAGGATCGATCTATATGGCAGCTATATCCAAATCTGGACCGATCTGAGCCAAACTGATGAAGGATGGCGAAGGGCGTAACACAACTCACTGTCCCAAATTTCAGCAAAATCAAATAATAAACGTGGCTTTCATGGTTCTAGTACCCTAAATCGGAGGATCGGTCTATATGACAGCTATATCCATATCTGAACCGATCTGAGCCAAATTAATGGAGAAAGTCGAAGGGCCTAACACAACCCCCTGTCCAAAATTTCAGCAAAATCGGATAATAAATGTAGCATTTATGGGTCTAAGACCCTAAATCGGCGGATCGGTCTATATGGGAGCTATATCAAGATATAGTCCGATTTAGCCCATCTTCGAAATTAACCTGCTTATGGACAAAAAAGAATCTGTGCAAACTTTCTGCTCAATATCTCTATTTTTAAAGACTCTAGCTTGATTTCAACAGGCAGACGGACGGACATGTCTAGATGGTCTTAGATTTTTACGTTGATCAAGAATATGTATACTTTATAGGATCGGAAATGGATATTTCGATGTGTTGCAAGCGGAATGACAAAATGAATATACTCCCATCCTTCGGTGGTGGGTATAATGAAATTGTTGCCCATTGTTTTCATGAAATTTTCGCAGGTGGTAGAGTTTAAGCCCCCGGTGAATATAGGATACTACATTTTTTGTACGTACGGGAATAAAAAGAAATCATTCGGTGCCAAGTCAGGACTATATATCGGATGAATCATCAAATCGGTGTTTTGAGTGCTCAAAAATACAGTTGTTTCGTATTTTTTGAGCATTTCCTTCGATCAATCGACACGACAAATTGTGTGGGATCCAAAGCGAACAAATTTTTTTCAGGATAGGATACGGGGTATATTTATTTTGTCATTCCGTTTTCAACACATCGAAATATCCATTTCCGACCCTACAAAGTATATATATTTCGGATCATCGTAAAATTCTAAGACGATTTAACGATGTCCGTGAGTCTGTCCGTTTGTCTGTCCGCCGTCTGTTGTAATCACTCTAGAGCATTAAAAAATTGAGATATTGAGCTGAAATTTGGCAGATACGTCTTTTTGATGTACGCTGGTTAAGTTTTTGAACGGTACAAATTGGACCATATTTCGATATAGCTGCTATATAGACCGACTTTCCGATAAAGTGTCTAATGCCCATAAAAACTTTGTTTTTCATCCGATTTTGTTGAAATTTGAAACAGTGAGTAGTTTAAAGCTGTCCGATAAATGACCAAAATATGGTCAGATCGGACTATATTTAGATATAGTTACCATATAGACCGATCTCCCGATAAAGGGTCTGAAGACCATAAAAGATTTATTTATTATCCGATTTCGCTGAAATTTGCAACAGTGAGTTATTTTAAGCCTCCCAATATCTGACCTAAATATGGATTAGATCGATCCATATTTAGATATAGCTGCCATATAGACCGATCTCCCGATAAAGGGTCTGAAGGTCATAAAAGCTTTATTTTTGATCCGGTTTCACTGAAATTTGGAATAGTGCGCAGTTATAAGCCTCCCAACATCCGACCAAAATATGGTACAGATCGGGCTAAATTTAGATATAGCTGTCATATAGACCGATCTGCCGATAAAGGGTCTGAAGCCCATAAAAGCTTTATTTATTACCCGATTTTGCTATAATTTGAAACAGTGAGTTATTTTTAGCCTCCTGATATCCGACCTAAATATGGTTCAGATCGGACTAAGCTAATAAAAGTTTTATTTATTACCCGATTTCGCTGAAATTTGAAATAGTGAGTTTTTCTGAATCTCACAATATCCGACCCTAATATGGTTCAGATCGATTTATAATTGGATATATCTGCCAAGGAGACCAATATTTTGTTCTACAAAATTGAATAGTGGCATATATATTAGACCACTTAATGTCCGTGCCGAATTTGGGTGCTTAAGTTATAAAATTTTCACCGCATTGTGACGAAATAGGATTTACATATATACCCGAGGTGGTGGGTATCCAAAGTTCGGCCCGGCCGAACTTAATGCGTTTTTAGTTGTTTTTGGTGTTTTGGCCACGACAGGCTTCGTATTCTGCATTTGTGGTTTGATTTTCATTTTGAAGCATAATTTGAATTTGTGACAAAATTCGCAACGACATTGCCTTAGAAAACCCTTGGGGCGATAAAAATTTTCGTTTCCGTGATGTATCACTGGTTGAATTACTAGCTGTGTCCGATAGACTGGCTCCTTGGCTTAGGGGGATATACTCTGCTTGTATCAGCGTGTCGTATATGTGGGATGTGTGGGATGGAGAGACACATAGATCATTTTCATTCCAAAAGCAGGGAAATCTTACCACACTCTAAAGAGGTTTAAAGAAACATATCTTAGGGCAAAGATCCCTGAAGATCGCCTGTCTTGGCAACAGCATGCATACAGTTAGCGCCACTAAAGTCCACTAAAACAGCCCTTCACGACCTAGTCGACTACATAGAGGGTTCTCTCGCAGTCAAAAAACACATAGAATTTCTTGATGTTGAGGCTGCTTTCAATAATACAAATCGACGTCAATCATGAAGGAGCTGAATTTCTAGGTATCAACCCTACCAAATGTTAATTAATAATTTAATAATTACGTTTTGTAGATCTAAAAAGACGGGTCAGCAGATGAACTCCCCAAGAAGGTGTACTGGCTCCTCTACTTTGGAATATGACCATAAACAATATATAATCGTCTCTGGAGAAAAAATGCTTACAAGTGGTCGCGTATGCTGACCACCCCTTTGTAACAACCCTTCTGGCTGCTACAAACAAATGCACCAAGTTATAAAACCCTATATACAACAACAGTGGTGTAGAGAATAATAAAGGTAGGTAATATCTTTGCTAAAACAACAGCCATAACTGCTTTGCCTTTTCAGCAGAGAAAAACGGTTGTTTTAACAAACTTTTTGGCTATTTTGAGTAACAAATGTAGTTAAATATTTTGTTGATCGATAACAACTTGTGGAGTCTGTAATACTTACCAGGATTATCAGCTCTAAATCTCAGTACCACATAACCATTGTTGGGCACCGCAATGGTATCTTTGGTGGGTGGCAAATTGTATTGTCTGTGCAACAGGCCGCGTCTATCCAAATCCAGGGCATGCTTCAAGTTGATCTTTTTCACGTTTGTATCGGGCGAACGGCCAATACCGACAACACTGAACCCATAGCCATGCAAATGGAAGGGATGTGACAAATTGGGTTGTTGAACTGCAAAAAAAAAGAATAGAATGAAAGGAAAAACAATTAATATAAATTACTGTAAAGATTTCCATTAAACAAAAATAGTTGAATTACGGGGTTTGTATCAGTTTGATCAAAATAATTTATTCGGTCAAAGTAAAGGAACCCTTTATATCAAATGAAATATTAAGTACCCGTTTCGCTAGAAGAATCAGCTTTGCTGGGGATTCTTTTACGCCATGCGTAAAAATGTTCTGATTATACCCTCCACCATAGGATGAGGGTATACTAATTTCGTCATACTGTTTGTAACTACTCGAAATATTCATTTGATTCATTCATTTCATTTGGTTAGTTTGAATAGAGGGTGCGGATATTAATCCGCCCCATGCCACTATGGACACACACCTAAGCCAGTAATCGGCTGTTTTAAGTTAGGAATTCCGTGCTACTTACAAAATCCTTAATAGTTTGCAATGCCACTCCCCTAAGTTGGTTCATGTCTGATATTGTGTTTCCACCTAAGTACCGGCATCTGTTCGACGCGAAAGCCGGGCAATGGCATAGGAAATGCTCCAACGTCTCATCATCTTCCCCTCATGGCCTACACATGCTATCACTTGCCCCACCGATTTAACATAAATGAGCTCGTAGTCCTAGTCCCGTAGTCCCACTCCCTCAACTCGGACTGCGTCGACCCGGAAGGCTTCGGATTAACCAAGTTTATTGAAGCCAGTCCTCTGGCCTTCACCGCCAATTCGTCTGCCCTTTCATTTCCTCTTACTCCGTTATGGCCCGGCAGCCAAACGATGCAGACTTTCCCATCCTCAGAGAAGGCGTTAATCTCCTTCTTACACTGCAAGACTGTTCGTGACCTGGTTGTAATTGCCCTTATGACCATTTTACTGTCCGTAAAGATGTTCAGACTCGACGTCCTCGCGTTAGCACCACACCACTTCCCGCATTCCGTGATCGGCCGGATCTCCACCTACAGGACCGCATTATGGTCAGGCAGTCTTAAACAGGTGTCAGTCCCTGGGTTTTCAATGACAGTCCCTGGTTTTCAATGTAAACCCCCAGGCCCACACTGTCCTCTAGCTTTGATCCAACCGTGTAACATGATCTTCCAGATGGCAATACTAGGGTTCCGTCAATCCAAGACTGTGCCGATGGCAGCAGTGCGTCGCACTCGACTTCAAGATTCATCTTAGGTATCCGATCGGAAACCTCTCCACTTTCTTCCAGGTTTCCTATCGTCGCCTCGATTATACCGCGATGGTATGAGCTGCTCACATCCTCAATCTATTCTACCATCGCCTTAAGTCTCATAGCCGTAGTGGCTGCCTCACACTTAATCTGTATGTCTATCTATAATAGTCTCCAGTGCCCTAGTGGGCGTGGTTCTCATCGTTCCGCCTATGCCAAGACAATATGTTCTCTGAACCTGTTGTATGGTCCGTATGTTGCACTGTTTCTCCATAACAGTCCACCAAACTACTGAGGCGTAAGCAAGAATTGGTCTAATCACGCTCTTGTAGAGCCAGTGGACTATTCTAGGATTCAGGCCCCATTTCGAGCCTATGGTCCGTCTATATAGTGCCCAACATCTGTGAGCCTTCTCAGTACGCTCCTGAATGTGACACTTCCAATTCAGTTTCCTGTCCAAGATCACACCTAAGTATTTGACCTAGTCAGATATCGAAATCGTCTTATTGAGGAAACGGGGTCTTATTGAGACCACCTTGGTCTTCCGGCATCTGAGACTCCATGACATTTTATGTCGATCTAGCCATGTCCGTCCGTCTGTCCGTCCGTCTGTCCGTCCGTCTGTCCATCCGTCTGTCCGTCCGTCTGTCCGTCCGTCTGTCCGTCCGTCTGTCCGTCCGTCTGTCCGTCCGTCTGTCCGTCCGTCTGTCCGTCCGTCCGTCTGTCCGTCCGTCTGTCTGTCCGTCCGTCTGTCCGTCCGTCTGTCCGTCCGTCTGTCCGTCTGTCCGTCTGTCCGTCCGTCCGTCTGTCCGTCCGTCTGTCCGTCCGTCTGTCCGTCCGTCTGTCCGTCCGTCTGTCCGTCTGTCTGTCCGTCCGTCTGTCCGTCCGTCTGTCCGTCCGTCCGTCTGTCCGTCCGTCTGTCCGTCCGTCTGTCCGTCCGTCTGTCCGTCCGTCTGTCCGTCCGTCTGTCCGTCCGTCTGTCTGTCGAAAGCAGCTGGGATTGTAAATGGGCCATATCGGTCCATGTTTTGACATAGCTACAATATATAGCGATCTTGGGTCTTGACTTCTTGAGCCTCTAGAGGAATGAGCTTCTTATCCGATTGGAATGCAATTTTGCACGACGTGTATTGTTATAATATCCAACATCTGTGCGAAGTATGGTCCTAATCGGTCCATAACCTGATATAGCTGCCATATAAACCGATCTTGGGTCTTGACTTCTTGAGCCTCTAGAGAGTGCAATTCTCATCCGATTTGGCACAAATTTTGTACAACGGCTCCTCCTATGGCCGTCATCATACGTGTGCAATATGGTCAGAATCGATCTATAGCTCGATACAGCTCCCATATAAACCGATCTCCCGATTTCGCTTCTTGAGCCCCGAATCGGACTATAACTTGATATAGCTGCTCCTCCGTCCTTATTTATTATACTTTATTTGCCTGAAAACAGATACTGCGCAAAGAACTCGACAGATGCGACCATGGTGGAGGGTATATAACATTCGGCCCGGTTAAAATCGGTCCATAACCTGATGAACTGTCCTATAAACTGATCTGGGTCTTGACTTCTTGAGCCACTAGAGTGCGCAATTCTTATCCGATTTGGCTGAAATTTTGCAAAACGTGTTTCGTTATGACTTCCAACAACTGTGGCAAATATGATTCAAATCGGTACATAATGGGTCTGGGATTTTAACTTCTTCAGCCTTTAGAGGGCGCAATTACTTTCCCGTTTGGCTAAAATTTGTTACAACGGCTTCTCACATACGTGTCATATATGGTCTGCAACGGTTACAGCCTGATACACCTCCTCTATAAACCAATCTCGCTATTTTACTTCTTGAGCTCCCAAAGGGCGCACATTCCTATTCGATTTGGCTGAAATGTTACACAATGACTTCTTCTATGGTCTCTTACATTTAATTCAATTATTGTCTTATAGCTTATTGATATGGAACCACCCATATGAACTTTTGGCAAAACAAAAGGAAATATGCTCTCTATTCCTAAAGCAGCCTCGAAATCTTCAAGTAATTGTTATTACTCCCACTTTGGCAAAAGTAATCTAAATTAAGGTTTGTTGCATTTGGCAACAGCAGAGATAGACTTTTTGTGTGAATGTTTCCGTTCTTCTCACCAAAGTCAGCACCCAAAACGCCAACACAATTGTACTTTGTGTTGTTGTTGTTGCTACGTTTATTCAGCACTTCCAAGAAACATATATTTTTTGTTTGCAAGTTTTATCTCAAAAACGTTTTTTGCTACCATGCGCAATGTGGCTTACAATGAATCAGTTGGGCGGCGATTTTGTATGGCTTGGGAAGCAAATTTTAAATGTTTATAATTTCAACAATGATTATAACGATTTGTTGGCTTTGTTAGATATGGACCACAATCATTCCAAGCATATGAATCTCATGATTATTGGTCCACCACAATACGGCCGTCCGTCGGTCGGTTAGAGGTTAGTCATTCAATCTGGAGATTTTCAGCTACATTTAGTACATAATTTAAAACAATGGAAAAAAGACTGTATTCCGCACTTGGGAGATCAGTGGGCTACCCCATTTGGGCAGATTGCCTGATATGGGGTATGTGATTTTATTTCTCTCTGGCTGTGCATTTGTTTCATTTTAGATTTTGTTTCACATTTTTTTTTGCAATGATGTGGGGGCTTTTCCCCATTGGTCATGTAGGTAACCAATATTTTTCGAATTATATATTTGTTGTTTACGACCTATGTCGGTGACTCGCTGTTTGTTTGGACCAAACCCATTTTTGTTTATGGCCATGCATTGTTATTATTACTTAGTTTTATTGTTTATAAACAAATAAAAGCACAAAATGTAAATAATAATTTTGAGATATGCAATGAATCGAATGAAGTTTCTGTCTTGGCTAAGGTTAAAGCTAAGGTGAACCAAGAAAGAGACGTGGAACTAGGGTGTTGGAATTTGCACAGGTAACAGCAAATATTTGAGGTTTATTATAGTTTTCATTATATAGCATTATATTTTTCACTAAGCAGTTGTCATACATAGATGGCTAACAAAAAATTAAACTTAAACAAAACAAGTAAAAAGGCGTTAAGTTCGGCCGTGCCGAACTTTGGATACGCACCACCTCGGGTATATATGTCAACCACCTTTCGTCATAATCCGGTGAAAAATGCATAATTTATGTGCCATAGCAGCTTTATCGGAATATGGTTCGATTTCGACCAAATTCGACACTGATCTTGAGAGATCTAATATATACAAGTCATTGCTCAGTTTTGGTCTTTTTGGTAGCCATATCCAAATATAGACCGATTTGAACCATAGATGACATGGATGTCGAAAAGCCTAACATAAGTCACTGTGTCAAATTTCAGCGAAATCAGAATGTGTTTTTCAGGGGTCAAGACTTTAAATCAAGAGATCGGCCTATATGGCAGCTATATCTAAATCTGAACCGATCACAGCTAAATTAAAGAGGGCTGTCGAAGGGCCTAACACAACTCCCTATCCCAAATTTCGGTGAAATTGGACAATAAATGCGCCTTTTATGGGTCCAAAACCTAAAATCGAGAGATCGATCTATATGGCAGCTATATCCAAATCTGGAGCCAAATTGCGGAAGGTTGTTGAAGAGTCTAACGCAACTCCCTGTCCCAAATTTCGGCGAAATCGCATAATAAATGTGGCTTTAATGGGCCTAAGCCCCAAATCGGAGGATCGGTCTATATGACAGCTATAACCAAATCTAATCCGTTCAGGGCTATAGTGACGAAGGATATCGAAGGGCCTAATACAACTCACTGTCCCAAATTTCGGCGACATCGGACAATAAATGCGCCTTTTATGGGCTTAAGACCCTTTATCGGAGGATCGGTCTATGGGGCAGCTATATCCAAATCTAAACCGATCTGCACCAAATTGATGAGGGATATCAAAGGTCCTAACACAAATAACTGTCCCAAATTTCAGCAAAATCGGATAATAAATGTGACTTTTATGGTCCTAAGACCTTAAATCGGAGGATCGGTCTATGGGGCAGCCATATCCAAATCTGAACCGATCTGAGCCAAATTGACGAAGGATGTCGAAGGGCCTAACACAACTTACTGTCCCAAATTTCAGCAAAATCGGATAATAAATGTAGCTTTTATGGGCCTAAGATTCTAAATCGGCGGATCGGTCTATATGGGGGCTATATCAAGATATAGTCCAATATAGCCCATCTTCGAACTTTACCTGCTTATGGACAAAAAAAGAATCTGTGCAAAGTTTCTGCTCAATATCTCTTTTTTTAAAGACTGTAGCTTGATTAGAACAGACAGACGGACGGACATGTCTAGATCGTCTTAGATTTTTACGCTGATCAAGAATATATATACTTTATAGGGTCGGAAATGGATATTTCCTTGTGTTGCAAACGGAATGATAAAATGAGTATACCCCCATTCTTCGGTGGGGGGATAACAAGAAGTAAAATAGTGAGATCGATTTATATGGGAGCTGTATCAGGTTGATTGATTCAAACTATATTTGACATGTATGTTGAAGGTCATGGGAGAAGAGGTTATACAATATTTCAGCCGTATCGCATAATAATTGCCCTCTAGAGGCTCAAGAAGTGAAGATCTCAGACCGTTTTATATGACAGCTATACCAGGATATAGACCGACCAACCATACTTAGCGCAATTGGTGGAAGTCATTTCAAAAAATCTCATGCAAAGTTTCAGCCAAATCGGATAAGAATTGCGCCCTCTAGTGGCTCAAGGAGCCAAGATTCAAGACGGTTTATATGACAGCTATATCAGGTTATGGACCGATTTTAACCATACTCGGCACAGTTGTTTGAAGTCATAGCGAAACACGTCGTGCAGCTATACCAGGATATAGACCAATTTCAACCATACTTAGCGCAATTGTTGGAAGTCACAACAAAAAATGGGAATTACGCCTTTTAGAGGCTCAAGAACCATACCATTTCAACCATACTTAGCAAAGTTGTTGGAAATCATAATGAAATACCTCGTGCAAAATTTTAGCCAAATCGGATAAGAATTTCGCCCTCTAGTGGCTCAAGAAGTCAAGATCAAAGATAGGTTTATATGGCACCTATATAAAAACATTGACCGATATTGCCCAATTTTAAATCCTACAAACTGAAACTGACCTACACTAATAAGAAGTATTTGTGCAAAAATTTCAAGCGGCTAGCTTTACTCCTTCGAAAGTTAGTGTTCTTTCGACGGACAGACGGACGGACATGGCTAGATCGACTCAGAATGTCGAGAGGTTCCAGAATATATATATACTTTATGGGATCGCAGATCAATATTTCAAGGCGTTACAAACAGAATGACTAGATTAGTATTCCCCCATCCTATGGTGGTGGGTAAGCACTTAGCTTTATTCCTTCGACAGACGGACCGACAGGGCTAAATCGACTTAGAATGTCAAGACGATCAAGAATACAGTATGAAGAAGTTAGTATACCGCCCATCCTATGGTGGAGGGTATAAAAAGACATTAAACTCGGGTGGGCCGAACTTTGGATACAAACTACCTCGGGTATATATAAAGAAGTTCGGCCGGGCCGAAACTTGCAAACCCACCAACACTATATGCAAAATTTCAGCCAAATCGAATAAAAATCGCGGCTTGTAAGGGCTCAAGAAGTCAGATGGGGAGATTGGTTTATATGGGAGCTATATCAGGTTATATCATGTTCTTGAAAGATTTGGACAGTACTTAGAACAGTTGTTAGAAGTCATAACAGAACACCACATGCCAAAGTTCAGCCAAATCGGATGAAAATTGCGGGTTTCAGAGGCTCAAAAAATCAAATCGGGAGTTCGGTTTATATAGAAGCTATATCAGGTTATAGACCGATTTGGACAGTACTGGACACAGTAGTTGGAGGTCATAACAGAACACTACGTGCAAAATTTCTGACAAATCGGTTTATATAGAAGCTATACCAGGTTTTCTCAAACGTTACCTACGCATCTGTGTTTTATAAAAAATGCAGTTCATAGCAAAAAAAAAAAAAAAATAAAAAGCAAAACCTTACCTTCATCGACCAAGACGACTTCAACCACAGCATTCAATGGTATATCAATCTTATGAGTACACATGCAGTTTGGACCACAGTCAGCTGGCCGGTTATCTCCATTACAGAATTGTTCGGGATTGATATCATTATATTGCGATGTTAAGGGGGCGGGTGCGGAAAGATACGAGATTTCATCAATCAAAGAAATAACATGATCACCGGTAGGAGCCACTGGAAACATAATACAAAATAATAAAAGTAATGCATTGCCGTTAAACTTTAGAATTTTCTTGGTGTCAGAGGCTACGCAACTTAGCCGCTTCAACTTACCCAGGAAACGATTGTAGGTGTTGGGCTGGAACAATTCTTCGGGACGATACAAATAGAAACGGAAGGGCAAGAATATCTTTACATCTGGTTTCTCTGCCAAAATGCCGCGATCAATTTCCAAAGCGCTCTTCAGCTGACTAACACAGATGGCATCGTTGCGTTGACCATTGCACATGGCATCCAAGGGATTCATAACCTTTTATTTGCCGACAATTTTGGTTTTTACACATAGTTTGCAATTCGTTGGCCATTTGTTTTTTTTGGGAGTTTTGTAGGTGCATTTGGTTTGCAATGTTTTTTTTTTAAGCAGTGCATATTTATTTACAATTTTTTGTTGTATTTTTTTTCAACCATCGTTTTGTAAGGTTTTTGTGTTTTTTAAGGGCAGGAGAGGGCATTTGTAGTTAAAAATATAATACAAAAAAGGACACGGTGGGTGGTATATTTTGCGGTTATATTACATGGAATTAAATAAGAGAAAAATAAAGGATGTTAAATATTTAAATACAAAAGAAAGATGTTTTTTTTAAGAATAATTGCAATATTATTGGTATTGTATTGTAAATTTTTAAAACTTTCATAAATATATACAAATCGGAAATAAGGAAACTTTGTTATGTTAACTAAAAAGGCAGTAAAGGATTTGATACTTGAGTTTATCAAAATCAGTGATATGCAAACATATATGTATTATTTCTTCTATATGCACAACGCACTGTCCCAAATTTCGGCGAAATCGGATAATAAATGAGCCTTTTATGGGCCCAAAACCTTAAATCGAGAGATCGGTCTATATGGCAGCTATATTCAAATCTGGACCAATCTGGGCCAAATTGAAGAAGGACGTCAAGGGGCCCAACACAACTCACTGTCTCAAATTTTAGCAAAATCGGATAATAAATGTGGCTTTTATGGGCCTAAGACCCTAAATCGGAGGATCTGTCTATAGGCAGCTATATCCAAAACTCAACCGATCTGGGCCAAATTGACGATCGATGTCGAAGGGCCTAACACAACTCACTGTCCCAACTTTCAGCAAAATCGGATAATAAATGTGGCGTTTATAGGCCTAAGACCCTAAATCGGCGGATCGGTCTATATGGCAGCTATATCCAAAACTCAACCGATCTGGGCCAAATTGACGATCGATGTCGAAGGGCCTAACACAACTCACTGTCCCAAATTTCAGCGAAATCGGATAATAAATGTGGCGTTTATGGGCCTAAGACCCTAAATCGGCGGATCGGTCTATATGGGGGCTATATCAAGATATAATCCGATATATCCCATCTTCGAATTTAACCTGCCTGTGGACAAAGAGAGAATCTGTGCAAAGTTTCAGCTCAATATCTCTATTTTTAAAGACTGTAGCGTGATTTCAACAGACAGACGGACGGACATGTTAGATCATCTTAGATTTTCACGCTGATCAAGAATATATATATACTTTATAGTGTCGGAAATGGATATTTCGATGTGTTGCAAGCGGAATAATAAAATGAATTTATCCCCATCCTGCGGTGGTGGGTATAAAAAGAGAATCTGTGCAAAATTTCAGCTCAAAATGTCTATTTTTAAAGACTGTAGCGTGATTTCAACAGACAGACAGACGGACGGACATGTTAGATCGTCTTAGAATTGTACGCTGATCAAGAATATATAACTTTATAGGGTCGGAAATGGATATTTCAATATTTTGCAAACGGAATGACAAAATGAGTTTACCCCCATCCTTCGGTGGTGGGTATAAAAACGAGTATGTATCTGTGTTAGTTGGATAACTTTTTCGGACGGATGGACAACAACATGTCGAGAAATGGAGTGGCTTACTTTATTTAACTGACTATGACAGAACATTTGGTCCACTAGCCGAACGTAGAATAGCGTTCCAAACGCCTCGATCTCCTGCGCTCATTCTAAAATCTCTGACACCAAGTTTCCACCACTTAACCTTTCCATCGGGCCTTTGGTCTTCTCGGTTTGCGTGTAACACCGTGTCTGCCTTCCAAAGACTTCTTTGCTGGAGCTTCTTCATCCATTCTGACAACATTACCTAGCCAACGCAGCCGTTGTATTTTGATACGTGTAACTATGCTATCGTCGTCATACAGCTCGAGGTTCTTACGACGTCTATATTTTCTTTCATTAACGCAAACCGGACCATATATTTTACAAAGAATCTTTCTCTGAAATACTCCAAACACTGCCTCATCTGCTTTCAGAAGTACCCATTCCTCAGAACCATATAACAACACGGATAGTATCAGTGTCTTGTATATTGAAATCTTCGTCTGTCGAGAGTTGGGCTTGTTTCTAATCGGCTTACTTAATCTAAAGTAGCATCTGTTTGCCAGTATTATTCTTCACTTTATCTTAAAACTGGTGTCATTCGTTTCAGTTACGGCGCTGCCGAGATAGATAAAGTTGCTGACTATTTCAAAGTTGTGGTTCCGAACTTTCTCTGTTTTTTTAATCTGCTCGGTTGTACAAGGCGTTTTGGGACTTGAATTCATTCATTTCATCTCATCTGCATTTACTGCCACACCCATTTTCACTGACTCTCTTTCGATTCTTTCAAAGGCTGCAGTTACTACTTCCGGTGACCGACCTATGATGTCGATGTCGTCGGCATAGGCGAGTAGCATGTGTTCTCTTGTGATTAGTGTGCCTTATCCATGCACATCTGCATCTCGTATAATCTTCTCCAACAGGATATTGAAGAGATCGCACGCTAGGCTGTCTCCTTGTCTGAAACCTCGTTTGGTATTGAATGGTTCGGAGAGATTCTTTCCTATACTTACAGAGGATCGCGTATCAGCAAGTGTCATCCTGCAGAGTCTTATTAATTTTGCAGGGATACCAAACTCAGACATGGCTTGAAATACCTTTGAACGTAAAGGAGTATCGAAGGCGGATTTGTAGTCAACAAAGAGATGGTAGGAGTTAATTTGTCCTTCTCGGGTCTTTTCCAGGATTTGGAGCAGTGTGAATATATGGCCTATGGTGGATTTACCAGGACTAAAGGCGCATTGCTAAGTCCCAATTATCTCATTGACTTTAGGTTTTAATCTTTCACACAGTACGCTCGAGAGTATCTTGTATGCGATGGGGGGGAGACTTATTCCACTGTAGTTGGCACATTCTGTCTTGTCTCCTTTCTTGTGTACGGGACATAGTATGCTGAGGTTGCAATCATAGGGTATGCGTTCTTCTAGCCAGATTGCGGAGATAAGCTGATGCATACGCCTTATCAGCGTGTCGCCTCCGATCTTAAATAGTTCAGCGGGTAACCCGTCGGCTTCTGCTGCCTTGTTGTTCTTTAGTCGGGTCACTGCTTCTTGGAGCTCATTCTGACTAGGAGGTAAACATTCTATACCATTAACAGGGATTGGTTCTGCGGTATCCTCTTCGCCGCCAACGTCGGACATTAGCAGTTGGGTAAAATGTTTTTCCCATATCCTCAGCATGCTATCTATGTCAGTTACCAGATTTCCTTCTTTGTGTCTGCAGGTTGATGTGCCTGGACCAAAGCCATCGGTTTGATGTTTAATTCTTTGGTAGAATTTCCGTACTTCATTTTTTCTTAGGGCGCAACGATACGTTTCAATTGAGCGTTGATCCCCGAAGGTAATTAGTCTGTATCGGCCCCGATATCAGCCTGCATCGTCACAAACTGGAGGAGATCCAGGAAATTCAGCAAGGACATCAGAGTATACTGATGACAGTCCATTTACTATCCCACTCCAATTATTCCTAGGTATGCAACCCTGTCCTTATCCCTCGTCGACAATTGCCATCACCAAACAGTGCCTAGCGACATTAGCAAAGGTTCTTGGATCCATCTTACTGTTGTTTGCCCTAGTTCTTTTAGGCATGGGATGCCCTCCAGGTGACCGCAGCCTTTTGGCTGATTGCGGTGAAGTTTCCGAATCTAGACGTGTTGTCTTTGGGGTAGCCTGTGCAACGAATTCCCAAACCCAATTAAGGGAGCCTCTCTTCTTCTCTGTGAGAGTGTTAGGATCGTTCTCACGAAGGCTCTCACTTAACCTATGAGCGATCCCCTGCAGAGCAATTCTTTGTCGGCAAGTGGAGCCAGGCGTAGCCGCTCCCCCAACTAGTCGAGGGCCAGTATTAGACAACATACTACGGCCTGATACCATAACCGCAGCGGTTGGGGCTTTGGAGTTCATTTTAAGTCTACTACCGGGCTCTATATCCGCCACTCTACTGGAAACAGATGCAGATCATCCTCATCATCATCATATTTTTGATCGTCGTGACATTTTAAGTCGATCTAGCCATGTCCGTCCGTCTGTCTGTTCAAATCACTCTTACATTCGAGGGAGTAAAGCCAGCCGCTTGAAATCTAGGGTCTTGACTTGTAGAGCCTCTAGAGGGAACGATTTCTATCCGATTTCGATGCAATTTTGCGTGAGGTGTTTTGTTATGATTTCAAATAACCGCTCTAAGTAAGGTTGAAATCGGTCTATAACCTGATATAACTGTCATAAAAACCGAACTGGGGCCTAGACTACTTGAGCATCTAGAGGGCGCAGTTCCTATCTGATTTGCCTAAAATTTTGCACGAAGTGCCATGAACGGTATGGCTTCCAACAACTGTGTTATGCATGGTTCAAATCGGTCCATAACCTGATATAGCTGCCATATAAACCGATCTTGAAATTGGACTTCTTGAGCCACTATAGGGCGATTTCTTCTCCGATGTTGCTGAAATTATGCATGACGTGTTTTGTTAAGACTTTCGACAACTGTGCCACATAGGGTTTGAATCGGTTCATAACCTGATCTAGCTGCTATATTAACGGATTTGAAATAAAGACTTCTTGAGCCTCTATAGGGCCCAATTATTATCCGATTTGACTGAAATTTTGTTCAACGGCTTCTCCCATGATCTTTAACATACATATCAAATATGTTCTGAATCGGTCTATAGCATGATACAGCTCCCTTGTAAATCGATCTCCCTATTTTACTTCTTGAGCCCCTACATAATGACTTCTACTATGGTCTCCAACATTCAATTCAATTATGGTCCGAATCGGACCATAACTTGACATAGCTCCAATAGCATAGCAATTATTTTCTTTCATCCTTTGTTTGTTTCAAAAAAGGGATAGCGGGCAAAAGAACTCGACAAAAGTGATCCATGGTGGATGGTATATAAGATTCGGCCCAGCCGAACATAGCACGCTTTTACTTGTGAATCTATACCATGGTTAGCATGAAACCGAACCCACCACCGAAGGATAGGGGTATATTCATTTTGTCATTCCGTTTGCAACCCATCGAAATATCCATTTTCGACCCTATAAAGTATATATATTCTTGATCAGCGTAAACATTTAAGACGATCTAGACATGTTCGTCCGTCTGTCCGCCTGTCCGTCTGTCTGATGAAATCACGCTACAGTCTTTAAAAATAAAGATATTGAGCTGAAACTTTGCACAGATTCTTTTTTAGTCCATAAGCAGGTTAAGTTCAAAGATGGGCTATATCGGACTATATCTTGATATAGCCCCCATATAGATCGATCCGCCAATTTAGGGTCTTAGGCCCATAAATGCTGACAGTGGGTTGTGTTAGGCCTTTTGACATCCTTCGTCAATTAGGTCCAGATCGGTCCAGATTTGGATAAGCTGCCATATAGACCGATCCTCCGATTTAGGGTCTTAGCCCCATAAAAGCCACATTTATTATCCGATTTTGCTGAAATTTGGGACTCTGGGTTGTGTTAGGCCTTTTGACATCCTTCGTCAATTAGGTCCAGATAAGTTCAGATTTGGATATAGCTGCCATATAGACCGATCTCTCGGTTTTAGGTTTTTGGTCCATAATAGGCGCATTTATTGTCCGATTCTGCCGAAATTTGAGACAGTGAGTTGCGTTAGGCTTTTCGGCGTCCTTCGTCAATTTGGCCCAGATCGGCCCAGATTTGGATATAGCTGCCATATAGACCGATTTCTCGGTTTTAGGTTTTGGGCTATAAAAGGCCCATTTATTGTCCGATTTTGCCGAAATTTGAGACACTGAGTTGCGTTAGGCACTTCGACGTCCTTTTTCAATTTGGCCCAGATCGGTGCAGATTTGAAAATAGCTGCCATCTCACCGATCTCACGATTTAAGGTTTTGGCCCCAGAAAAGGCGCATTTATTGTCCAATTTCGCCGAGATTTGGGACAGTTCGTTGTATTAGGCTTTTCGACATCTGTGTCGCATATGGTTCAGATGGATTTATTTTAAGTTATAGCTTCTAAAAAGACCAATATTTTGTTATACACAATTGAACAATGACTTGCGCCTTTTTACTTGTTGGGAATTAAATCCTCGGCACCCGCACTCTCAAACCGAACTCACTATCAAATCATCCTGAAATAAGGCCTTGGTTATTGCCTTATCTCCTCAATTGATTCAACTTCTTCTTATGAGGCCTTATGATAGAAGGCCCAGCAATTTATGTCAATGTCTCAACTTTCAATTATTTGCTTGTGATTTGTTTTTCTTCTTAAATACCACATTGAAGGCGTTGATAATTTGTGACAAGCTTTAATTGTCAAACAATTTAGTTTAGCTGAATAATTGAGATTTTGCCGATAACTATTTACCAACTCATAAATATGGCTAATAATTTTGAATGGCATATTTTGTTTCCATTCTCTATCGAATGTATTGACATTCTATGTTTTGCAAAACACTTCATACAATAAACTCTTCATAACTTTGGTACATATTTCGTACACTTGATTGCCTTTTCAGTTAACAAAGTTTTATGTACACAGACAGTCGGGGAATACATGAACAAGAGACACATGAACAAAATGCATTGAATTATACTCACCTTAAGGTATTCGCATAGATCGCATTATGAATGAAAAATGATTTGATATCGATGTTGAAATTTATGATTATGTGCTATTTGAATGTGTGTGTGCGTATGGGTGTGTGGGTGACAATTATCTTGTAAATTACTCAATCAATTTGTAAGCTAAGCTAGAAATATTAAAATACAAAATCAAAGCCTATGCTAGAGAGAATAGAGCTATTCTATGTAGCCAGAGAGGCTGACAATTTATTGAAAGATATCAAACTCTATGTCATTAGTCTAAGCCCACATTAGAAATCAAATACTAAGGTGGGCTAGATAACAAAAATAAAAAAAAAACTGCTATAATTTTGTTGTTGTTGTCAGCCTTCTAATGGAACTAAATTTCTTGAAATTATGGTACTATTAAGGAATTTACCGTTTAATCAAAGTTTTTTATGCTTTAAATTTAGAAGACAAATTTAACTATCGCCTAATACAATTATGAATAATTTTGGTAAACTAAGAAGTTTTTAAGGCTGTTGAGGTAAACAAAAATCAATAATGCAATGACTTACCACACCCTGTGGCACACCAACATCATAGGTTGGTGGTGGCGATGCTGGCTGATATGGACCACGAGCATAACGCAATATGGCCAATTGTTGAGCTCGTTTGATACCACATTCTCCCAGACCTCTCAATTGAATCCAGTAGGCACCAACAGGTTGATCCGCGGTAATAATGAAATCGTAACGTTCACCTGAAATTGAAAGGAAATAAAGATGTAATGGTTTATTTAGCTGCTTTGGTATAACATAAAAAATGAATTAGTTTTTGTTTTTCGTATATGAATGAACAAGTAAAAAGGCGTTAAGTTCGGCCAGGCCGAACTTTGGGTACCCACCATCTCGAGTATACATATATATATTCCTTATAAACCGGTGAAAATGCATAACTTATGCCCCCATAGCAGCTATATCGAAATATGTTCCGATTTGGATCAAATTGGATACGGATAATGAGTGGTCTAATATGTACAAGCAGAACAAAATATTGGTCTTTTTGGTAGCCATATACAAATATAGACCGATATGAACCATATACGACACGGATGTCGAAAAGCCTAACATAAATCACTGTGTCAAATTTCATCGAAAACGGATTATAAATGTGTTTTCTATGGGGTCAAGATTTTAAATCGAGAGATCGGTCTAGCTCGGACTAGCCGAATCGGGTCTAGCCGAACCGGGCCGCCCCACAGCGCCTTCTTTAACTCCCTAATTCGCCCTGAATGCGGATATCGAATTCGTGCCATTGTAGCCTATGACGCTGAAAGCGTTCGAATCCTGACGAGAACATCGGACAAAGCGGTGTTTATCTCCTCCTAATGTTGGCGACATTTGCGAGGTACAATGCCATGCGTGGTCATTTAAAAAATTTTTTCCACTGCGGCACGCTGTACGGGACTCGGCTATAAAAAAGGTCCCTTATCATTGAGTTTAAACTTGAATCGGAAAGCTTTCAGTGATATGTGAGAATTTGCCCCTTCTCGATTCCTGGTGGTAATGTTTTTGGAGTATTTGAGAGAAAGATTCTTCGTAAAATATATGGACCAGTTTGCGATGATGGAGAATATAGGCGACGTATGAACCACGAGCTGTATGAGCTGCATGACGACGATAGCATAGTTACACGCATCAAAATACAACGGCTGCGTTGGCTAGGTCATGTTGTCAGAATGGATGAAGAAGCTCCAGCAAAGAAGTCTTTTGAAGGCAAACACGGTGGTACACACAAACCGGGAAGACCAAAAGCTCGATGGAAAGATCAAGCGGTGAGAGACACCTCGAAACTTGGTGGTCAGAGATTTTATTGTAGAATGAGCTCAGAAGATCGAGGCGCTGGGTACTTGGAACCAAATTTTAATACCATATTCGTTTTCTGGTCTCCAATACCATTCATATGATACCTTTATTGTGCCCATCGGACCACTTTTGGATATGGGTGTCGTTTTTGGGTTAAGGGGGAGGGTCCGCCTCCACCCAATATCTAAAAATTTTATAGCCTATGTTTCCTTCCAGGCAAACGTACACAATCTATGAAAATTTAAAGAAAATGAGTTCAGCCAAGTATCATATAGTCATAATGGGTCTAATGGTGTTTTTGGGGGCTGGCGTGACCCCCTATACTTCGATCTGATTTTGTATGCCAGATTCGAAATCTACTCCCGACTACCTTTCATTTGAGCCCCATATTGAAATGAACGTCCAATATGTCTGTTTGGGGAAGTTTTGGAGTTGGGGCGTCTCGATGGGTGATTAGACTCAAATTTTAATACCATATTCGTATTCCCTCTCCAATACCTTTCATTTGATACCTATATTGTCCCGATCGGTTCACTTTTGATTTTGTGTTGTGTTTCTGGCATAAGGGGGAGGGTCCGTCCCCCTTCCGATACCGAAAGATTATATAGCCTATGTTTGAGAAAATCGGTTCTGCCGACTTTCAGTCTATACAGAACAAACAAACCGAGTCCCACATATCCGTGATTGGCTAATGTGCCCATTTTGGGCGTTTTTGTGGGGGTGGCGTGACCTCCTATACTTCGACATGAATTTGAATGCCTGATGAAGAGAATGTCATGATCGCCCAAAAATTATTTTTGAGTAGTACTTTCGGGGTAAGGGGGAGGGTCCAGTCTGTGAAAATTTCAAGGTAATAGGTTCAGCCGTTTATGAGTTTATACGGAAATAAACAAACAAACCGACAAACAAACAAACACAAATTGAATTTTATATATAAGATAGGGTCGGAAGTAATTATTTTCATGTGTTGAAAACGGAATGACAAAATGAATATACCCCCATCCATCCAAAAAGTACCAATGACCCAAGTTTGGCCAGGCCGCATCTAAGATTCTGAACAGATTTTTTTTTTATTATTTTGAAGTACAAAATCGGCGAATGAGTGAAAAGGGATCAAAATGTCAAGTGTGGAGACGGGTTTATTTGAAGACTAATGTATTTAAAGATCTAGCGAGGCTACATGGTAGCTGACACATAGTGTTGCCAAGTTAATGTTGCTATATATCTCTCAAAATAGAAATGACAGCTACATGATCTATGTTTTTTTGATAGCTCAATAAAATTAAATTATGGACCATAAGGTTAGGTTAATTAAGGTTGAGTGGGTTGCCCCCAAAGGTGAGTGCACCCGGTACCCTAGTGGTACCCTAGAAAGAAAGGGATGAGAAAGACGATATGAGAGCTCGCACTAATGGTTATATACGAATAAAAGAAAAAACAAGTAAGAGAGCGCCAAGTTCTGCCGGGCCGAATCTTATATACCCTCCACCATGGATCGCATTTGTTGAGTTCAAAAACACGTGCAAAGTTTCAGTCTAGAATTGCGCCCTCTAGAGGCATAAGAAGTCTAGACCCAAGAAAATAAAAACACCACCACCCGAAGCAAGGCACATGTGGTGGCTGATTAAATGGGTTTTTGCCTTGCCTATACATATATTGTTGTTGTTATTATATATTGGCTTGAAAAGAGTGCCTTTCAACAACAAATTTGTACTTTTGGTGGCTGAGATTCAAAACCATTTGTTGCAGGGAAATTAACAAATTTCGACGTCGTTTTTTTCGACCAAAATTGTTGTTTTTCAAATTATTTTTATCTGTGCATGTCAGAACAATGTGCGCTAAACTTAAAATTAAAAACAAAGTCCTCTAGTCACTTGCCAGCAGCACTTGGGGTGCTGGCATAGAAACCTTATTGACCACGTACAAAACAATTGGCCGGTCTGTGGGAAGTTATGCAGCGTTAGTGTGGCTTGTCAGTTATGTGACACGCAGTGGAATAATATTCAGATCTGTCTGAATGCCGCCCTTCGAACTGCGACGGGCTGTCTGCTAAGTTCTCACGTGGAACATCTCCATCAGGAGACAAAGATCCTACCCGTACTAAGACATAACTAAATGCTATCCAAGCAATACTTCTGGGCTGTTATTGCGAGGACCAACCATGCGATTATCCTTTTGTGGATAGGTATCCACCGCCCAGAAGCCTTAAGGTGGGTCTACAAGATCTAGAGCGTGAGGTTAAGAGCTACAAGACAGAACCTCTAGATCAAGCGGGTCTGGACAACTTTAATGTAGATGCCTTGAATAGCTGCCGGCTGAATGTTGCCTTGGAGAATGACCGCCACCATCGCATCTGAAGAAATGTACCTCCCCCGGCAAACGAGAGTAGTACTGGCTAAATTATGATCCGGGAGATGCAGCCACCTCAACTCCTACAGAGAAAGGATTGATTGTTGCCAACGATTCCGATTGTAACCTGGGACCACATGACAACTGTCCAGCCAGACCCACTCGACTCAGATTCAGATCTCTCTGGACGCACCCCACCTTAGTCGCAGAGTTCCTGGATCTGCATATTCTACAGAATCAAGTAGACGAAATATAGAACACAACACACTGCTGCAACAACAACCCTTACAATCGAGAGAAGCGACTATCGACCCTATCTAAACGCCTCCACAATATCGAGGAACGCCTCCACAATATCGAGGAAGGCCGCCATCTTGTATTGCTTCTGTTGGAGAGACAATTCGACCTCTCGTACCACTTCATTTAGGGCCGTCTTCAACGACTTCTTTTTGATGTGCCCCGCTAAAATTTTCCGGAGTCAGTCCCTCCCTCATATTCAGTATCTATGGGCTAATATTATTCTTCGTTTTATTTCAAAACTTGTGTCTTTCGCATCGTTTATGCCGATTCCAGGATAGCAAAATCTGCGGTCTTTCTCAAAGCTATGATTCCCAGCCAGATCTACTTTAACTTCCTTTGTTTTGAGCTTTTCAAAGGTGGTAAATACTGCTGCGCTACTCGCCTATGCCAACGACATCGATATCATAAGTCGGTCACCGGAAGTAGTAACTGCAGCCTTTGAAAGAATCGAAAGAGAGTCAGTGAAAATGGGTCTGGCAGTAAATGGAGATAAGACGAAATGGATGGTTTCAACTCCCAAAAAGCCTTGCACAACCGAGCAGATAAAGAAAATAGAGAAAGATGGGAACCACAACAGTCAGTAACTTTATCTACCTCGGCAGCGCCGTAACTGAAACGAATGACACCAGTTTTGAGATTAAGCGAAGAATAATACTGGCAAACAGATGCTACTTTGGACTAAGTAAGCAGTTTAGAAACAAGGCCACTTCTCGACAGACGAAGATTACAAGACACTGATACTACCCGTGCTGTTATATGGTTCTGATGCATGGGTACTTATAAAAGCAGATGAAGCAGTGCTTGAAGTATTTGAGAGAAAGATTCTTCGTAAAATATATTTGCGTTAATGCAGAATATAGCCGTCGCATGAACCACGAGCTGTATGTCGACGATAGCATAGTTACACGCATCAAAATACAACGGCTGCGTTGGCTAGGTCATGTTGTCAGAAGAGATGAAGAAGCTCTAGCAAGCAAATCTTTTAAAGGTAAACACGGTGGTACACGCAAACCGGGAAGACCAAAGGCCCGATGGAAAGATTAAGTTGTGGGAGATTCCTCGAATCTTGGTGTCAGAGATTTTAGAATGAGCGCAGAAGATCGAGGCGCTTGGAACGCTATTCAACGTTCCGCTTGTGGAACAAATGTTCTGTCATAGCCAATTAAAGAAACGAAAGAAAAGAAAGAAAAGGAGAAATACTGCTGTGGATGACCGATCCATAAAATTTATATCGTCGGCACAGGCCAAACCATACCGATTCACACCTGCATCTCGCAGATTATTCTCCTGATTGAAACATCGTTTGGCATTGAGCTGCTCAGAAAGGTTTCTTCCTATTTTAACTAAGGAAGGTGTGTCATCATCGTACAAAGTCGTATTGATTTCGCCGAGGAGAAAAATCTTGAAACTGGAGGAGCGCAGAAGAAATCTTTGGTATTGAATATTTATTCTGAGTTCAGCTGAGTGTAAATATGAGAATTAAATCGGCTGAGCTTTAAGCACTTGAACCTTCTTATTCTATTGGTTGCCCAAAAAGTAATTGCGGATTTTTTTAAAAGAAAGTAAATGCAATTACAGAGTCACAAGCTGTGAAAAAATTTGTCAACGCCGACTATATGAGAAATCCGCAATTACTTTTTGGGCAACCCAATATTTCACCTTCTACTTCATAAACAATGTGCTGATGTCATATATTGTTACAAATTCATAAAATCAGCTACAGGAAATCCTTTTGACTATGAAAGAGGAATTTGCTTTGTTTTTGTTATAAA
The DNA here is from genome assembly GCF_963082655.1 of Stomoxys calcitrans. Taxonomy (NCBI): domain Eukaryota; kingdom Metazoa; phylum Arthropoda; class Insecta; order Diptera; family Muscidae; genus Stomoxys; species Stomoxys calcitrans. Next base: position 88,898,114 of record NC_081556.1, on the reverse strand, counting down.
TACATCGAGTAAATTCTTTCCAATTACATGGACGTCTTATATGAATTTCAAAAATCTGCCGCTTTCAGCCGTTGATTAATGGTTCTTATTGAATGACACTTATTATTCCCCACTATCGATGAACGCTTGTAATTGTTTGTTGGCATAATCTTAACCTCTTTGCTTTGGTATTATAACCAGACGGATTATTGTTGGACAAATGCATGCAGCCTCTACTCGCACGAGTATTGTGTCTGAAAATACCCCTTTCACCATTGCCATTGCGAATTCTTTCAAGCCAACAAAGTAGCAGCAGCCACGCCAGTTTATTTATTTTTTTTTTGTAAATTATGACGCTAATGCGATGGTAACACCCATTCAGAGCCAAGACATGGTACGTAATGGCATTCTGGTAGTCATAATCCAAAATGAAATACTTAAGCTTTAAGGTCAAGTCCAATACTTAATGTCATAATTTAATTACCACAAAGAGAACAATCATGAAAACAAACAACAACAACAACAATGGCAATAATAAAAAACATTGTATTGAATGTCTTCATGGAGTTATGAAAGGAATTTGTAGCCCTCGACAGACTAGTTGCCTAGCTAAGCCATAAACAAAAGACTTAGGAAACAAGCACATCAAAGTTACTCCACCACACTTTCCGTTCTGATTTAATCGAAATTGAGATCAAACATAACGCTGTATAAGCACTGAAATAAATTGACTTAATGACAAATTGGTACAAGAAGTCATTTCTCAATGGGTTTGTGGCGGCCATTTAATAAATTGCCACTCCAAAGCAAAGCACACCCTTTGATGGCGGGTTTGGCTTCAATTGCAATTCATGCCATTGAAGCGAATTGAATGCATCACCTATCGAGTACAATGACAAACGGAGACACATAATAATTAATACCAATTACCGATATAAATAATTTCTTAAAGGTTCGTAACAAATTATGGCAATCGCTTCGTGCATCGTTCCCAACCGCATCATGAGGTGACTGAATGGCTGGTTGGTTGTCTGATTGGCAGGTTACACCTGCTCGGTAGCGGCATTATTTCTGCACTCTTTATAATTGCCAATGGGGTGTCTTTGCTGCCCCTTGTGTAGGAAAAACAGCTATAAAACTGTTGAAGACCTCCATTGCAGCAGCCCATCAATTCTACTGGTTTTGCTTGCAATGGCTTGCTTGCAGAGTAAATTTATATGCGCACACAAATCTGCAAATAAACTGCCGGCAGTTGCGCTTTATCATTAAAGAGAATGACAAATAAATATTGATTGTAAGTACAAATTGGTTGCATATCTATGAGAGACCTCTTTATGTTCAGTTTTGAATACATTCATTACCAATTGACACCATAGACAGACGATTCATTAAAGTCATGGCCAATGCAGCACAAGTAGATTTAGTGCATTTGCAGATTATTTTTCTAAATTGTGGGATATTCTATAACGGTGTTTGTAACATCCACAAGGGCATGGAAGTAGGCCTATGCATAAGTATACGGAAAGACTCAATATCATATTCTTATTGGAGAAAGCTATACTCTGTCTGTTCATATTTAATTGTGTACGAAGTACAGGTCCCAGTATTCATCCGATAACCTTTCAATTCAACACATATATTTGTCTGGCCCAGATACGCTTAGCTTATTAAAAATTGAATAAAAGATTCAGATTTGGATATATATGTTCACCCGATTTGGATCATTAATGCAACAAGTAAAAATGTGCTCAGTTCTGCTGGGTCCAATACCATGGTAGGTATTGTTCAAAAGAGAAATAGGTAAAAGAGAGATGAAAACTTAACAAATATATGTGTAATTGAAAGATCGGTCAATATGGTAGTTATATCCAAACATGGTACGAATTGGATCATATTAGGTTCGGGCTTTGAGAGGTGTATTATAACTCACTGTTCTAAATTTCAGCACAATCGGCTTGAAAATAGGCCTTTTATAGGCCACAACCATTAATCTGGAGATAGGTCTTTATGGCAGCTATATAGAAAAACTATCCGATTTGGCCCATATTTGGTTGGGTGATAAGAGGCTCAAAACAAAGTCTTTGATTCAAATTTGAGGGAAATCGGATAGAAAATGAGCACTTTATGATCTCGGGAAGTAAAATCGGAAGTTCGGTATATGGCCCATTTTGGTTTTAATCTTATATATAAAAATCAATTTGTGTTTGTTTTGTAGGTTTGTTTGTTTGTTTGTATGTTTGTGTGTTCCTTATAGACTCAGCAATGGCTGAACCGATTTTCTTGAAATTTTCACAGATGGTGCATAATGACCCCGTGGTGAAAATAGGGTACTACATTTTTTGATACCTGAAGGGGGAGCGGACCCTCCCCCTTACCCTAATTTTCAGAAACGCCAGATCTGGGAGATGGGTGGTGCGATTTAAGCAAAATTTTGTGTGCAGTCATATAGTACCCTAAAAATTAAAATTTGGTATCGAAATTTCGGATGGGGTACCTAGGGGGGCTGCCTCAACCTAAAACCTACCAAACATATATTTACACCAATCAAGACATTATGGGACCCAAATGAAAGGTATTTACGATAAGAAAACGTATCTGATATCCAATTGTCGGACCAAGTGCTAGGGGGACCACCCCGAGCCCCAAAACACCCCTAAATCAGACATATTTACCGACCATGGCAATATGAGACTCAAATGAAAGGTATTTGCGAGTAGAATACGAATCTGATATCCAAATGTGGGACCACGTTTCTGGGGGTCCACACCTTCCCCAAAACACCCCCCAAACTGGACTTATTTACTGACCATGGGAATATGGGGCTTAAATAAAAGGTATTTGAATGTAGAATACGAATCTGATATCCAAATATGGGACCAAGTGTTTGGGGGGCCGCCTTTCACCAAAAACATCCCCCAAAGGGGACAAATTTACGACCATAGCAATATGGGGCTCAAATGAAAGGTCTCTGGGAGTAAAGCATGACTTTGATATCAATATTCGGGAAAAGTGTCTATGGGGCCACGCCACCCCCACAACACCACCCAAATAGTAAGTATTTTCTGACTATTGCAATATGAGGCTCAAATAAGAGGGTTTTTAAAGTGGAACACGAATCCGATATATATTTTCAAGGCCAACTCACTGAGTAGCCGCCCATCCCCCAAAACACCCCCCAAGCCGGTCATGTTTGACGACTATGGAAATGTGGGGCTCAAATTAAAGCTATGTGGGAGCAGACCACGTATCTGATATCAATATTAGGGGCCAACTGTCTAGCGGGTGTCCCACCACCATAACAACCCCCAAATAGGACGTATCTGCTCACCAAGACAATTTGGGTCTTAAAGAGAGTGGAACTAAATATTCATAGTTTTTAGGGCCAATACCCCAAACCGGACATATTTGCTGAGTTTTGCAATAAGGAGTTTAAATGAGATTAGAAAACGAATTTGCCCAATTTTGAGGGCAATGGTAAAATGTGGTTCAAATAAATGATATATAGATACATGAGAATAGATTGGAATAGATTTGGTGATTGGGGGACCACCCCAATCCCCAAAACACTCCTAAATCGGGCATATTTGCCGATCATGTCAATGTGGAGCTTAAATGAAAGGTATTTGGAGGTAGAACAAGAATTGATATACATTTTCGCAAGAATTGATACCAAAAATACCCCACAAACCGCAATTTGGGAGTAGAATACGGATTTGATTTGCAAATGTAGGACAATGTATTTAGGGCATCACCCCTTTACCAAAACACCCCCAAAGGGAAAAAAATTTTCAACCATGCCAATATTTGGCTCAAATGACAGGTATTTGAGATTAGAAAATGAATTTGATAACCTATTTTGGGGCCATGTGTTTAGGCGACGTCTCATCCTGTCAACTTCTCTTAAGTCAATGGCAATACGGGGTTTAAATAAATGGTATTTGAGAGAAGAGCACGATGCTGATATTTTTTCAGGGCCAAGTATCTGGGGGACCACCTCTCCCCCTAAAACACCACTAAATCAGACATCATGAGAATATCGGACTGAAATGAAGTATTTTAAGAATGGAGCATACCTTACATCCAAAATTAAATATTAGACCAATAAAGATCACGTGGGATTCAAATAAAGGCACTTATATTGTTAAACTGTTCGTCAAGTTAGCATGGTGTTTCACTAAAAGATCTTTAATTGTCGAAAATAAATATTCCAAGGAAACTTTTCAGCTTGTCAGCTAGTCTTCTATAATAAAAACAATAATCTGTGGCAACTTTCATCCACCTACTTTAACTCCTTCTATTTTTGGCCAACTTTACTATGAACTCACGACACTGTGCATCATGGGCTGCACTACAAATGTACACAAATGAAATTAGCTGAAGGGCACAGTGTATTTTGCATAAAAAATTTCTGCCAATTTAGCCAAAGAAATGAAACTTATTGGACCAGTATTCGACTAATCGGGATACAGGGGCAATATCAAGTTATAGACAGATTTGAACCATACTTAGCACGCATGTTGGAAGTCAAAAGGATATCACGTGCTAAATTTCAGCCAAACCGGATAGCAATTGCGGCTTTCAGGGGCCACCATACTAATCTAGTCATTTCCTTAGTAAAACATCGACATATTGATCTGCGACCTCATAAGTCAATCTAGCCACGTCCATCCGTTTGTCGAAATCACGATAGTGGCCGTACAAATATAGATATCCGCTTAAAAATTTTTACAGATACTTCATATTGCTGATATAGCTCCCATATAAATAGATATCCTGATTTGAGATCTTGAGCACCTGAAAATAGTTTTGTTATCCGGTTTAGCTAGAATTGTGCACGAAGTGTTCTGTTATTACTTCCATCGGTGATAAGTACAATCCAAATCGGTCTAGAACATAAGATAGCTCCCAAATGAACCGACCATCCGTAATGACACCTTGAGCCGCTGGAAGCCGCAATTGTAATCCGTTTTGGCTGAAAATTGGCATAAGGACGCGGTTCTGACTTTCAACATCTGTGCTAATAGATTCTAATCGGTTCTTACACTGAAATAGCTTCCATATAAACCGATCCTGGATTTAACTTATTGAGCCCATTTATCACCCATTGACGTGTACCACCTTATTTGCCTTCAAAAGACTTCTTTGCCGGAGCTTCTTTATTCATTTTGACATCATGACCTTACCAACGCAACCGTTGTATTTTGATGCGTGTAACTATGCTATCGACGTCATACAGCTCGTGATTCATACGTCGCCTATATTTTCTATTAACGTAAACTGATCCATATATTTTACGAAGAATCTATTTCTCAAACCCTCCAAGCACTGCCTCGTCTGCTTTCACAATTACCCATGCTTCAGAGCCATAAAACAACACGGCGAGAATCAGTGTCTTAATCCAAAGTAGGATCCGTTTGCCATTATTATACTTCCCTTTATTTCAAAACTGGTGTCAATCGTTTCGGTTACGGCGGTGCCTTTCTCCATTTTCTTTATCTGCTCGGTTGTACAAAGCGTTTTGGGAGTTGAAATCTTCCATTTCGTCTTATCTCCATTTACTGCCAGACCCATTTTCATGGACTCTCTTTAGATTCTTTCAAAGACTGCAGTTACTACTTCCGGTGACCGACCTATGATGTCGATGTCGTCGGCATAGGCGAGTAGCATGTGTGTAATCTTCTCCAGCAGGATATTAAAGAGATCACACGATAGGCTGCCTCCTTGTCTGAAACCTCGTTTGGTATTGAACGGTTCAGAGACATTCTTTCCCATTCTTACTGAGGAACACTTATCAGCAAGTGTCATCCTGCAGAGTCTTATTAATTTTGCAGGGATACCAAACTCAGATATGGCTTCAAATACCTTTGAACGTAGAGGGGTATCAAAAGCGGCTTTGTAGTCAACAAAGAGATGGTAGGTGTTGATTTGTCCTTCTCGGATCTTTTCCAGGATTTGGAGCAGTGTGAATATATGGCCTATGGTGGATTTACCAGGACTAAAGGCGCATTGCTAGGTCCCAATTATCTTATTGACTTTAGGTTTTAATCTTTCACACAGTACGCTCGAGAGTATCTTATATGCGATGGGGAGGAGACTTATTCCACTGTAGTTGGCACATTCCGTCTTGTCTCCTTTCTTGTGTACGGAACCTCAGCATACTAGGTTGCAATCATAGGGTATGCGTTCTTCTAGCCAGATTGCGGAGATAAGCTGATGCATACGCCTTATCAGCGTGTCGCCTCCGATCTTAAATAGTTCAGCGGGTAACCCATCGGCTCCTGCTGCCTTGTTGTTCTTTAGTCGGGTCACTACTACTTGGACCTCATTCTGACTAGGAGGTAAACATTCTATACCATAATCATTGATTGGTTCTGCGGTATCCTCTTCGCCGCCAACGTCGGACACTAGCAGTTGGGTAAAATGTTCGTTCCATATCCTCAGCATGCTATCTGTGTCAGTTATCAGATTTCCTTCTTTGTCTGTGCAGGTGGATGTGCCTGCACCGAGGCCATCGGTTTGATGTTTAATTCTTTGGTAGAATTTCCGGACTTCATTCTGACTTCTGTACATCTCAATTTGCTGACACTCATGTCTTTCCATTTCCTTTTTCTTTCTTCGGAATAGACGTTTCTCCTTTCTCCTTTTCTCCCGATACCTCTCCTTCGTCTGGCGCGTTGCTACTGATTGCAGGGTTTTTCTCTATGCCGCATTCTTGGCTTCAGTAGCATCTCGACACTCTTGGTCGTACCATGGGTGTCTTGGAGGAGGCTTCCGGTACCCGAGTACGGATTTCGCGGCATTTTCCATGGACTGGGCAATAGTTTGCCACTGCGCCATTATATCATCGGAATAAGGAGTGCTTTCATCAAACAGCTGGGTCAGTCGAGTGGAGTATGCCGTTGCAATCTGATGTGTTTGCAGCTTTTCAATGCCCAGCTTCCGTACAGTGTCAGATCGTACTTTCCTCGCCATGTTCAAACGGTGCGAACCTTTGCATTCAACAAGGTAATGATCCGAATCTATATTCGCTTCACAGATCGATCGTACATTAAACACGCTGGATGCATGCCTTCCATCTATCACAACGTGATTAACTTGCTTCCTAGTGTTTTGATGTTGAAATCTGGTGCTACTAACTACAATGTTTTTTGCAGCGGCGAAATCTATCAGCCTAAAACCATTACTGGACGTTATCTCGTGGAGGCTAAACTTTCCGACGGTTGGACCAAAAGTGTTTTCCTTCCCTATCTTCGCATTAAAATCTCCCAGGACGATTTAAATATCATGGGCGGGGCAGCTGCCATATTCTCTCTCTAGGCGCTCGTTGAAATATCTTTGGTCTTTTCGTCCTTGTCTTCCGTCGGGACGGGGGCACGAATAAGGCTAATGTTGAAGATTTTGACTTTTATGCGCATTGTGGCTAGCCTCTTATCCACCGCAGTAAAGCTGCAGACAAGGTGTTTCAGTTTCCGACTAACCACAAATCCACAGCCAAATTCATGCCTCGTCTTATGGCAGATATAGTATAGTTTGTCACCGTTGGTGTTATAGAGGCGCCATTCCCCCCAGCCCATCGCATTTCCTGTAAGGCGGTAATATCTGGCTGGTACTTCTCTAATACATCCGCCAGCGCGTATACTGCACCTTCTCTATAAAGAGTGCGGACATTCCAGGTGCAGATCCGCAAATCATGATGCTTTTTTCGTTTGCGTTGGTCGTCAATGTTGGGGGAGTCCGATTTAACTATTCCTTTGTTTTTCATAGTAGTTCTCATAGTTTTCCTGTGGCGGGTTCCAGCGCCCCAACCGCATGGGTTTTGTGGGATGTTGGCCATTGGTTATTTGAAGGCGTCAATAACTCGCCTTGTCATCTCGAGTATCATTGACACTTAGTATTTAATTAGGAGCCAGTGCCACCTGACTCCTCACAGAGACTCTCCTCTCGAAAATCGCTGACTGCCCGCAGTCGCAATTGCAGCTATGCAAATTTTGCCCATGAACATTCCACTAAGGAACAGGGGCAAACTTCTTACATATCAATGAGTGCAGTCCGATTCAAGTTGAAGCTCAATGATAAGGGACCTCCTTTTTATAGCCGTGTCCGAATGGCGTGCCGCAGTGCGACACCTAATTGGAAAGAAGTTTTACATGGCATAGTACCTCACAAATGTTGCCAGCATTAGGAGGGGAAAACCACCGCTGAAAATTTTTCTGATGGCTTCGGCAGGATTCGATCCCCTAACCTCTGCGCTACGGTGGTATTTAAATGGTGGAGCTTTTCACCATTCATATACAAGCTAAGTAAAAAAGGGTAAATTTTTAGCAGGGTCCATGGTGGTGGGTAGCCAAGATTTGGCCCGGCCGAACTTAGTACGCTTTTGCTAGCTCAATCGTTGCCTTTCTCTATAAAATGGTTCATATAGAAAAGTCCATCGGATTGGCATCTGGCGAATTAGCGGCCATTATGTAGACGAAAAAGGCCTCACGGTAGCCGAGTTTGTAGCGAGCTCGGATTGCCAGTTCAGGGATCGTATGTTCAACTCCTTCCAAGGCTTCTGCTTGGTCTGTCGCTACTGTGGTATCACATTGTCTAAGTGAGTCAGTAAAGGATTGCTACCATTACCTAACATAATGATAATAAGATCATGTGCCTTTTGGAACTGGTAATGCTTTACCTTGAGCCCAGCAACTACTTTGTTCTTCTGAGTTTAACTTTTTTTTTTTTGCTGGAGTAAGATCACGTGCCTTTTGGAACTGGTAATGTTTTACCTCGAACTCGTTTTTATACCCACCCCCACAGGATGGGGGTATACTAATCTAGTTCTATATATTTTGAATCCCTTCATGGAATAGTTTCAGATCTTTAGCAATTTGATTGCCACTTACGCGAGGATTTCGTTGAATTCGAGTCTTTCGAGTCTTCACTCGCCAAACCACTGCACGTGTTGTTGCAGATTTTTTACCACCACCATGGCGTTTTGTAATGCTACCAGTATCATGATAACGGTTTAAGGTGCGATACACAAACATTTTGTTGTTTCTGAGGTGTTACAGTTCACCAACAGCAGCCGGTTGTGATTTTTCAGTCACATATAACGCATCCTCACTATTCTTGAACTTCATCACTAAAAATAACTTTATTTTTCAACAAACTCAGAAGCAAATGCTTTCGGTGTCTTGTAAACAATAATCATGTAGCTGTAATTTCTACTTTGTCATATAAACCATTGCGAACTTGGTAACAATTCGTGTCGGCTACCCTGTTCATCTTTTCAGACATCCATTACATTTCTGTCGCAGATCTCTCAACGAGGTGGCTGAACGTTTTAAACTTAGCCACAGAGATATCCCAGGGAATTGAAAAGCAAATGAGCTTACAAGACGAGAAACTGGAATCTATGGGTATGGCTTCAGCTACATATAAGCTAATCCTTCAAGCTAAGACTAAGACTAAGACTCAACAGCAAAGCGGTAGACCTCTTCAGGTTAAAATTAGCCCATATAATCTTACAACGTCTGCTGTTTGCCATACGTTGTAAGATTTTATGGGCTAATTACTACTACTACTAATTTCGTCATTCTGTTTGTAACTACTCGAAATATTCGTCTGAGACCCCATAAAGTATATATATTCTTGATCGTCGCGAAATTTTATGTCGATCTAGCCATGTCCGTCCATCTGTCTGTCGAAAGCACGCTAACTTCCGAAGGAATAAAGCAAGCCTCTTGAAATTTTGCACAAATACTTCTTATTAGTGTAGGTCGGTTGGTATTGTAAATGGGCCATATAGGTCCATGTTTTGATATAGCTGTCATATAAACCGATCTTGGGTCTTGATTTCTTGAGCCTCTAGAGTGCGCAATTCTTATCCGATTGGAATGAAATTTTGCACGACGTGTTTTGTTATGATATCCAACAACTGCGCCAAGCATGGTTCAAAACGGTCCATAACCTGATATAGCTGCCATACAAACCGATCTTGGGTCTTGACTTCTTGAGCCTCTAGAGAGCGCAGTTCTTATCCGATTGGAATGAAATTTTGCATGACGTGTTTTATTATGATATCCAATAATTGCGCCAAGTATGGTTCAAATCGGTACATAACCTGATAAAGCTGCCATATAAACCGATCTTGGGTCTTGACTTCTTGAGACTCTAGAGTGCGCATTTTTAATCCGATTGGAATGAAATTTTTCATGTATTATTTTATTATGATATCCAACAACTATGCCAAGTATGATTCAAATCGGTCCATAACCTGATATAGCTGTCATATAAACAGATCTGGGGACTTGACTTCTTGAGCTTCTAGAGGGCGCAAATCCTTTCCGATTTGGCTGAAATTATTTTATTCTTACTTTCAACAACTATGTCAAATAAGGTTCAAATCGGTTCATAATCTGATATAGCTGCCATATAAACCTATCTGGGATCTTGACTTCTTGCGTCTCTAGAGGTCGCAATTATTATCCGATTGGCCCGAAATTTTGTACGACGGATCCTCTCATGACCATCAACATACGTGTTTATTATGGTCTGAATTGGTCTATAGCCCGATACAGCTCCCATATAAATCGATCTCTTAATTTTACTTCTTGAGCCCCCAAAGGGGCGCAATTCTTATTCGAATTGGCTGACATTTTACACAGGTCTCCAACATATAATTTAATTGTGGTCCAATCCGAACCATATCTTGATATCGCTCTAATAGCATAGCAAATCTTTTCTTATATCCTTTTTTTGCCTAAGAAGAGATGCCGGGAAAAGAACTCGACACATGCGATCCATGGTGGAGGGTATAGTATATTCGGCCCGGCCGAACTTAGCACGCTTTTACTTGTTTTAATCTGAAGAAGTATACCGCTTTGCTGTTGTTGTCTACGACAAGTTGGAATGATTTCTACAAAAGCTGTGACGAAGTCCATGCACAGGATACAGTATAATATCTTCTGTGTGCCTATTCTGCGCTGTTAAGCCCAAGTTATTAGGCTTCCTAAAGCGATCTGGCTGCTTAAACGATATGAAGGTATCTTCCATCTCCTGTTCCTGAGGTATCACTAGGGATTAAACTGTCTAAAGGAGCCTGATGGCATAACTATTTCCACTAAAACCTAACCTAAAATAGTACTGTGCCCCTTATATGAATTATGCCATCTCCAAATTAATGAAAATATAATACAATGTTGTACTATTTGTGTATGTGTATGTGCGTGATATAAAGATGTTAATAATAACATTTCATTTTGTGGTGGTTTTGCATCAATCTTCCAATCAATCATGTAATGCGGTTAATAGAGTTATATTTGCATATACTCGTATCTTATTGGAGTCTATTAGTCATCTTAATTAGTTCATTTCCTGAAAATGAAAAACGATTTACCGCACCAAATCATTGACAACGCTCCGGGTGGTATTGGCGCAAGCTCATTACTCTTATTATGACACTTTGTGCTAATTAACATATTAACATATATTAGTGTTGATTTTCTGTATGATTGCTGTGTTGGTTTGGTATGGGAGTACGTCGGTTATTGGTCGTTTTTCACCAGACGACTTTTATTTTAATTTTTTTCACATTGATTCTAGCTAAACTATTTGTGATGTGCTTTTTATACCCAACACCATCGAGTAGGGGGTATATTTATTTAATAATTTCGTTTGCAACACATCGAAATATACATTTTCGAATGTATATATGTTTTTTGTCGTCGCACAATGGGAGAAAATCGAAAAAAAATTCTAAAAAATATGTCGTGTAAGAACGGGTAGAGATATCTCTTTGAAATTGGAATGGCTAGAGCTAAAAAGGCTTTAGTTTGTCCGGGGGCATTTTGGCAGGCCCCTAATATTGGTCACCTCGGTATTTCGAAAATTTATTGGGGCTGCCAAATCCTCGTTTGTAGTTTGCATGTTCTTGAGCGAGCAAAATAGGACCATACTTAGATATGGGTGCCATATAGACCGATGCTTGACTTTTTTTCAATGCTTGGCTGTTTGCTGTGACTATCAACAAGTAAAAGAGTGCTAAGTTCAGCCGGGCCGAATCTTGGGAACCCACCACCATGGATTCTGCTAAAAATTTACACAAAATAAATTTAGTTGAAGGACATAATTTTATTCTACATACCAAACTTCTGTCAAACCAGAAAAATTTAATCTTCTAGGAACCGAACAAAGATGATCTAGACCGATTTACATGCGAGCTATATCTGGTTATAGACTGATTTGGACCGTATTTGGCACAGTTGTTAGAAGTCGTAACAGAACACCGCATGCCAAATTCAGCTAAATCGGACACAAATTGCGGCTTGTAAGGGCTCAAGAAGTCAAATCGGGAGATCGGTTTATATGGGAGCTATATCAGGTTTTAGAACGATTTGGACAGTACTAGGCATAGTTAATGAAAGTCATAACAGAACACTACATGCTCAATTTTATCCTAATCGGACAAAAGTTGCGGCTTGTAAGGGTTCAAGAAGTCAAATCGGGAGATCGGTTTATATGGGAGCTATATTAGGTTATAGATCGAATCGGACCGTAATTGACACAGTTATTGAAAGTCATAACGGAAAACCACATGCAAAATTTCAGCCAAATCGGATAAAAATTGCGGCTTTTAAGAGCTCAAGAAGTCAAATGGGGAGATCGGTTTACATGGGAGCTATATCTAAATCTGAACCGATAAGGTGCATTTGCAATCCCCAAGAGCTATATCAATTCTAAGTATCTGTGCAAAATTTCAACAGGCTAGCTTTACGCGTTCGACCGCAATCGTGAATTTGACGGACGGTCTAAATCGACTCAGAACGTCGAGACGATCAAGAATATATTTATGTGGTCTTAGACGAATATCTCGAGGTGTTACAAACGGAATGACTAGATTAGTATACCCCCATCCTATGGTGGTGGGTATAAAAATAAACAAGCAACAGTTACATCAAAGCAAACAAAACAATTAAAAGTGCGCTAAGTTCGGCCGGTCTGAATCTTATATACCTCCACCATGGATCGCATGTGACAATTTCTTTGAATGGCTCTTTCAAAAGTATAAGAGTACAGTCCATTTATATTCTTGATAGTCTTGAAATTCTTATTCGATTTAGCCATGTCCGTCCGTCTGTCTGTCTGTTGAAAGCACTCTTAACTATTGAATGAATATTCTTCTCGAGCCTCTAGAAGGCGCAATTTCAATCCGATTTGGCAGAAATTTTGTTCAACGACTTCTCCAATGACCTTCAACATACTTCTCAAATATGGTCTGAATCGGTTCATAACCTCAACACGCCACAGGCTTTAAGATTGGAGATAATTAGCTAAAGTTTAGCTCAAGGTTTTTGGTCATAGACAGGATAAGTACAACGATAGACTTTATCGGACTACATCTGGAAATAGCCCCCATATAGACCGATCTGACGATTTAAGGTCTTAGGCTCAATAAAGCAATATTTATTATCCAATTTCGTTGAGATTTTGCACCATGTGTTCCGTAAGGCTTATCCACATTGACATTCGTACCTTGAATGGTCAGATTGGGCTATAGTTGGATATAGCCGCCATATAATCCGATCTACCGATTTGAGGTCTTGGGCTCATTAAAGGCACATTTATTATCCGATTTCGTTTAAATTTTGCGCAGCGGCCTCTGTTAGGCTTTTCAATACTCGTGTTCTATATGCTTTAGACCGGTGTATATTTGAATATAACTGCCATACATACCGATTTCCCTATTTAAGGTATTGGGCTCAATATAGCCACGATCTTTATATATTTGGATATAGCTGCCATATATACCGAGTTCCCTATTTAAAGTCTTGAGCCAATTAAATGCGTATTTATTATCCGATTTCACTGAAATTTAACACAGTGAGTTATGTTAGGCTTCAAGACTTTCGTGCACATATGGTTACGATCGGTGAATATTTGTATATAGCTGCCGTATATACCGATCTCCCGATTTCAGTCCCTGAGCTCATAAAAGCAGCGTTTAATACCCGATATCGGATATCGCTGAAAATTGAAACAGTGAGCTGTATAAGGTCCTTCGACATCCGCGTTAAATATAGTCCTCATTGGTTTATATTGGTGTATAGCTGCCAATTATACCGATATACCGATTACACCTCCTGAGCCTCCAGAGAGTGCAATTCTATCAGTTTGGTTGATATTTTACACTGCTATTTTTTTTGTGACCACCAACGGATGTTCCAATTATGATCCGAAGCAGTTTAAACCTTTATATAGCTCCCATTCAAACCCATTTCCCGCTTAAACCTCTATAGGGCGCAATTCTTATCAGAATTGGCTGAAATTTTAACAATTACTTCTCTTATGACTTCCAATATACGTCCCAAGTATAATCTTCTTCGGAAGATAAACTGATATGACTCCCATATAAACTGATCTTTCGATTCTACTTCTTGAGCCTCTTTAGGGCTCAGTTCTTATATGATTTGGTTGAAAATTTGCACAATGACTTCTCCTATGACTTCCAACATGTGTATGCCATGTATAATCTGAATCATAACAAAAACTGATATAGCTCACATATAAAACGGCCTCCCGATTTTATTTTTTGAGCCCCTATAGCGCACAATTATTATCCGATTTGGATGAAATTTTCACAACGCTGATCACAATGATCAGCGTAAAAATCAAAGACGATCTAGACATGCCCGTCCGTCTGTCCGTCTGTCTGTTGAAATCACGCTACAATCTTCAAAAATAGAGATATTGAGCTGAAACTTTACACAGATTCTTTTTTTTTTGTTTTTTTCCTTTTTTTCTTTTTTGCTTTTTTGCCCATAAGCAGGTTAAGTTCGAAGATGGGCTACTTCGGACTATATCTTCATATCCTTGATATCCATATAGACCAATCCGCTGATTTAGGGTTTTAAGCCATTAAAAGCCACATTTGTTATCCGATTTTGCTGAAATTTGAAACAGGGAGTTGCGTTGGCCCTTCGACATCCTTCGTTAATTTTGCCCAGATCGGTCTGGATTTGGATATAGCTGCCATATAGACCGATCCTCCGATTTAGGGACGTAGGCCCATAAAAGCCACATTTATTATCCGATTTTGCTGAAATTTGGAACAGTGAGTTGTCTTAGCCCTTCCACATCTTTCTTCAATTTGGCCCAGATCGGTCCAGATTTGGTTATAGCTGCCCTATAGACCGATCCTCCGATTTAGGGTCTTGGGCCCATAAAAGGCGAATTTTGGGATAGTGAGTTAAGTTAAGCCCCTTGACATACTTCTGCAATATGGCACAGATCGCTCCAGATTTGGATATAGCTCGACCATATAGACCGATTTTTCGGTTTTAGGTTTTGGGACCATAAAAGGCGCATTTATTGTCCGATTTTGCCGAAATTCGGGGCAGAGCTTTGTGTTAGGCTCTTCGACATTTTTTTGCAACTTGGCCCAAATCGGTTTCACTGAAATTTGACACAGTGACTTATGTTAGGCTTTTCGACATCCGTGTCGCATATGGTTCAGATCGGTATATTTTTAGATATAGCTGCTGTACTTGTTGGTATTTGGTCCAAATCGGAACATATTTCGATATAACTGCTATGGGACTTGAGGTATGCAATTTTCACCCGAGGTGGTGGGTATCCAAAGTTCGGCCCGGCCGAATTGTTCGGCCCTGTTTATTGTAGCAGTGTGCTGCCATTGCCGATGAGAACTCTACAATCGACTGCCACATATCCGAGTTTAGGCACAATGTTGAGGAATTTCCTTTCGAAGCTGGATTCGTGATGTAGAAATCCATTGCTCTGATCCGCAAAGAGGTTTTAGTAGTTGGAAAATATATTGATGCTTTTATGAAAGCAATTGGGCCACTCGCAGCCAATGATCCTAGCAAAAAACATTTTTTTTTGCAGTCAGTGGTTTCCCGTTGAAAATGATTGGATTCAAATATATCGCACTTTAAGCAGGAATTCTAAACTTCGGATTTTTGTCTCGCCGCCCCTGATGTTTCACCATTTACAATGAATCACATGATTTACGCGTGACATAACATAACTGCATTTCGCGCCCACAACTAATTATTTTACATTTCATGTTTCAAGTACATACATATTTTATGCATAAATAACGTTATGGGTGAACATGCTAAAGACTAGCAGATAAAACATAGATAGATCGATTGGTTGGCTAGTCAGCCAGATAAAATAATACTTCCAAGTTTCCTATGCAGTTTCCAATGAAAGTAATTGGTGCATAAGATATGGAACGATCGATAGAAACATGCTTAAGTCATACAACAAACAAGACACGAAACGAATGCAGCCCTCTCCACCAGAAATCCACCAATGAAGAGTTAGTTAGCTACTCGCAGATAGCATAGAAACATTCACACAGATTGTTTATCGAATATTTTTTAAGGAAATTTTTTATATACGGAGGCGAAGGCGGCGGTGTCGATGGTGGCGGTAATTGGTGTTTAATGCCACTAAAACAAGGCAATAATAATAACAGCTTTATACATAGAAATCGATGTGGCAGCCAACCAGTGCAATTATAAATGAATTAAGAAAAAACGTTTAAAACACTCAAAACCCCACCAAAACTATATCAAATTGTTTTGCTTAAGTTTTTGTGGGGTGTTTATTGTTTTTCCGTTTGTCATTTTAATGGAATAGTTTTTTTTGTTTTCTTTTCGATTTTATATAAATGTGATTATTTTTGTTATGCAAATTAAGTCTGCCACTGCCACTATGGAGCATTCAAGTGGCCAATCACAATGGTTTTATTGTGTTATATGCTAAACACCTCAATTGATTTTTGCCTCCATATGGTGCTGTTTGCAGTTAGAGATGCTAAAAAATCCGGTTCAAAATTCCAAGTGTGATTGTTTTTAAAGAAATGGAAAAACACAGTGAGACTGAAAGAAACATCAAAATATCGTTTTTCGACCCTATAAGGTATATATATTCTTGATCGTAGTAAAAATCTATGACAATATAGCCATGTCCGTCCATCCGTCTCTCTGTTTAAATCACTCTACAGTCTTTAAAAAAAAGAGATATTGAGCTGAAACTTTGCACAGATTTTTTTTTGTCCATACGCAGAAAAAGTTCGAAGATGGGCTATATCGGACTATGACTCGATATAGCTCCCATATAGACCGATCTGCCGGATTAAGGTTTTAGGCTCATAAAAGCCACATTTATTGTCCGATTTCACCGAAATTTGGGATATTGCGTTGCGTTAGACCACTCGACATCCTTCTTTAAATTGGCCCAGATCGGTCCCGGTTTCGATATAGCTACCTACATGGTAGCTATTCTCGGTAGCGATTTCTTGTTTTGTGGTTTTGGGGCCATAAAAGCGCATTAATTATCGGATTTCACAGAAATTTGGCACAGTGAGTTGTGTTAGGTCAATCGACATCCTTTTTCAATTAGGCCAAGATCGGCCCAAATTTAGACCGATCTCTCGATTTAAGTTCTTGGGCCCATAAAAGGGGCATTTATTGTACGATTTAGCTGAAATTTGGGGCAGTGAGTTGTGTTTGGTCCTTCGACATCCTTTTTATACCCTCCACCATAAGATGGGGGGTATACTAATTTCGTCATTCTGATTGTAACTACTCGAAATATTCGTCTTAGACCCCATAAAGTATATATATTCTTGATCGTCGTGAAATTTTATGTCGATCTAGCCATGTCCGTCCGTCTGTCTGTCGAAAGCACGCTAACTTCCGAAGGAGTAAAGCTAGCCTCTTGAAATTTTGCACAAATACTTCTTATTAGTGTAGGTCTGTTGGTATTGTAAATGGACCATATCGATCCATGTTTTGATATAGCTGCCATATAAACCGATCTTAGGTCTTGACTTCTTGAGCCTCTAGAGTGCGCAATTCTTATCCGATAGGAATGAAATTTTGCACGACGTGTTTTGTTATGACATCCAACAACTGTGCTAAGTATGGTTCAAATCGGTTTATAACCTGATATAGCTGCCATATAAACCGATTTTGGGTCTTGACTTCTTGAGCCTCTAGAGTGCTCAATTCGTATCCGATAGGAATGAAATTTTGCACGACGTGTTTTGTTATGACATCCAATAACTGTGCCAAGCATGGTTCAAATCGGTCCATAACCTGATATAGCTGCCATATAAACCGATCTGGGGTTTTGACTTCTTGAGCCTCTAGAGTGCGCAATTCTTATCCGATTGGAATGAAATTTTGCACGACGTGTTTTGTTATGATATCCAACAACTGTGCCAAATATGGTTCAAATCGGTTCGTAACCTGATATATCTGCCATATAAACCGATCTGGGATCTTGACTTCTTGAGCCTCTAGAGGTCGCAATTATTATCCGATTTGCTTGAAATTTTGTACGACGGATTCTCTCATGACCATTAACATACGTGTTTATTATGGTCTGAATCGGTATATAGCCCGATACAGCTCCCATATAAATCGATCTCTCTATTTTACTTCTTGAGCCCACAAAGGGCGCAATTCTTATTCGAATTGGCTGACATTTTACACAGGTCTCCAACATATAATTTAATTGTGGTCCAAACCGGACCATATCTTGATATCGCTCTAATAGCAGAGCAAATCTTTTCTTATATCCTTTTTTTGCCTAAGAAGAGATGCCGGGAAAAGAACTCGTCAAATGCGATCCTTGGTGGAGGGTATATAAGATTCGGCCCGGCCGAACTTAGCACGCTTTTACTTGTTTAATTTGGCCCAGATCGGTCCAGATTTGGATATAGTTGCTACATATTCCGATCTGCCGATTTAAAGTTTGGACCCGTGAATGGCGCATTTGTTATCCGATTTCGCTGAAATTTGGGACAGTGAGTTGTGTTAGATCACTCGACATCCTACTTCTGGCCCAGATCGGTCCAGATTTGGATCTAGCTGCCATATAGACCGATATCTCGAATTAAAGTCTTGGCCCCATAAAAGGCGCGTTTATAATCCGATTTCGCTGAAATTTGACTCAGTTACTCATGTTAGGCTTTTCGACATTCGTTTTCTATATGGTTCAGATCGGTCTATATTTTGATATAGCTGCCGAAAAGACAAATATTTTGTACTAGAAAATTGAACAGTGGCTTGTATTTAAAAGACCACTCAATGTCCGAGCTGACTTTGGTCCAAATCGGATCATATTTCGATATAGCTGCAATGGGTGCATTAATCGTATTATGACGAAAGGTATCAAAAGTTCGGCCTGGCAGAACTTAATACCTTTTTACTTGTTTATATATATATGCTAGGTGGTGGGTATCCAAAAAGTAAAAAGCCATTTAGTCCGAGGCTTTTTACTTTTTTTTACAATAATTTCTTCAAGTTTTCCGGATGTTGAGCTACTAAGCCGACACCCCAACACAAATTTTTATCGTTATTCAGGTGAAGTCGTGGCATATTTGGCTGACTACCTTGAACAACCTTCCGAGAACTTGAGCTTATGATAGTATGGGGGGCGTACTAATCTAGTCATTCCCTTTGTAACACCTCGAAGTAAGGTATATACATTCTTAATCATCTTGAGATTTCGAGTCGATCTAATAATGTCCATCCCTCCGTTTGCCTTCTGTCGAAATCACAATAGCATTAGAAAGAATGAAGATATCCGCTTGAAATTTTGCACCGAAGCCGAGTCCAAACACGAATGGTTCGGCCGAAAAGCGAATTTTTTTTGGCGAAGCATGGTTTAGTCAGGAAGCCACCGTAGCGCAGAGGTTAGCATGTCCGCCTATGACGCTGAAAGCCTGGGTTCGAGAGCATGGGGAGGCCATTAAAAAACATTTTCAGCGGTGGTTTCCTCTTCTTTTGCTGGCGACATTTGTGAGGTACAATGCCATCTAAAAACTTCTCTCCAAAGAGGCGCCGCACGCCGTTCGGACTCGGCTATAAAAAGGAGGCACCTTATCACTGAGCTTAAACTTGAAGCGGACATCACTCATTGATATGTGAGAAGTTTGCCTCTGTTCCTTAATGGAATGTTCATGGGCAAATTTGCCTTTG
The DNA here is from genome assembly GCF_963082655.1 of Stomoxys calcitrans. Taxonomy (NCBI): domain Eukaryota; kingdom Metazoa; phylum Arthropoda; class Insecta; order Diptera; family Muscidae; genus Stomoxys; species Stomoxys calcitrans. The sequence goes on along the minus strand of NC_081556.1, from coordinate 88,878,135 downwards.
CATGGTTCGGTCAACTGGCCAATCAATTACAAACGAATGTGAGTTCCTGGCAAGTCTTGTACTACTGCTGAACATCCTAACGTCTGGTATAAGAAGACGGATATCGCGGGAACATACGCCATTAAAATAACTATGGAGTGGTACAACGCTACCCATATTCCGCCAATGTTCAAGACAAGCAAGTGAGTTGAATTCCCTTCTGTCGTCAACCAACACCATCGTGCTCCGTTGAACCCGGTCCAACAGTTCCTTGTACGACTGTGGAGCTTCTGCCCATATATGGACAGACATCACACAGTATCTTCATGTCCAGAATATCAAGAGTATCTGACTGCTAAATGTCTATAACATTGATAGATATTGACGGTTGTAGTCGTTTAGCGAACCACTTGTTAGACAAGAAACAGCACTGCGTCTTCTGTAGGTTGAAAGCTCTGTTCATTCTACACCACTTGGTAATGACCAACAAAACCGGGGAGAGCATCTCATCCAAAGGCGTCTCCTGTCCCCCATTTTTTATGAACTGAGCCCCTAGAGGCCTCCATTTTCGTCTGAAATTTGTCATAGAGACTACTGTTGTGACTTCCAACATCCATGAAAAGTATGGCCCAAATCGGTCTATAAACCGATATAGCCCCCATACAAACCGATCTACGGTTCTGGTGTTTTGATCCTTAAATCCTTGATCCTTAGAGGCCTCAATTTTCATCCGATTTTACTGAGATTTGGCACAACGACTTCTGTTCTAACTTTCAACATCCGTGTCTAGTGTGGTTTCCTAAAATCCTTAATCTTCAGCTGATTTGGCTGAAATTTGCCACTAAAACTTCGGGTATGATCCGAATCTGAATATAAACTCATATATCACTCTTATAAACCGATCCCCGGAGCTGGTAGGAGCCTCAATTTGCATTGCATGGTGGTAGGTACCCAAGATTCGGTCCGAGCGAACTAAGCACGCTCTTACTTATATGTACTCTCCACCACAGTGTGGGGGTATATAAACTTTGGCATTCCGTTTGTAACACATCGATATATTGGCTTGAGACCCAAAAAAGTATAAAATTTAGCTATGTCTGTCCGTCTGTCTGTCAAAAGCACTCTAACTTTTGAAGAAGTATAGCTAGGCGCTTAAAATTTTGCAGAAATATTTGTTAATAGTGTAGGTCAGAGGGATTGTAATTGGGATCTATCATTCCATGCTTTGGTTGTTGTTGTTGGTGTAACTACATTTGCATGTCGAGGTGGCGATACTCGTCATGCTCCTGTAGGTGAGCAAGCTCGTTCCGGTCTCAAGCACCAATTGCCGCGGGAACAGGGTGGCCATTGGTTAAAGGCGCCAATAATTCGCTTTGTAATATCGAGCATCATAGGCACTCAGTATTTGTTCAAGAGCCGGTACCGCCCGGCCTTCCACTGAGACTCTTCGCTCGAATTTTGGAATTCTTGAGCCTCTAGAGGGGGCATGAGGTGCTTTGTGTTAAATTCCAACAACAGCGCCAAGTATGGCTCAAATCGGTTCATATCCTGATATAGCTGCCATATAAACCCATCTCACGATTTGACTTCTTGAGCCTGTAGATGGTGCACTAACTACCTGTTTTGGTTACAATTTTTCATGTAACGTTTTGGTATGACTTCCAACAACTTTACCGGGAATGGTCCAAATCGATGCATAAACTGATATAGATGCCACATATGATTTCTTGAGACTCAAGAGGGCGCAATTACTATCCGATTTGGCTGAAATTGTGAGCCTGGTATTTTTGTATATCTTCTAACAGCCCTTACAACTACGGTCCATATTGGTCTATAACTTATATAACTCTTTTTTATTTGAAAAAGTCATTCAAAGATCCATGTTGGAGGAAACATAAAATTTGACTCGTTCGAACTGAAAGCTCTTTTACTTGTTATACCCTCCACCATAGGATGGGGGGTATACTAATTTCGTCATTCTGTTTGTAACTACTCGAAATATTCGTCTGGGACCCCATAAAGTATATATATTCTTGATCGTCGAGACATTTTATGTCGATCTAGCCATGTCCGTCCGTCTGTCCGTCCGTCTGTCTGTCGAAAGCACGCTAACTTCCGAAGGAGTAAAGCTAGCCGCTTGAAATTTTGCACAAATACTTCTTATTAGTGTAGGTTGGTTGGTATTGTAAATGGGCCATATCGATCCATGTTTTGATATAGTTGCCATCTAAACCGATCGTGGGTCTTGACTTCTTGAGCCTCTAGAGGGCGCAATTCTTATCCGATTTGTCTGAAATTTTGCACTACGAGTTTTGTTATGATATCCAACAACTGTGCCAAGTATGGTTTAAATCGGATCATAACCTGGCATAGCTGTCATATAAACCGATCTTGGGTCTTGACTTCTTGAGCCTCTAGAGTGCGCAATTCTTATCCGATTAGAATGAAATTTTGCACTACGAGTTTTGTTATGATATCCAACAACTGTGCCAAGTATGGTTTAAATCGGTCCATAACCAAATACAGCTGCCATATAAACCGATCTTGGGTCTTGACTTCTTGAACCTCTAAAGTGCGCAATTCTTATCCGATTGGAATGAAATTTTGCACTACGAGTTTTGTTATGATATCCAACAACTGCGCCAAGCATGGTTCAAAACGGTCCATAACCTGGTATAGCTGTCATATAAACCGATCTTGGGTCTTGACTTCTTGAGCCTCTAGAGAGCGCAATTATTATCCGATTGGAATGAAATTTTGGACGACGTGTTTTATTATGATATCCAACAACTGTGCCTAGTATGATTCAAATCGGTTCATAACCTGATATAGCTGTCATATAAACCGATCTGGGATCTTGACTTCTTCAGCCTCTAGAGGTCGCAATTATTATCCGATTTGCCTGAAATTTTGTACTACGGATCCTCTCATGACCATCAACGTACGTCTTTATTATGGTCTGAATAGGTCTATAGCCCGATACAGCTCCCATATAAATCGATCTCTCTATTTTATTTCTTGAGCCCCCAAAGGGCGCAATTCCTATTCGAATTGGCTGACATTTTATACAGGTCTCCAACATATAATTTAATTGTGGTCTAAACCGGATCATATCTTGATATCGCTCAAATAGCAGAGCAAATCTTTTCTTATATCCTTTTTGTGCCTTAGAAGAGATGCCGGGAAAAGAACTCGAAAAATGCGCTCCATGGTGGGGGGTATATAAGATTCGGCCCGGCCGAAGTTAGCACGCTTTTACTTGTTTGCAAAATACTTAATCCCAAGCCAATGTCAAAAAAATTGTTTAACCGGTTGGGCTGGCCTTTTATTTGCCATCCCTATACTGACAATGTCCCACTTTTCAGCCATTACACACAAGCCCAATATAAAATTATGCAAACTTACCAGAGAATGAAATGATCGTGTTAACATCAACCGGATGCACTGGTTCACCATCTGTGGCAATAACTGTCAAAGTATGACCTTCAATTGTCACCTGAGCGGGACACACAGAGGCAAAGGCATTAATCATGCGGAAGCGATAACGACGACCCGGTGTAATGGTGAATATTTCCAAAGGAGTATTGGTCATGAAACCGGTATTGGGATCACGGAATTGTCCTTTGCCATTGATCAATAGAGACTCGGGATCTTGACCAGTGTTTACAGCCAGACGGCCGGGATAACGTTCTGCAGCATCCTCATGCAGCCAATCGCTGATCAGCATAATGTGTGTAGTCAAATCGAAATCATACAAATGCGAATTGGGATCACGCGATGGTGGCTGGCGTACCACTATGCTGCCATAGAGACCATCGAGTTTTTGAAGACCAGTGTGGGCGTGCCAGAAGTGAGTGCCAGCATTGCCAGTCCATTGATAACTGAAAATAGATGCCAGAGGTATGTGAAATGCATTGTTCCAGATTTATAGGGCAAAGACTTGAGCTGCCTTCAACTTCAAGTTGACAACTTACCGGAATGTGTTGCCTTGCTGAATGGGACATTGTGTAACAAATGGCACGCCATCATAGTACTGGGAGCCTCTCTGCCAGATACCATGCCAATGAATGGTGACTTCCATGCCCTCCATGTGATTTTCAACATCCACGACGACTTTATCATTTTCACACACTTGTATACTGGGACCTGGTATCATACGATTGGCGGTTAAAATACCACGCTCCACTCCATCGGCTAAGACGCATTGACAGTGAGACCAAACGGTGTTGGTGGCATTGGGTGTGCAAACTTGGCAGGCACTGTAAATTCAATTAAATCGAAAAAAGAAACAAAAAAATTACACATTTCAATAAGCTTCAACAATAGGTGAGAAAAAATGAATATTGAATTGACAAGAAGACCACAATTAAAGTGTCTGAGCAAGTTGAAAAACAAGCACAAAAAAACCACAACTTCAAGATTTTCACGTACTTCAAATAGGGTTGGTTGGTAGCCAATAAATAATTAACTCTAGAAGTTCATTGATATCCACATTATCCGACATAAATCAAATGGTGGCAGATATTGAAATTGAAAAAGTTCTCAAGTTGTTAAATCATTGAATTGTGTTTTAGAGACTATATGATAAACATATGAGTCATGGGCTATGACAGAGCGCTGGAAAATGTGTAAAGTATGTAAGAAATCATGTGGCATCTGATATCGATGAAAGTTTGAAAACAGTTTATAGAAAACACTGGACAAGTTTACATTGAAGATAATTTCTAGACATGGGTTTCTATCGGGTAAATACCTAAAGCTTGGGTTTTTATTGGGTAACTATCCAATAAATACCTTTTTTGGATATTTATAGATTTTCAGATATTTTGGTAATGAAATCATTTTTCAAAAAAATGTTTGATGATTTCGCCATGTCCGTCCGTCTGTTGAAATTACGCTACAGTCTTAAAAAATAGAGATATTGAACTGAAATTTTGCACAGATTCTTTTTTGTCCATAAGCAGGTTAAATTCATATAGCCCCCATATAGACCGATCCGCCGATTAAGCGTCTTAGGCCCATAAAAGCCACAATTTTTTATCCGATTTTGCTGAAATTTGGGACAGTGAGTTCTGTCAGGGCCTTCGATATCCATCTTCAATTTGGCCCAGATCGGTCGAGATTTGGATATAGCTGCCATATAGACCGATCCGACGATTTAGGGTCTTAGGCCCATAAAAGCCATATTTATTATCCGATTTTGCTGAAATTTGGGACAGTGAGTTCTATTAGTCCCTTCCACATTTTTCTTCAATTTGGCACAGATCGGTTCAGATTTGGATATAGCTGACATATAGACCGATCAGTCGATTTAAGGTCTTTGGCCCATAAAAGGCGCATTTATTGTCTGATTTTGCCGAAATTTGGGACAATGAGTTGTGTTGGAGCCTTCAACATCTTTCTGCAATTTGGTTCTGATCGGTGCAGATTTGGATATAGCTGCCATATAGACCGATCCGTCGATTTAAGGTCTTAGGCCCATAAAAGCCACATTTATTATCCAATTTGGCTGAAATTTTGGACAGTGAGTTTTATTAGACCCTTCGACATTCTTCGTTAATTTGGCTCAGATCGGCCCAGATTTGGATATAGCTGCCATATAGACCGATCCTCCGATTTGGGGTCATAGGCCCATAAAAGCCACATTTATTATCCAATTTTGCTGAAATTTTGGACAGTGAGTTGTCTTAGGTCAGTCGATATTCCAGTTCAATTTGGCTCAGATCGTTCCAGATTTGGATATAGGTGCCATATAGACCGATCCACCGATTTAGGGTCATATGCCCATAAAAGCCACATTTATTATCCGATTTTGCTGAAATTTTGGACAGTGAGTTGTCTTAGGTCAGTCGATATTCCAGTTCAGTTTGGCTCAGATCGTTCCAGATTTGGATATAGTTGCCATATAGACCGATCCACCGATTTAGGGTTCTATGCTCATAAAAGCCACATTTATTTTCCGATTTTGTGAAATTTTGGACAGTAAGTTGTGTTAGGCCCTTCGACATCTTTCTTCAATTTGGCCCAGATCGGTCCAGATTTGAATATAGCTGCTATATATACCGATCCCGCAATTTAGGGTCTTTCTTAGGCCTATAAAAGCCACATATATTATTCGATTTCGCTGAAATTTTGGACAGTGAGTTGTCTTAGGCCCTTCTACACTTTTCTTCAATTTGACACTGATCGGTTCAGATTTGGATATAGTTGCCATATAGACCGAACTCTCCATTTAAGGTTTTGGGCCCATGAAAGACGCATTTATTGTGCGATTTCGCAGAAATTTGGGACAGTGCGTTGGGTTAGACTCTTCGACATTTTTGGATATAGCGGCCATGTAGACCGATCTTTCGATTTAAAGTCTTGGCCCCATAAAAGACGCATTCATAATCCGATGTTAAGCGGCACGCTGTACGGAATCTGCTGTAAAAGAGAGGTGCCTTATAATTTAGTTAAAATTTGAATATGACATCACTCAGTGATATGTTCCTTTGTGGAATGTTCATAGGCAAATTTGCTTTAGCATATCTGCTATTCCTTAGAGAGGAATGTTCGTGGGCAAATTTGAAACCTAATGGTTGTTTGAACTAAAGGCTATTGAAGCCTCTTTTCTTTATTTTCTTTTCTCATTAATTTATCTTAATTGTGAAAGATATATCAATGAAGATTGCCAATATGACCTGACATAGCCTAAGGTATGTGAAACTGCAAAAATTAACGATTTCAATCAACCTTTTAATCAACCTTTCAATTTACCTCTGAAACCACTAATCGAAATGCATTCCCTTAATTATCTTCATTTAATTTGGAGATTTTCTATTAAAAAAGTTATATGTAACTAATTTGACCTTTTCGCAGCTATTTATCACAACTTTCGGAGACTTCCTACTTTAGCATTAAACCACAAAGTCTCATGCATCTGCAATTTGTGAATGTAACAAATTACTTTAATGTTTACCAGCAATTTTTGGAAATTAATAAAACATGATATCTTTTGCTAAGCACCTTGTTGGCATTTAGACCCCCCAAAGAGGAAAACCGCCAAATTTCCTGCAGCAAAAAATTTAATTGAACAAAACAAACAAACCACAAAAAATCATAAAACAACAAAACACGAATTAACATTCAACTACAATACATCGTGGCCTGAACTCTATCAATAAAAGTTTATTTAATTAAATTTGTAGCAAATATTAGTGCTCAGTCATGAGTGTTGTTGTTGTTGTTCATTTTTCCTTATCTGCATTATAATTTCGTTGAGGCTTCGAAAATACCCCAGAAAATGATGTCGAATAACAAAGGCAATGCGCCAAGCTACTTGGTGATTGTCTACTTTCACGCATCACAAGTGTGGCGATGGTGTTCGAGAGTTTGTATGAGATTTTGAAATGAATGAAATTTAATGTGGAACAACACACACAAGCGTAGACTGAAATAAACTTTTGCAAATAAATGTTTATGTATGAAAAAAGATTCGTATTTTTTTAGTGAGCAACATTTCACTTTGTTGCACAAAAGCAATAAATTGCATTTTTATTTCATTGCTTTTGTCCATTGGTCTTTGAGTTTTCGTCATTTCGCTTATGTGTGCTATGAGAAATTGCTAAAATTTTAAATAAAATTCACATATATTTTACAAAGTATGATAAACATTAACTATAAGACTCTGGAGGGGAGTGGTTATGATGATAAAAATGCTCCTAGTATTTATTTGACAATATTATCTATATTTCGTTAAAAAATTATGTAAACACTAAATGCTTAATTATGGTGCGGTATAAAATGCTTAATTATCTCTTATGTTATGGGAAACGGGAGCTTTCCCTTAGAGAGTCATTAACAAAACAAAAGACTTAAGAAACGAACTTTTTCCATTAGTACTACCATAGATGATTTACAAAGATAACAAATTTGAACTTCGCACATAGAGTGGTTGGTGGCGCTTGTGATTTAAGGTAAATGAGAATTATCTAAGAACGTGTCGCAAATAGAATTCTGCTCTCAATGGAGGTGAGCGGTCATAAGACCCAAAAACATAACTGGCTGTTATGACCTACCCTGATGCGGTCATAACCCCCAAACTTTGTTTGTGCATTATTGCAAATTTTGCCCATGAACATTCCACTAAGGAACAGGGGAAAACTTCTCACATATCAAAGAGTGCAGTCCGATTCAAATTTAAGCTCAATAAAAAGGGGCCTCCTTTTTATAGCCGAGTCCGAACGGCGTGCCGCAATGCGACACCTCTTTGGAGAGAAGTTGTACATGGCACAGTACCTCACAAATGTTGCCAGCATTAGGAGGGGAAAACCACCACTGAAAATTTTTTCTGATGGTCTCGCCAGGATTCGAACCCAGGCGTTCAGGGTCATAGGCGGACATGCTAACCTCTGCGCTACGCTGGCCTCCAATGCCAATGTTTAGCCATTATGGCCGACCAAAATCGGCCAGAACGCCTATTGGACTTTATGACCTTTTTATACCCTACACCACTACTGTGGTACAGGTTATTATAACTTAGTGCATTTGTTTGTAACACCCAGAGGGAAGAGAGATATAACCATTGATAAGTATACCGATCGACTCAGAATCACATTCTGATTCGATTTAGCTATGTTCGTCTGTTTGTCTGTCCATGTTAATTTGTGTACATACTACAGGTCGCAGTTTTCATCCGACCGTCTTCAAATTTGCCTATAGACAAAGCCTATTGAAATTGGAAAAAGTCGGTTAAGATTTAGATATAGCTCCCATATATATATTCGTCCGATTTGCAGCAATAATGCAAAAAATGGTCACTTGTTAACCGACTTGCTTGGCAGCAAGGATTTTCTTATGACTCTCGATGTTACTGGTGAATTTCACAGAAATCGGTTCAGATTTAGATATAGCTCTCACATATATATATCGCCCAAATTTTCTTCCTAGAGCCACTGCAAGCGCATTTATTGACCAATCTCTCTTATGACTCTTGATGTTACTGGTGAATTTCACAGAAATCGGTTCAGATTTAGATATAGCTCTCACAAATATATATATCGCCCCATTTTTCTTCCTAGAGCTACTGCAAGCGCATTTATTGACCAATCTTTCCAACATTTTGTACAGCGCTTTCCCCGATGACGACGGTTCAGATTTAGATATAGCTCCCATATGCATGTTTGTCAGATTTGGACTAATATTGCAATAAAATGCTCATTTGTTAACCGATTGTCTCAAATTTTGTCTGGAAGGATTTTCTTATGTCTTTGAATATTTCTGGTGAACTGTATAGAATTCGGTTTGGATTTATATATAGCTGCTATATGTGTATTTCGCCAAATTTGCACTTCTAGGGTCACTGCAAGGGACTATCGTGATTTTGACATATGGACGGACGGACATAGCTAGTTGGACTCAGAATGTCGAAACGATCAAGAACATCTATACTTTATAGGGTCCTAAATCGATATTTCGGAGTGTTATAAACTGAATGACTAGATTAGTCTATCCCTATTCGATGGTGGTGGATTTCATGAGCCTAAGACCCTTAATCGGGGATCGTTCTATATGGGGGTATATATTAAGATACAGACCGATCTGAATCATATTTGGCACAGATGTGAGTCTTAGCACAAATCGTTGTGCCAAATTGGATTATAAATACATCTTTTATGAGCCAAAGACAATAACTCGCGAGACCGGTCTATATGGGGTATATATCAAGATATAGTCCAATTTAACCCATTTTCGAACTTAACCTGCCTATGGACAAAAAGAGAATCTGTGCAAAGATTCTGCTCTATATCTTCGTTTTTAAAGACTGTAGCGTGATTTCAACAGATAGGCGGGTGGACGGACATTGCCAGATCATCTTAGATTTTTATGAGAACCAAGAATAGATAGACTTTATTAGGTCGGAAATAAATATGTCGATGTGTTGCAAACGGAATGACAAAATAAATATACCCCCATCATTCGGTGGTGGGTATGAGAATGATTATTTTTAACCCGGTCATTTATGCGAGGTTTTATGAAGAGGTTTCTTAGAATAACAACATATCATAGCGTAGTTCTTTCTGATACTGGGGAAATACGCAAAACAGCCATATAAAGAACAGATAAAAGTTCGATAAGTTCTCTTGGGCCGAATCTTACATACCCTCCACCATGGATATCATTTGACACGTTCTTTGAATGATTTTTATACCCTGCACCACCACTGTCGTACAGGGTATTATAGATTTGTGCATTTGTTTGCAACGCTAAAAAGGAAAAGAGCTAGACCCATCGATAAGTATACGGATCGGCTTAGAATCACTTGCTGATTTGATTTAGCTATGTCCGTCTGTCCATGTATTCTTGTAATCAAGGTACAGGTCGCATTTGTTGTCCGATTTTCACAAAATTTTGTATAAGTGTCTTTTTTGGTTCAAGGACGAACGCTATTGATTTTGAAAAAAATCAAAATCAATCGGTCCAGATATAGATATAGCTCCCATATATATCTTTCATCCGATGTGTCCTTTTAAGGCTGTGGCAGCCACAATTTTGATCCGATCATTAAAAAATTTGCAACGAAGTGTTTTTTTCAACGACCCAAAATGCTTGCAAAATTTAATTGAAATCGGTTCAGATTTAGATATAGCTCCCATATATATCATTCATCCGATATGCCCTTCTAAAGCTGTAGGAGCCGCAATTTTGGTGTGATCTCTACCAAATTTGGAATGAAACGTTCCGTGTAACATCCCAATTTGTGTGCAAAATTTCATCTAAATCGGTTCAGGTATAGGTATAGCTCCCATATAAAGGGTGAGGTTAGGATTTTCATGCATTAGTATTTGACAGATCACGTAGGATTTCAGACATGGTGTCAAAGAGAAAGATGCTCAGTATGCTTTGACATTTCATCATGAATAGACTTACTAACGAGCAACGCTTGCAAATCATTGAATTTTATTACCAAAATCAGTGTTCGGTTCGAAATGTGTTCATTCACCATAACGTTGCGTCCAACAGCATCTTTATAACTTTCGTCCAATTTGACCTATAAGGCGGTAGAAGGCACAATTTTGGTCCGATCTTTACAAAATTTGGCACGAAGTGCTTTTTGTAACGTCTCAATATGTGTGCAAAATTTCATCATAATCGGATCAGATTTATATATAGCTCCCTAGTATATCTTTCATCCGATATGCCCTTTTGAAGCTGTAGTAGCCACAATTTTGGTCACATCCTTACAAAATTTGGCATAGAGCATTTTATTCAATGTTCTCATATGCTTGCAAAGTTCCATAAAAATCGGTCCAGATTTAGATATAGCTCCCATATATAGTTTTGATCCGATATGGGCTTTTAAGGCTGTAGAAGCCACAATTTTGGTCCGATCTTTTGCAAAATTTGGCATGGGCCGTTTTATTCAACGTCCTTATATGTGTGCAAAGTTTCATAAAAATCGGTTCAGATTTAGATACTGCTCCCATATATAACTTTCAACCGATATACCATTTTAAAGCTGTAGGAGCCACAATTTCGCTTCGATCTCTACAAAATTTTTCATGAGATGGTTTAATTGACATCCCAATACATGCGCACAATTTCATCAAAATTGATTTAGATATCTTTTATGCGGTTCGATTTTTAGGGCTGTAGAAGCCACAATTTTCGTACCATCGTAAGAAAATCGTATAAGGTTCTATTCGATATTTCAATAGGTATGCAAAATTAAAGTCTGACTATATTTGGATATAAGTGCTATCTATTAAAAGTATTACGTGTACTCGGTGGTGTAGGGTATATTTTTGCATACAAGCAGCCTACCCTTGAGTGGTTCTTTCTCTTAATCATAGTTACAATAAAATATTTTGCATTATGTATCGTTCGTATAACACACCCACAGCCATTAAATCGATTCTGACTAATAAAGAAATATTAAACAATAAATAATTTCTCCATATCTTTTAGATATCCTATATGATATCCATGCCCTGTCAAAGCAACATTTGTGATAACTTTGAGATAATGGTTATTAATGATCGTCTTGATGGATGTGATTTTGTGCCATAATTGCCCGTTACAATACTCTGATAAATATTATTAATGGTCATTGATTTAAGGCGATTTAAATGTGATTTGTTGGACTCCTACTCTAGGCACTTATTCATCATAATCAAGTTATCGCCAACTATTCACTAAACACTGTTGGGCATTAAATGTCGTGAAATCGAATCAATCAAGCCCACAATACAAACGAATTGTGGTCATTTAATTATTTTGATTAGTGGCAATTTTATGGTATATGTTGTAGAACAAATGTTTGGCAAGTGTGTGATATGTATTGCATGAGAAAATTTATATTGAGTAGAATTTTACAATATGGGTTTTTTTTTTTTTGTGAAACTGTGATTTCTATATGGTATGATATGAAGGTGAGTAGTTTAGCATAACTTGATAACAAGAAATGTCTCTGCTTGTGATTCCTCTGCTTGTGATTCCTATAAACCCTGGCTGTCCGATTCCCGAAAGTATGTAAGCATTCTACCTTCCAAACGAATAAAGCTTTCTTTCAGACAAAATTTGAATACATTGCACACTACTGGAAATGGCCAAGAATCCCTATGATGCAAATGCGAATTTGATCATGAACATTACAGAAACTGGGGCTAACTTCTCACAAATCAATGAGTGCTGTCCGATTTAATTTTAAGTTCAATGATAAGGGACCTCCTTTTTATAGCCTAGTCCGAACGGCGTGCAGCAGAGAGACACCTCTTTGAAGAGAAGTTTTACATGGCATAGTACCTCACAAATGTTGCCAGCATTAGGAGGGGAAAACCACCGCTGAAAATTTTTCTGATGTCCCTGCCAGGATTCGATCGCAGGCATTCAGCGTTATAGGCGGACATGTTAACCTCTGCGCTACGGTGGCCTCCCTATGATACTAATAATAATATTTTTAAAATTTGTGTTTATGCTTAAAAACACCAACACTGTTAATTATAGAAGAATATCCTGTTGTGTTGGTATTTTAAATAAATAAATATAAATGAAAACAAGTAAAAAGGCGTTAAGTTTGGCCGGGCCGAACTTTGGATACCCACCACCTCGGGTATACATGTTAACCACCTTTCGTCATAATCCGGTGAAAAATGCATACCTTATGCCCCATAGCAGTTATATCGAAATACAATATGTTCCGATTTGGACCAAATACTTATAAGTACAAGTCATTGTTCAATTGTGTATAGCAAAATATTGGTCTTCTAAGTAGCTAAATCTAACAATAAACCGATCTGAACCATATACGACACAGACGTCGAAAAAACTATCATAAGTCACTGTGTAAAATTTCAGTGAAATCAGATTATAAATGCTCCTTTTATGGGTCCAAGGCTTTAAATCGAGATATAAGTCTATATGGCTGCTATATAAAATTTCTGGACCGATATGGGCCAATTTGCAGAAAGTTGTCCACAATTTTGGATAAATCGGACAATAAATGCGCCTTTTATGGGCCCAAAAACCTGAAATCGAGAGATCGGTCTATATGGCAGCTATATCCGAATCTGGACCGATCTGAGCCAAATTGAAGTGGGATATCGTCTGGCCTAGTACAACTCACTGTCACAAATTTCATTAAAATCGGATAATAAATGTAGCTTTTATTGGCCTAAGACTCTAAATCGGCGGATCGGCCTATATGGCAGCTATATCCAAATCTGAACCGATCTGAACCAAATTAACGAAGGATGTCGAAGGGCCTAACTAACATAACTCACTGTCCTAAATTTTGACAAAATCGGTCAATAAATGCGCCTATTATGGGTCCAAGACCTTAAATCGAGAGATCGGTCTATATGGCAGCTATATCTAAATCTGCACCGTTCTGGTCCAAATTGAAGTGGGATGTCGACTGTCAAAAATTTCAGCAAAATTGGAGACTAAATGTGGCTTTTAGGGGCCCAAGACCTTAAATCGAGAGATCGGTCTATATGGCAACTGTATCAAAATCTGGACCGGTCTGGGTCAAACTAAATCAGAATGTCGAAGGGCCTAACGCAACTCACTGTCCCAAATTTCAGTATAATCGGATAGTAAATGTAGCTTTTATTTGCCTAAGACCTTAAATCGGCGGAACGGTCTATATGGAGGCTATATCAAGATTTAGTCCGATATAGACCATCTTCGAATTTGACCTGCTTATGGACAAAAAAAGAATCTGTACAAAATTTCAGCTCAATATCTCTATTTGTAAAGTCTGTATCGTGATTTCTATAGACAGACGGACGGACATGACTAGATCGTCTTAGATTTTTACGCTGATCAAGAATATATACACTTAATAGGGTCGGAAATGGATATTTTGATTTGTTTCAAAAGGAATGACAAAATGAATATACCTCCATCCTTCGATGGTGGGTATAAAAATACGGGTATTATAGTTCGAGGTCTCAAAATCGGGATATCGTTCTATATCAAGATTTAGTGCTATAGAGCCCATCTTCGAACTGAACCTGCTTTTTGTAAACAAAATTGTCTGGTTCCAGCTCAATATCTTAATTTTTATACCCTCCACCATAGGATGGAGGTATACTTATTTCGTCATTCTGTTTGAAACACCTCTAAATATGCGTCTAAGACCCCATAAAGTGTTAATATTCTTGATCGTCATGTCATTTTAAGTCGATCTAGCCATGTCTGCCGTCTGTCCGTCCATCCGTCTGTCTGTCGAAAGCACGCTAACTTTCAAAGGAGTAAAGCTAGCCACTCGAAATTTTGCACAAATACTTTTTATTAGTGTAGGTCGGTTGGTATTGTATATGGGTCAAATCGGTCCATGTTTTGATATAGCTGCCATATAAACCGATCTTGGGTCTTGGCTTCTTGAGCCTCTATAAGGCGCAATTCTTATCCGATTTTATTGAAACTTTGCACATAGTGTTTTGATATCACTTCCAAAAACTACGCTAAGTTTGGTTCTACATCGGTCCATAACTGGATATAGCTGTCATATGAAACGATCTTGGGTCTTGACTTCTTGAGCTTCTAGAGGACGCAATTCTCGTCCGATTTTATTGAAATTTTGCACGTAGTGTTTTGGTAGCACTTGTAACAATTGCGCTAAGTATTGTTTAATTCGGTCCATGTTTTGATATAACTGCCATATAAACCGATCTTGGGTCTTGACTTCTTGAATCTCTAGAGGGCGCAATTCTCGTCCGATTTAACTGAAATTTTGCATATAGTGTTTTGGTATCATTTCTAACAACTGTGCTAAGTATGACTCAAATCGGTTAATAATCTGGTATAGCTGTCATATAAACCGATCTTACATCTTGACTTTTTGAGCCAATAGAGCGCGCAATTCTCATCTGATTTGGCTGCAATTTTGCATGAGGTGTTTTGTTATGGCTTTCAATAACTGTGCTAAGTATGGCGTAAATCGGTATAGAACCTGATATAGATGTCATATAAACCGATCTGGGATATTGACTTCTTGAACCTCTAGAGGGCGCAATTCTCATCCGGCTTCACTCATGACCTTTAACGTACGTGTCTAATATAGTCTGAATCGACCAATAGCTTGATACTGCTCCCATATTAACCTCTCTCCCGATTGCCCCTACAAGGCGCAATTCTTATCCGAATGAGCTGAAATATTTTACAATGATTTCTACAGTGTTCAGCATTCATTAATGGTCCGAATGGCACTATAACTTGATATAGCTCCAATAGCATAACAGATCTTATTCAATATTCTATGTTTGTCTAAAAAGACATACCGCGCATAGAACTCGACAAATGCGATCAATGGTGGAGGGTATATAAGATTCTGCCCGGCCGAACTTAGCCCTCTCTTATTTGTTAAAGGCTGTGGCTTGATTACAACATACTGATGGACATGTGTAGATGGGCTTAGAATATTACATTTTATATACTTTGTGGGACCGGAAATGGATATTTTGATAGGTAAAGGTGGCCACTGTAGTTGGTTAGCATGTCCGCCTATGACGCCGAACGCCTGGGTTTGAATCCTGGCGAGAACATCAGAAAAAATTTTAGTGGTGGTTATTCCCTTCAAATGCTGGCGTCATTTTTGTGGTACTATGCCATATAAACACTTCTTCGTAAAAGGTGTTGCATTTCGGCGCTCCGTTCGGACTCCGCTATCAAAACGAGAAACCTTATTATGAAACATAAAAAACTTGAGACGAACAGTACTCATTGATGCGTAAGAAGTTAGGCTTTGTTCTTAAATGGAATGTTCATGGGGATATCTGCATTAGAAACGGAGTGAAAAAATATCAAACGCCTCTTCACTGGTGCTGCCGTTGAATATAATTCTAGTCCTATGATTTTTGTGGTGCTTCAAGGCACATCTCAATATGTAAATTTGCCCATGAACATTCCATTAAGGAACATGGGCAAACTTCTCATATATCTGTGAGCGCTGTCCGATTCAAGTTTTAAGCTTAATGTTAAGGGGCTTCCTTTTTATAGCTGAGTCCGAGCGGTGTGAGTGCGACACCTCTTTGGGGAGAAGTTTTTACATGGCAAAGCTTAACAAACGTTGCCAGCATTGGGAGGCTATAACCTCCTATGAAAAATTTTCTGATATTCTCGCCAGGACAATGAGATGTAAGGCAATTAACAAGGCTTTCGTTGTTTAGTGTAATGTTCAAATATTTTGTCAATGAAATGTTCGTCTCAAATCCCTAAAGGATGTCTCTACCATTACAATTATCATCTTAGTAAATACAAACACTAATTTATCTACAGATGTCTGGGAACTCCATATACGTAGCAAACTAGCAAGTTCGTGTCTTAAGTCTTTTGTTTCAGGATTCCACTCTCCAGCGATTTTAATGAATGTTTTTGCATATATCAGTTTTATTTCAAAAATTTTACTTTCATTCACCTTTTGCTTGCTGAGGATGTGAAACACCACAGCATCATTGAAGGCTGTAAACATTCACTGCGGAAGCTGAGCTAACCAACCGGGAATGTCAAGTTATTAGACGTTTGCAACTACTTCGAATGCCGACAACGCACTCCCGTTGCAATGAAAATTTCCAGGCACATCGTAAAATAAAACAAAACAAAAATGCAATAAATTCAGTTTATAAAACCGCATAATTACAATTGGAGATGCAGCCGCTATATAAAGCCGAAAATACCAGTCAGCCAAAATGAACATTATCAAATGATTTGTGGGATTTTCTTGTTGCGGTTGATAGTCATTATGCTTCAGCATTCTGCCAACGCCAAAGTGGCCCAATCAGATACATCACTCATTTAAGCTCATCCTCATCGTTATTAACCAGCAGTACCACAGCTAGCAGTATCATCATTGTCATCCATCGTGTGCCTAGCTTATCGTGCAAGTCATGGTAAGTAAGAGTGTGAAGCCCAAATAGGCTCCAAAATTAGAAAATATGCAAAGCCAATCACCGACTATATTCATACATAAAATCAAAGTGGCCACTTTGGCCACTATCAAATATGACATAAGATGTGTGCTATGAAAATGCTGCATTGCATCATTGTTTGTATGCAAAATCCCAAAAACACCGACAACTTTGTGTGTTTCATTAAACAAAATCAGCTAAATATTTGTGGCAGGATTATTTATGTGCGTGTCTGGTTACTATTAAGGTCAATGACCTTTGCATAACTTTTATATTGTGTTGGATGTGGCAACACAGTCGGAGAACATTAAGTGTTTAAATTCGATAATCATGCTTGTCAGCCATTCAAAAAATCATATTATGTTACGATTTTAAAATAGGCGACCATTAAAATGTTGTATCAATGCAGTTTATTATACAAAGTGAATAAATGGCATAAGGTATGCCTTTGTGTAACCGCTAAACGTTTTTCTCATGAACTGTTTATTAAGGAACTAAGATTTACGAGGAACTTTTCTCATATCATCTTGTGGTGTCTGTTTAAAGTTATTTCCCAATTATAAGGAGACTGCTTTTGATAATAAAATGCACACGGTGGTCCAAATTGGCGTATAGATTGGCATTCGACTATGGCCCCAGGTTTGAATCATGGCGAGAACTTCGTAATAAAAGTTACCAACTAACTGGTCGCCCCGGGTAGCCTAGTCTCTTCCCAAAGGAGACCTGTTCAGGCGCTACTGTGGTATTGCAACGGTTGAAAATTGTCTAAGTGGGTTTATTTAGAAAATAGGTTGAAAAGAGGGTGCGGATATTTATCCGCCCATGCCACTACAGACATACACCTAAGGCAGTAATCGGCTTGTTGTGCGCTCTAAATACTAAAAAGTAACCTCTAACCTAATTTTTTGCCATGTGTCCTATCGTCGCCTCGATTATATCCCGATGGTATGAGTTGCTTCTATCCTCAACCCATTCTCCCATCGCCTTATGTCTCATAGCTGCAATGGTTGCCTCACATTTCATCTGTTTGTCTATATGTCGGATATCTAGAATAGTCTCCAGTGCTCTAGTGGGCGCGGTCTGATCTTTCCGCCTATGCCAAGACAACATGTTTAAGGCAGGAATTCCGTGCCGCTTACAAAAATCCTAATTGTTTTCCATATCATGCCCTTTAGTTGGTTTATGTCTGGTATTGTTCCCCCACCTAAGTGCCGATGTCTTTTAGCCGCGAAAGCCGGGCAATGAAATAGGAAATGCTCCAACGTCTCATCATCTTCCCCACATGAACTACATATGCTATCACTTGCCGCACAGATTTTGCATAAGTGAGCTCCTAGTCCTATGAATCCAGTTGCAAAATGCAAATGCAAATTTTACCCATGAACATTCCACAAAGGAACATGGGGCAAACTTCTCACATATCAATGAGTGCAGTCCGATTCAAATTTAAGCTCAATGATAAGGGGCCTCCTTTTTATAGCCGAGACCGAACGGCGTGCCGCAGTTCGACATCTCTTCGGAGAGATGTTTTATATGGTACAGTACCTCACAAATGTTGCCAGCATTAGGAGGGGAGAATCACCGCTGAAAATTTTTTCTGGTGCTCTCGCCAGGATTTGAACCCAGGCGTTCAGCGTCATAGGCGGAAATGCTAACCTCTGCGCTACGGTGGCCTCCATGAATGAATCCTGTTATGATACCGAAAGCTATATTGATCTCCTGCTTGCTTCCTTTCAGTAACAGCATCGTTTTCTCACGATCTAGATATCCCCATAGGATTTTCGTCGTCGTGCCAACCGGTTCGCTATTCCACAAGGTTACCTGCGCGATCGTAGTCCAGGCTCTAAACTCGGACTGCGTCGACCCTAAAAGCTTCGGGTTACCAAGTTTGTTGACGGCAGTCCTCTGACCTTTACTGCCAAATTGTTTGTTTTTTCATTCCCCCTTATCCTGCAATGGCCCGGCACCCAAGCGATGCGTATCGTGTCATTCTAAGAGAAGGTATTAAACTCTTCTAACACTCAAACATAGTTCGTGGCCTTACCATACTGGTTGTTATTGCCCTTATGGCCAGTTAACTGTCCGTAAAGATGTTCACACTCGAAGTCCCTTCGTTAGCCCCGCACCACCTCACGCATTCCGTGATCGCCCGGATCTACGACTACCAGACCCAACTATGGTCAGGCAGTCTAAAACAGATTTCAGTCCCTGGCTTCTCAATGTAGACCCTCAGGCCCACTCTGTTCTCTAACTTTGATTGATCCGTGTAACATGATCTTCCAGATGGCAATACTAGGGTTCCGTTAATCCAAGGCCGTGCCACTGGCAGCAGTGCCTCGCACTTGACCTCAAGTTTCGTCTCAAGTTTTCGATCGGGAACCTCTTCCATTCCTTCCAGGTGTCCTATCGTCACCTCGATTATATCGCTATGGTATGAGTTGCTCCCATCTTCAATCCATTCTGCCATTGCCTTGAGTCTCATAGCTGCAATGGCTGCCTCACACTCAATTTGTATGTCTATGGGTCGGATATCTAGAATAGTCTCCAGTGCCCTAGTGGGCGTGGTCCTAATCGCTCCGCCTATGCCAAGACAACATGTGCTCTGAACCTGTTGTATGGTCCTTATGTTGCACTTTTTCCCCATAGCAGTCCACCAAACTACGGAGGTGTAAGTAAGTATTGGTCTAATCATGCTTCTGTAGAGCCAGTGGACTATCCTCGGATAGTCTATGTAGACGGCCCGTCTTCATAGTGCCCAACATCTGTAAGCTTTTTCGGTACGCTCCTGAATGTGACACTTCCAATTAAGTTTCCTATCCAAGATCACTTCTTATTATTTGATTTTGTCAGATATAAAAATCATCTATTGAGGAAACGTGGTGCATTAAATTTGCCCACCTTTGCAAGGAAGGCAACTCTTGCACTATATACCTGTAAGAGAGCTAATGACAAAAGATGGGTAGTTTAAACAGAGTGTAATGCATTGGGTATGTACTGCAGTTGTCAGTCCTATAATGCTGTATGGTGTTGTGGTCTGGTGGACAACGCTTCAAAAGTCCACCTACTGCTCAATACTTAGTCGGATCCTTAGGATGGCTTGTTTTTGCATAACAGCCACACTGAGGATAACACCATCTAATCCCGTCACTGCTGTGAGGCTGAGCGGGCTTTCTTTTGGTCATGTGGCGGCTAGCGACACTGTGTCATCCCCCATACAATGCCCGTTGTTTCAGATAGTGTGGATTGCGCATTGCCTGAGCCGCTTTTTATAAAAAGAACTGTGCCACTTTTCCTGACAGAATCCATTGGAACTACAATATCCCTGGTAATAGAAGTAACATAGACTTCTATATGGATGGTTCCAAACTAGACGACTAGGTGGGCTGAACTCTGAAGAACTTGGACTGGTCACATCGAGAAGGTAACCCGACAATTGCGGTGGAATGTCTAAAAAATAATCTCACAACGATGATTGGCATACAAATCTTCTTAAACAGCCAGTCATTCATTAAATCTCTTGCGAACATATTTCTGAATTTGAGAATCGCCCTCTACTGTATCAGATCTCTCAACTGGCTGAATAGTTCAAAATTTACCTGTTCTAGGTGCCGGTAAATAGAGATATCCCAGGGAGTTTTTGAGCAGACGATTTTGCGAGACTAGGGACAGCCTTACACATTCCAAGGGAACTGGAATCTGTTGATATGCCTAAGCGTTATTTAAGCTAAGTCTTTAGGATCAGGCTTGAAGCTCAACGAATGATAAAGGGGTACAAATACCTAATGCCTCTGGATATTGTGGCTAGCCAAATTGCTGCGACCACTACTGTGAGGCTGAGGGAGCCTTCTTTCCCTCATACCATGTACAAAATGGGGATTGCGAACACTCCAGAATTCCAAGTTCTGTCGCTAGCTAGAACAGACGTCTCAGTCATTGCGTCCGTTATGAAAGTTGCAAGTAACGACTTTTGCAGAAGCTGTGAGTCCGTCGAGGAAGAAGAGACTATAGACCATTTGCTGTCTGTGTGTCCCGCACTGGCAGCCAGAAGGTCTTTACCGTTAGCTTCTCATTTCTTTGAGAACTTGTCTGATTTAGCGGGCGGATGGGAACATTTGCAAGTTGTTGGGCTTTTAAAAGCCATCTGAATGGTTCAATGGTAGAAACTAGAACGCATCTTTCTTTCTCTTGCTCCTGTGGTGTCACCATGAACGA